>NC_137938.1:0-165000 GCF_963969265.1 Rhamphochromis sp. 'chilingali'
CTAACATTATTTAAAAACACAAAGGAATACACAAAAACGCATCACATATCTTTAAAAACATCAAAAATCTTGATTTCAATTTTTTCACATTAGTTAAAATTTCTTTTCAATGTTTCATACGGTTGTAAATAGTTAAAAATAATTTTTCCTGTTGAAGCATTGTTTATCTTCAAAACATGCAAACTTCATGTCTACAAATGTAAATAAAAGCACCAACAATGAATAAGCAACAAAAAAATAAAAAAAACCATTAAAAAACAACAAAAAAACATTTAAAATCATTTCATAAAATACTAAAAACAATTTAAAACACAGTTTTATCTACAACATTTAGTGTGGTTAAAAAGGATTAAAAAATACGTTAAAAACAATTTTGTCATGTTTACAAATGTAAATAAAAGCACCAAAAATGAATAAGCAACAAAAAAATTAAAAAACCATTAAAAAACAACAAAAAAAACATTTAAAATCATTTCATAAAATACTAAAAACAATTTAAAACAGTTTTATCTACAACATTTAGTGTGGTTAAAAAGGATTAAAAAATACGTTAAAAACAATTTTGTATTATTTGACTATGTACGTATTTTCCATTTTCTGTGTTTTTTCATTATTATAGGCAAGGCTGCATAACTTTAAAACATCAGTTCATTGAAAACTGCATTTTTTAGTTTTGTTCGTCAGAGGCTATATAAGGAGAGGAGTGCTGAACACCCTCATTCTAGCCCTGACAGCCAAAGGAGCAACATCTCCAGATTATTCACAGCAGCCACTTTTTCGTTTTGTACCGCGTGTGCCCTGGCCTGAAGAAGACCCGGTGGGGTCGAAACGTTGCCCCGGGCACACTACCATTTGGCCTATTTTGAATTCATTAAAAATTAATTAGTTTTTCTTTATTTTTTTAAAAAAAACAAACGTTTTCTTTTTTTCTCATTATTTTTTTTGCACTATAAATTAGATACATTATCATTCATACCTACATTCATAAATAACAAACAAACAAAATTTATTAAATTATAATACCAAAGGCTGCATCATCCACACAAAACTTTATTATTAGATAACAAAGGCTTCATCACAGACAAGACAATAATGGTCTACCTGGATGAGGACCAGGATTGGATCCCTGTACGGTACCGGGGACGGCGTCTTGTGCCTGGTGGCCGTAACAGGCAGTGGAGTAGCGGGAGGGCCCAAGGGAAGGACCGTGCACCTCCGCGTCCCTTCGGGGGCCGGAACACTTTTCCTCTCCCTAACCGGCCAGTGCCTCCCTTTGGTCCGAACCGCTACTATGGACCGCAGTCTCGGTCTTATGCAGCAGTCACACGGGGATTTGACAGGGGCTCTGCCACTAGGTTTGGGCGGTGGCAACCCAGAACAGCTGGTTATGGGAGACAGCAACCGGCTCCCCCAGCATTTGGGAAACTTGTGCGAAAGATGCACATGGTGATTAAAATGGTTCATCACCTACAAAATGTGGCCCCTAAACCAGGGAAACCCCACCCTAGCATGATCTCCCGGATGGTTGAGATCTTGGGCTCAATGATCAAGCCCGCGTCCCCTACTTCTAAGACACTTGATCTTATACAGGGGAATGCAAAGAATTGGGGCTACACGACATTGCTTTTGCTTGAGGACCACTACCTCACAAGTCTCGAGTCCCTTTTGGAAGACTTAGAGGGAGACTTGGTCCCAGATTGGAGAGATGCGTTTGAGGTGTCCAAACGGTGGGCTCGCCGCAATTTGCCCCGCGTATCCCAGGACGTTCTGGATCATGCGGAAGCCTTGATTACTGCAAGGACAAACAAGAACATTGATCAACAAACACAACAGGACAGGCAAGCTCCTACAGAGGGGTCCAATGACAGGGATCGCACAACAACACACACACGTGATGCACAGCAACAGACATCCACAACAGAAACCACAGACACTGCACATGCGGAAGCCCCACTTCAACGCACTGTAGCACACACAGTTGCTACGATGACGGAGCAGGTTATGGTGCATGCTGCACCTGCTTCCCACCCCCCACCTCCTGTACAATCTCTTGAACAAAGACCACCACGCAGAAGGAATGCATGCGTGGTCTCACAGGACAGTGGCCTCCTCCAGATAGAGGATTTTGGACACAGTACCCCCCAACAGGTGGGACAGGGGGCCTCGCCTAGCATTCATGGTAGTCCCACACTTGATGAGGAAGCAGGACAGGATGTGGGAACGAGTGAAATTTTGGTTCCACTCTCCGCATCCAGTACCTCAATGGAGCAATCCTCACAAGCAGTACTGGATACACTGCAGGCAAATGTAATGGGAGCAGTTTCCCCCAGTCAAGGGTCACCAAACCTTCAGACCTCCACCCCAAGACCACAGATCTGCAGAGTCACCAGACACGTGAGAACAGAACGCAAAATGATTGACTGGGGCCTGAGTGTGCGAAAGAAGTGGCTGATCGTGGGTGACTCCAATCTTGCCAGGTTCCCGGGATACTCTATCCCGGACCTGCAGATTGATAGTTTCCCAGGGGCCAACTTTCGTCATGCACAGGCATTGATGGCCAAATCCACAAGCCAGTTGACTGTGGAGAAATTGGTACTGGCCTTCGGCATCAACTGCAGGGGACAAAGAGCCAAAGAGACGGCAATTAAACAGATGCAGGGGGCATTCAGAGCTGCCAAAAAGTACTTCCCGTACGCAGAGATTTGGATTCCTGTAATCAACTACTCTCCGGGCCTCCCCCTGATGGAACGGAGCACTTTGCGGATGTTGAATGCCCACCTTATCAGGAACCAGCCGTTTATCCCAGCACTACAGAACTCAGCATTCCACACGGAGTCGGATTACGTGCATTGGACCAGGGGAACGGCTAGGGCAATGTTTCAGCATTGGGTCGCCTATTTAAACTTGGATGCCCCATAAGCCTTCCAGAGGAGGGGCATAGTGGGATTAGACCCCAGTTGGTTAACAATGTGATGGTGTTAGCTAACAATTTCAACCTCACTGGCCCGCAGGCAGACCTACTGAATCGCGGGTTGACCTTCATTCCCACACTTGATCTGAATAGAAAGCAAAAGGTGCAAATCCTATTGGATATTCAAAATTATCATAGGCGGCTAAAATTGGCAGCATATTTTCAACAGGGAAGGAATCGAGACCCACCTCGGTTCACACCAACATCATATTGGGTGCCGCCCTTAGACAAATTGCCCCCAGAAATTATTTTTTTGCTGAAACAAGATTTAAAACAATTCAACACACATTTCAGATCACAACAAGAAAAAACAAATTTATCACAAGCTGAACAACAAGCACTTAGGGAATTGGCAACAAATAAACATATAGTCATCAAGCCTGCAGATAAAGGCAGTGCAGTCGTCATTTTAGACAGGGAGCAGTACATATTTGAAGCAAATCGACAGTTGGAGGACCGAACATACTACAAAAGATTACAAAACCCAATTTATTTACAGACAGTCCCAAAAGTATATAAAATTGTGGAGGATTTACATAAAAACAAATTCATCAATTGGAAACAGAAACAATATTTAAAAGGGGAATCGGAACCCCGACCTAGGAGGTTTTATATGCTCCCAAAGATCCACAAGAATCCAGAACAATGGACAGTTCCATTCAGAATACCTCCCGGACGACCGATCGTCTCCGATTGTGGTAGCGAAACCTATCAAACGGCAGAATACATAGATTATTTTCTGAATCCCCTTTCGGTTAAACACCCATCATACGTGAAGGATACTTACCATTTCATTGGCATGATTAAAAATTTAAAAATTCCACACAATTCATTGTTCTTCACGATCGACATAGACAGTCTTTACACTAATATAGACACAAAAGCCGGATTGACAGCAGTTAAAAACATACTTCAGAAGTATCCCCAACAAGACAGGCCGGACCGACAGTTGTTAGCCCTATTGGAAATTAATTTAACTAGGAATGACTTCGAATTTAATAACCAATTTTTTCTCCAAATCAAAGGGGTGGCAATGGGCAAAAAGTTTGCCCCCGCCTACGCCAATATCTTTATGGCGGAGTGGGAGGAAGCGGCTCTGGGGAAGTGTCCCCAAAAACCCTTCCTTTATGTTAGATATTTGGATGACATATTTGGAATCTGGACCCACTCACAGGAAGAATTTATGGAATTCATCCAGATATTAGACACTCACGATCCCTCCATTAGACTCAAACACAAATCGGACCATCATTCTATTGACTTCTTAGACACCACTGTCTACAAAGGGGAATTGTTTCAAACAGATCAAAGTTTAGACATCAAGGTCTTTTTCAAAGAAACGGACACACATTCACTGCTGTTCAAGACCAGCTTCCACCCCACTCACACTTATAAGGGACTAATTAAGTCACAATTGATTAGATTTCAACGAATCTGCACGCAGGACTCTGATTTCATGGGAGCAGTCAACACACTATTCGCCGCATTAAAGAACAGAGGCTACTGCCGATCATTTCTGAGACGTTGCCTCAGAACCTTTCGGAACCGGAAACCCGCATCAGACAAGGACTTTATCCCACTCATCACGACCTTTTCTTCAGCTAGTAGATTGCTCAACAACAAATTCAAAAAGAATTTTCGAGAAATCATTGTGAGTTCGGGACTTTTGGATAACCACCAAGTTATCTCAGCATACCGCAGGAACAAGAACCTGAAGGATTATTTAGTCAGGGCAAGACTGCCACCTATTCAGCCAAAGCGGAGCACCAACATTCTATCGGATACATTAGTAAAACTGGAGTATGTACAGAACAGGATCAACAAAACTATTTACAAAGTTACACAAATTTTCACACCTCAGACCTGCAATTGTGTATATATTATCTTTTGCTCACAATGTGGGACACAATACATTGGCGAAACAAAGAACTCGATCTCCACCAGGATGACACAACACAGATACAACATCAGACACAAGAAAGAAACCCATACACTCTTGGTTAAACACTTTATTTCTCATGGTTGGCAGAGTCTGAGGGTTGCTGGAATCCAGAACAATTCAGGTTGGACAGATGGACAAAGGAAGAAACGGGAGAGAGAATGGATCCATCGGTTGAACACAAAGGAACCTTGGGGATTGAACATGAAGAACAACTGACAGCAACTATTCGGGTTGCTCGACGTTCGATCCCCAACCCCGTTTTCATTCCTAACCCTAACCCTCATTGGATTTGGACCCCAACCCGACCCCAAGCCCTGAACCTAACCATTTGGGTCTTTTATTTCTAACCCCGACCCAGTCATAAGCCCTAACCCTAACCATTTTGATCTTTTGTCTCTAACCCCAACCCGATTCACAAGCCCTAACCCTAACCATGGGGGTCTTTACTTTTCATTTCCCAACCCCCACTCACATGGGGAACCCTCATGTTTGTTGTGTTACTAACATTATTTAAAAACACAAAGGAATACACAAAAACGCATCACATATCTTTAAAAACATCAAAAATCTTGATTTCAATTTTTTCACATTAGTTAAAATTTCTTTTCAATGTTTCATACGGTTGTAAATAGTTAAAAATAATTTTTCCTGTTGAAGCATTGTTTATCTTCAAAACATGCAAACTTCATGTCTACAAATGTAAATAAAAGCACCAACAATGAATAAGCAACAAAAAAATAAAAAAAACCATTAAAAAACAACAAAAAAACATTTAAAATCATTTCATAAAATACTAAAAACAATTTAAAACACAGTTTTATCTACAACATTTAGTGTGGTTAAAAAGGATTAAAAAATACGTTAAAAACAATTTTGTCATGTTTACAAATGTAAATAAAAGCACCAAAAATGAATAAGCAACAAAAAAATTAAAAAACCATTAAAAAACAACAAAAAAAACATTTAAAATCATTTCATAAAATACTAAAAACAATTTAAAACAGTTTTATCTACAACATTTAGTGTGGTTAAAAAGGATTAAAAAATACGTTAAAAACAATTTTGTATTATTTGACTATGTACGTATTTTCCATTTTCTGTGTTTTTTCATTATTATAGGCAAGGCTGCATAACTTTAAAACATCAGTTCATTGAAAACTGCATTTTTTAGTTTTGTTCGTCAGAGGCTATATAAGGAGAGGAGTGCTGAACACCCTCATTCTAGCCCTGACAGCCAAAGGAGCAACATCTCCAGATTATTCACAGCAGCCACTTTTTCGTTTTGTACCGCGTGTGCCCTGGCCTGAAGAAGACCCGGTGGGGTCGAAACGTTGCCCCGGGCACACTACCATTTGGCCTATTTTGAATTCATTAAAAATTAATTAGTTTTTCTTTATTTTTTTAAAAAAAACAAACGTTTTCTTTTTTTCTCATTATTTTTTTTGCACTATAAATTAGATACATTATCATTCATACCTACATTCATAAATAACAAACAAACAAAATTTATTAAATTATAATACCAAAGGCTGCATCATCCACACAAAACTTTATTATTAGATAACAAAGGCTTCATCACAGACAAGACAATAATGGTCTACCTGGATGAGGACCAGGATTGGATCCCTGTACGGTACCGGGGACGGCGTCTTGTGCCTGGTGGCCGTAACAGGCAGTGGAGTAGCGGGAGGGCCCAAGGGAAGGACCGTGCACCTCCGCGTCCCTTCGGGGGCCGGAACACTTTTCCTCTCCCTAACCGGCCAGTGCCTCCCTTTGGTCCGAACCGCTACTATGGACCGCAGTCTCGGTCTTATGCAGCAGTCACACGGGGATTTGACAGGGGCTCTGCCACTAGGTTTGGGCGGTGGCAACCCAGAACAGCTGGTTATGGGAGACAGCAACCGGCTCCCCCAGCATTTGGGAAACTTGTGCGAAAGATGCACATGGTGATTAAAATGGTTCATCACCTACAAAATGTGGCCCCTAAACCAGGGAAACCCCACCCTAGCATGATCTCCCGGATGGTTGAGATCTTGGGCTCAATGATCAAGCCCGCGTCCCCTACTTCTAAGACACTTGATCTTATACAGGGGAATGCAAAGAATTGGGGCTACACGACATTGCTTTTGCTTGAGGACCACTACCTCACAAGTCTCGAGTCCCTTTTGGAAGACTTAGAGGGAGACTTGGTCCCAGATTGGAGAGATGCGTTTGAGGTGTCCAAACGGTGGGCTCGCCGCAATTTGCCCCGCGTATCCCAGGACGTTCTGGATCATGCGGAAGCCTTGATTACTGCAAGGACAAACAAGAACATTGATCAACAAACACAACAGGACAGGCAAGCTCCTACAGAGGGGTCCAATGACAGGGATCGCACAACAACACACACACGTGATGCACAGCAACAGACATCCACAACAGAAACCACAGACACTGCACATGCGGAAGCCCCACTTCAACGCACTGTAGCACACACAGTTGCTACGATGACGGAGCAGGTTATGGTGCATGCTGCACCTGCTTCCCACCCCCCACCTCCTGTACAATCTCTTGAACAAAGACCACCACGCAGAAGGAATGCATGCGTGGTCTCACAGGACAGTGGCCTCCTCCAGATAGAGGATTTTGGACACAGTACCCCCCAACAGGTGGGACAGGGGGCCTCGCCTAGCATTCATGGTAGTCCCACACTTGATGAGGAAGCAGGACAGGATGTGGGAACGAGTGAAATTTTGGTTCCACTCTCCGCATCCAGTACCTCAATGGAGCAATCCTCACAAGCAGTACTGGATACACTGCAGGCAAATGTAATGGGAGCAGTTTCCCCCAGTCAAGGGTCACCAAACCTTCAGACCTCCACCCCAAGACCACAGATCTGCAGAGTCACCAGACACGTGAGAACAGAACGCAAAATGATTGACTGGGGCCTGAGTGTGCGAAAGAAGTGGCTGATCGTGGGTGACTCCAATCTTGCCAGGTTCCCGGGATACTCTATCCCGGACCTGCAGATTGATAGTTTCCCAGGGGCCAACTTTCGTCATGCACAGGCATTGATGGCCAAATCCACAAGCCAGTTGACTGTGGAGAAATTGGTACTGGCCTTCGGCATCAACTGCAGGGGACAAAGAGCCAAAGAGACGGCAATTAAACAGATGCAGGGGGCATTCAGAGCTGCCAAAAAGTACTTCCCGTACGCAGAGATTTGGATTCCTGTAATCAACTACTCTCCGGGCCTCCCCCTGATGGAACGGAGCACTTTGCGGATGTTGAATGCCCACCTTATCAGGAACCAGCCGTTTATCCCAGCACTACAGAACTCAGCATTCCACACGGAGTCGGATTACGTGCATTGGACCAGGGGAACGGCTAGGGCAATGTTTCAGCATTGGGTCGCCTATTTAAACTTGGATGCCCCATAAGCCTTCCAGAGGAGGGGCATAGTGGGATTAGACCCCAGTTGGTTAACAATGTGATGGTGTTAGCTAACAATTTCAACCTCACTGGCCCGCAGGCAGACCTACTGAATCGCGGGTTGACCTTCATTCCCACACTTGATCTGAATAGAAAGCAAAAGGTGCAAATCCTATTGGATATTCAAAATTATCATAGGCGGCTAAAATTGGCAGCATATTTTCAACAGGGAAGGAATCGAGACCCACCTCGGTTCACACCAACATCATATTGGGTGCCGCCCTTAGACAAATTGCCCCCAGAAATTATTTTTTTGCTGAAACAAGATTTAAAACAATTCAACACACATTTCAGATCACAACAAGAAAAAACAAATTTATCACAAGCTGAACAACAAGCACTTAGGGAATTGGCAACAAATAAACATATAGTCATCAAGCCTGCAGATAAAGGCAGTGCAGTCGTCATTTTAGACAGGGAGCAGTACATATTTGAAGCAAATCGACAGTTGGAGGACCGAACATACTACAAAAGATTACAAAACCCAATTTATTTACAGACAGTCCCAAAAGTATATAAAATTGTGGAGGATTTACATAAAAACAAATTCATCAATTGGAAACAGAAACAATATTTAAAAGGGGAATCGGAACCCCGACCTAGGAGGTTTTATATGCTCCCAAAGATCCACAAGAATCCAGAACAATGGACAGTTCCATTCAGAATACCTCCCGGACGACCGATCGTCTCCGATTGTGGTAGCGAAACCTATCAAACGGCAGAATACATAGATTATTTTCTGAATCCCCTTTCGGTTAAACACCCATCATACGTGAAGGATACTTACCATTTCATTGGCATGATTAAAAATTTAAAAATTCCACACAATTCATTGTTCTTCACGATCGACATAGACAGTCTTTACACTAATATAGACACAAAAGCCGGATTGACAGCAGTTAAAAACATACTTCAGAAGTATCCCCAACAAGACAGGCCGGACCGACAGTTGTTAGCCCTATTGGAAATTAATTTAACTAGGAATGACTTCGAATTTAATAACCAATTTTTTCTCCAAATCAAAGGGGTGGCAATGGGCAAAAAGTTTGCCCCCGCCTACGCCAATATCTTTATGGCGGAGTGGGAGGAAGCGGCTCTGGGGAAGTGTCCCCAAAAACCCTTCCTTTATGTTAGATATTTGGATGACATATTTGGAATCTGGACCCACTCACAGGAAGAATTTATGGAATTCATCCAGATATTAGACACTCACGATCCCTCCATTAGACTCAAACACAAATCGGACCATCATTCTATTGACTTCTTAGACACCACTGTCTACAAAGGGGAATTGTTTCAAACAGATCAAAGTTTAGACATCAAGGTCTTTTTCAAAGAAACGGACACACATTCACTGCTGTTCAAGACCAGCTTCCACCCCACTCACACTTATAAGGGACTAATTAAGTCACAATTGATTAGATTTCAACGAATCTGCACGCAGGACTCTGATTTCATGGGAGCAGTCAACACACTATTCGCCGCATTAAAGAACAGAGGCTACTGCCGATCATTTCTGAGACGTTGCCTCAGAACCTTTCGGAACCGGAAACCCGCATCAGACAAGGACTTTATCCCACTCATCACGACCTTTTCTTCAGCTAGTAGATTGCTCAACAACAAATTCAAAAAGAATTTTCGAGAAATCATTGTGAGTTCGGGACTTTTGGATAACCACCAAGTTATCTCAGCATACCGCAGGAACAAGAACCTGAAGGATTATTTAGTCAGGGCAAGACTGCCACCTATTCAGCCAAAGCGGAGCACCAACATTCTATCGGATACATTAGTAAAACTGGAGTATGTACAGAACAGGATCAACAAAACTATTTACAAAGTTACACAAATTTTCACACCTCAGACCTGCAATTGTGTATATATTATCTTTTGCTCACAATGTGGGACACAATACATTGGCGAAACAAAGAACTCGATCTCCACCAGGATGACACAACACAGATACAACATCAGACACAAGAAAGAAACCCATACACTCTTGGTTAAACACTTTATTTCTCATGGTTGGCAGAGTCTGAGGGTTGCTGGAATCCAGAACAATTCAGGTTGGACAGATGGACAAAGGAAGAAACGGGAGAGAGAATGGATCCATCGGTTGAACACAAAGGAACCTTGGGGATTGAACATGAAGAACAACTGACAGCAACTATTCGGGTTGCTCGACGTTCGATCCCCAACCCCGTTTTCATTCCTAACCCTAACCCTCATTGGATTTGGACCCCAACCCGACCCCAAGCCCTGAACCTAACCATTTGGGTCTTTTATTTCTAACCCCGACCCAGTCATAAGCCCTAACCCTAACCATTTTGATCTTTTGTCTCTAACCCCAACCCGATTCACAAGCCCTAACCCTAACCATGGGGGTCTTTACTTTTCATTTCCCAACCCCCACTCACATGGGGAACCCTCATGTTTGTTGTGTTACTAACATTATTTAAAAACACAAAGGAATACACAAAAACGCATCACATATCTTTAAAAACATCAAAAATCTTGATTTCAATTTTTTCACATTAGTTAAAATTTCTTTTCAATGTTTCATACGGTTGTAAATAGTTAAAAATAATTTTTCCTGTTGAAGCATTGTTTATCTTCAAAACATGCAAACTTCATGTCTACAAATGTAAATAAAAGCACCAACAATGAATAAGCAACAAAAAAATAAAAAAAACCATTAAAAAACAACAAAAAAACATTTAAAATCATTTCATAAAATACTAAAAACAATTTAAAACACAGTTTTATCTACAACATTTAGTGTGGTTAAAAAGGATTAAAAAATACGTTAAAAACAATTTTGTCATGTTTACAAATGTAAATAAAAGCACCAAAAATGAATAAGCAACAAAAAAATTAAAAAACCATTAAAAAACAACAAAAAAAACATTTAAAATCATTTCATAAAATACTAAAAACAATTTAAAACAGTTTTATCTACAACATTTAGTGTGGTTAAAAAGGATTAAAAAATACGTTAAAAACAATTTTGTATTATTTGACTATGTACGTATTTTCCATTTTCTGTGTTTTTTCATTATTATAGGCAAGGCTGCATAACTTTAAAACATCAGTTCATTGAAAACTGCATTTTTTAGTTTTGTTCGTCAGAGGCTATATAAGGAGAGGAGTGCTGAACACCCTCATTCTAGCCCTGACAGCCAAAGGAGCAACATCTCCAGATTATTCACAGCAGCCACTTTTTCGTTTTGTACCGCGTGTGCCCTGGCCTGAAGAAGACCCGGTGGGGTCGAAACGTTGCCCCGGGCACACTACCATTTGGCCTATTTTGAATTCATTAAAAATTAATTAGTTTTTCTTTATTTTTTTAAAAAAAACAAACGTTTTCTTTTTTTCTCATTATTTTTTTTGCACTATAAATTAGATACATTATCATTCATACCTACATTCATAAATAACAAACAAACAAAATTTATTAAATTATAATACCAAAGGCTGCATCATCCACACAAAACTTTATTATTAGATAACAAAGGCTTCATCACAGACAAGACAATAATGGTCTACCTGGATGAGGACCAGGATTGGATCCCTGTACGGTACCGGGGACGGCGTCTTGTGCCTGGTGGCCGTAACAGGCAGTGGAGTAGCGGGAGGGCCCAAGGGAAGGACCGTGCACCTCCGCGTCCCTTCGGGGGCCGGAACACTTTTCCTCTCCCTAACCGGCCAGTGCCTCCCTTTGGTCCGAACCGCTACTATGGACCGCAGTCTCGGTCTTATGCAGCAGTCACACGGGGATTTGACAGGGGCTCTGCCACTAGGTTTGGGCGGTGGCAACCCAGAACAGCTGGTTATGGGAGACAGCAACCGGCTCCCCCAGCATTTGGGAAACTTGTGCGAAAGATGCACATGGTGATTAAAATGGTTCATCACCTACAAAATGTGGCCCCTAAACCAGGGAAACCCCACCCTAGCATGATCTCCCGGATGGTTGAGATCTTGGGCTCAATGATCAAGCCCGCGTCCCCTACTTCTAAGACACTTGATCTTATACAGGGGAATGCAAAGAATTGGGGCTACACGACATTGCTTTTGCTTGAGGACCACTACCTCACAAGTCTCGAGTCCCTTTTGGAAGACTTAGAGGGAGACTTGGTCCCAGATTGGAGAGATGCGTTTGAGGTGTCCAAACGGTGGGCTCGCCGCAATTTGCCCCGCGTATCCCAGGACGTTCTGGATCATGCGGAAGCCTTGATTACTGCAAGGACAAACAAGAACATTGATCAACAAACACAACAGGACAGGCAAGCTCCTACAGAGGGGTCCAATGACAGGGATCGCACAACAACACACACACGTGATGCACAGCAACAGACATCCACAACAGAAACCACAGACACTGCACATGCGGAAGCCCCACTTCAACGCACTGTAGCACACACAGTTGCTACGATGACGGAGCAGGTTATGGTGCATGCTGCACCTGCTTCCCACCCCCCACCTCCTGTACAATCTCTTGAACAAAGACCACCACGCAGAAGGAATGCATGCGTGGTCTCACAGGACAGTGGCCTCCTCCAGATAGAGGATTTTGGACACAGTACCCCCCAACAGGTGGGACAGGGGGCCTCGCCTAGCATTCATGGTAGTCCCACACTTGATGAGGAAGCAGGACAGGATGTGGGAACGAGTGAAATTTTGGTTCCACTCTCCGCATCCAGTACCTCAATGGAGCAATCCTCACAAGCAGTACTGGATACACTGCAGGCAAATGTAATGGGAGCAGTTTCCCCCAGTCAAGGGTCACCAAACCTTCAGACCTCCACCCCAAGACCACAGATCTGCAGAGTCACCAGACACGTGAGAACAGAACGCAAAATGATTGACTGGGGCCTGAGTGTGCGAAAGAAGTGGCTGATCGTGGGTGACTCCAATCTTGCCAGGTTCCCGGGATACTCTATCCCGGACCTGCAGATTGATAGTTTCCCAGGGGCCAACTTTCGTCATGCACAGGCATTGATGGCCAAATCCACAAGCCAGTTGACTGTGGAGAAATTGGTACTGGCCTTCGGCATCAACTGCAGGGGACAAAGAGCCAAAGAGACGGCAATTAAACAGATGCAGGGGGCATTCAGAGCTGCCAAAAAGTACTTCCCGTACGCAGAGATTTGGATTCCTGTAATCAACTACTCTCCGGGCCTCCCCCTGATGGAACGGAGCACTTTGCGGATGTTGAATGCCCACCTTATCAGGAACCAGCCGTTTATCCCAGCACTACAGAACTCAGCATTCCACACGGAGTCGGATTACGTGCATTGGACCAGGGGAACGGCTAGGGCAATGTTTCAGCATTGGGTCGCCTATTTAAACTTGGATGCCCCATAAGCCTTCCAGAGGAGGGGCATAGTGGGATTAGACCCCAGTTGGTTAACAATGTGATGGTGTTAGCTAACAATTTCAACCTCACTGGCCCGCAGGCAGACCTACTGAATCGCGGGTTGACCTTCATTCCCACACTTGATCTGAATAGAAAGCAAAAGGTGCAAATCCTATTGGATATTCAAAATTATCATAGGCGGCTAAAATTGGCAGCATATTTTCAACAGGGAAGGAATCGAGACCCACCTCGGTTCACACCAACATCATATTGGGTGCCGCCCTTAGACAAATTGCCCCCAGAAATTATTTTTTTGCTGAAACAAGATTTAAAACAATTCAACACACATTTCAGATCACAACAAGAAAAAACAAATTTATCACAAGCTGAACAACAAGCACTTAGGGAATTGGCAACAAATAAACATATAGTCATCAAGCCTGCAGATAAAGGCAGTGCAGTCGTCATTTTAGACAGGGAGCAGTACATATTTGAAGCAAATCGACAGTTGGAGGACCGAACATACTACAAAAGATTACAAAACCCAATTTATTTACAGACAGTCCCAAAAGTATATAAAATTGTGGAGGATTTACATAAAAACAAATTCATCAATTGGAAACAGAAACAATATTTAAAAGGGGAATCGGAACCCCGACCTAGGAGGTTTTATATGCTCCCAAAGATCCACAAGAATCCAGAACAATGGACAGTTCCATTCAGAATACCTCCCGGACGACCGATCGTCTCCGATTGTGGTAGCGAAACCTATCAAACGGCAGAATACATAGATTATTTTCTGAATCCCCTTTCGGTTAAACACCCATCATACGTGAAGGATACTTACCATTTCATTGGCATGATTAAAAATTTAAAAATTCCACACAATTCATTGTTCTTCACGATCGACATAGACAGTCTTTACACTAATATAGACACAAAAGCCGGATTGACAGCAGTTAAAAACATACTTCAGAAGTATCCCCAACAAGACAGGCCGGACCGACAGTTGTTAGCCCTATTGGAAATTAATTTAACTAGGAATGACTTCGAATTTAATAACCAATTTTTTCTCCAAATCAAAGGGGTGGCAATGGGCAAAAAGTTTGCCCCCGCCTACGCCAATATCTTTATGGCGGAGTGGGAGGAAGCGGCTCTGGGGAAGTGTCCCCAAAAACCCTTCCTTTATGTTAGATATTTGGATGACATATTTGGAATCTGGACCCACTCACAGGAAGAATTTATGGAATTCATCCAGATATTAGACACTCACGATCCCTCCATTAGACTCAAACACAAATCGGACCATCATTCTATTGACTTCTTAGACACCACTGTCTACAAAGGGGAATTGTTTCAAACAGATCAAAGTTTAGACATCAAGGTCTTTTTCAAAGAAACGGACACACATTCACTGCTGTTCAAGACCAGCTTCCACCCCACTCACACTTATAAGGGACTAATTAAGTCACAATTGATTAGATTTCAACGAATCTGCACGCAGGACTCTGATTTCATGGGAGCAGTCAACACACTATTCGCCGCATTAAAGAACAGAGGCTACTGCCGATCATTTCTGAGACGTTGCCTCAGAACCTTTCGGAACCGGAAACCCGCATCAGACAAGGACTTTATCCCACTCATCACGACCTTTTCTTCAGCTAGTAGATTGCTCAACAACAAATTCAAAAAGAATTTTCGAGAAATCATTGTGAGTTCGGGACTTTTGGATAACCACCAAGTTATCTCAGCATACCGCAGGAACAAGAACCTGAAGGATTATTTAGTCAGGGCAAGACTGCCACCTATTCAGCCAAAGCGGAGCACCAACATTCTATCGGATACATTAGTAAAACTGGAGTATGTACAGAACAGGATCAACAAAACTATTTACAAAGTTACACAAATTTTCACACCTCAGACCTGCAATTGTGTATATATTATCTTTTGCTCACAATGTGGGACACAATACATTGGCGAAACAAAGAACTCGATCTCCACCAGGATGACACAACACAGATACAACATCAGACACAAGAAAGAAACCCATACACTCTTGGTTAAACACTTTATTTCTCATGGTTGGCAGAGTCTGAGGGTTGCTGGAATCCAGAACAATTCAGGTTGGACAGATGGACAAAGGAAGAAACGGGAGAGAGAATGGATCCATCGGTTGAACACAAAGGAACCTTGGGGATTGAACATGAAGAACAACTGACAGCAACTATTCGGGTTGCTCGACGTTCGATCCCCAACCCCGTTTTCATTCCTAACCCTAACCCTCATTGGATTTGGACCCCAACCCGACCCCAAGCCCTGAACCTAACCATTTGGGTCTTTTATTTCTAACCCCGACCCAGTCATAAGCCCTAACCCTAACCATTTTGATCTTTTGTCTCTAACCCCAACCCGATTCACAAGCCCTAACCCTAACCATGGGGGTCTTTACTTTTCATTTCCCAACCCCCACTCACATGGGGAACCCTCATGTTTGTTGTGTTACTAACATTATTTAAAAACACAAAGGAATACACAAAAACGCATCACATATCTTTAAAAACATCAAAAATCTTGATTTCAATTTTTTCACATTAGTTAAAATTTCTTTTCAATGTTTCATACGGTTGTAAATAGTTAAAAATAATTTTTCCTGTTGAAGCATTGTTTATCTTCAAAACATGCAAACTTCATGTCTACAAATGTAAATAAAAGCACCAACAATGAATAAGCAACAAAAAAATAAAAAAAACCATTAAAAAACAACAAAAAAACATTTAAAATCATTTCATAAAATACTAAAAACAATTTAAAACACAGTTTTATCTACAACATTTAGTGTGGTTAAAAAGGATTAAAAAATACGTTAAAAACAATTTTGTCATGTTTACAAATGTAAATAAAAGCACCAAAAATGAATAAGCAACAAAAAAATTAAAAAACCATTAAAAAACAACAAAAAAAACATTTAAAATCATTTCATAAAATACTAAAAACAATTTAAAACAGTTTTATCTACAACATTTAGTGTGGTTAAAAAGGATTAAAAAATACGTTAAAAACAATTTTGTATTATTTGACTATGTACGTATTTTCCATTTTCTGTGTTTTTTCATTATTATAGGCAAGGCTGCATAACTTTAAAACATCAGTTCATTGAAAACTGCATTTTTTAGTTTTGTTCGTCAGAGGCTATATAAGGAGAGGAGTGCTGAACACCCTCATTCTAGCCCTGACAGCCAAAGGAGCAACATCTCCAGATTATTCACAGCAGCCACTTTTTCGTTTTGTACCGCGTGTGCCCTGGCCTGAAGAAGACCCGGTGGGGTCGAAACGTTGCCCCGGGCACACTACCATTTGGCCTATTTTGAATTCATTAAAAATTAATTAGTTTTTCTTTATTTTTTTAAAAAAAACAAACGTTTTCTTTTTTTCTCATTATTTTTTTTGCACTATAAATTAGATACATTATCATTCATACCTACATTCATAAATAACAAACAAACAAAATTTATTAAATTATAATACCAAAGGCTGCATCATCCACACAAAACTTTATTATTAGATAACAAAGGCTTCATCACAGACAAGACAATAATGGTCTACCTGGATGAGGACCAGGATTGGATCCCTGTACGGTACCGGGGACGGCGTCTTGTGCCTGGTGGCCGTAACAGGCAGTGGAGTAGCGGGAGGGCCCAAGGGAAGGACCGTGCACCTCCGCGTCCCTTCGGGGGCCGGAACACTTTTCCTCTCCCTAACCCTAACCCTAACCCTAACCCTAACCCCTAACCCTAACCCTAACCCTAACCCCCTAACCCTAACCCCTAACCCTACCCCCTAACCCCTAACCCCTAACCCCCCTAACCCTAACCCTAACCCTAACCCCTAACCCTAACCCTAACCCTAACCCTAACCCCTAACCCCTAACCCCTAACCCCCTAACCCCCTAACCCTACCCTAACCCCTAACCCTAACCCTAACCCTAACCCTAACCCTAACCCTACCCTAACCCCCCTAACCCTAACCCCTAACCCTAACCCTAGAGTGCTAAGCCAGTGCTAACAAGAAAGCCAAGGTGCTTAGCTGATGCTGGAAAGGAAATATGATGAGGGGGTGCCATTGAAACAATAACAACAAAGAAAGCTAGAGTGCTAAGCCAGTGCTAACAAGAAAGCCAAGGCGCTTAGCTGATGCTGGAAAGGAAATATGATGAGGGGGTGCCATTAAAACAATAAAAACAAAGAAAACCAAAAAAGGAATGTGAGAAGGGGGTGCCATTAAAACAATAAAAACAAAGAAAACTAAAATGCTAAACTAATGCTAACAAGAAAGCCAAGGTGCTAAGCTAATGCTAACAATTGTATGACAGTGACACATGATAAAGTACAATTTGTACATGGGACTAGTCATCTTTATATTGAGTTTCATGGATGCTAATATGGAAGCTAACATTATGCTATGGCTAAAGCTAATGATGACAGTTCAAGGACACAACAGTGGTTGCCCTGGAGATCGATCAAGTGCATGATGGGAACCAGGAAGTCAGACCAGGCAGAGCACATGGAGCACAGGGAGCAGGTGGCAGACAGACCAGGGAGGAAACCTCATTCGAAGGACAAGGTGCAGGTATGTGAGAATACATAATAACAAATATAGGAAACGACTGAAGGAGAAGCATTTATGAGATGATATTAATACTCTAAACTAAAGCTAATAATTGTGAGTTAGGCAGGACATATGGATCATGCAATCAATCGGAGACCTCCGCGTCTCCGTGGCTGGGGTAGTCGCAGGCGGCCTTCGGGCACTGCCTTCGTCCCCCCAAGTGCAGACATGCAATCAATCGGAGACCTCCACATCTCCGCGGCTGGGGCATTCGCAGGCGACCTTTGGACACTGCCTTCGTCCCCCCAAGCGCAGACCGCCCGGGGTGGCTCTTGAGTGAAATTCTCAAAGTCACGGACATACGTTAGATTGCCATGAACCCAAATAGGGCCTAATTAACTCTCTAAAAGGCGATTGAACCTGACAGGGCCCGATTGGCCTCTTGGAAACTTTAAAAATTAAAGCCCAGAAAGGCATTACTTAATTACTATTAGGAAACTTTAAAAATTAAAGCCCAGAAAGGCATTAATTAATTACTATTATCTTATTTAATTGATGACACACTCCAAGGCGTGATCAACCTTGGGAGGGCCTTCCTTGGAAGAGGATGTCTAGTGATAATGGCCGAAACATCCAATGATTCCAGGGTCCACTACTGATGATGTGTCCTAAATATTACCTTAAAATCAAATTAATGAGTCTATAAAAAGATAATACAATAAAAAGCCGTGGGGGACCTTGCCGCCCGGGATGGGAGCAGGCATGGCCAGTGCATTGGAGCCCGGCCCCCTTCGGGGACCGGACTCCCAACTTATTTCTCCCCTAACCCTAACCTAACCCCTAACCCTAACCCTAATACAATAAAATAAGGATTATAATAAAGAGGAAAAACCCTGGGGGACCTTGCCGCCCGGGATGGGGGCAGGTATGGACAGTGCATTGGAGCCCGGCCCCCTTCGGGGACCGGTCTCCCAACTTTATCTTCCCCTAACCAGCCAGTGCCGCCTGACCACCCGCCTGGGTAGCGTGGGGTTCCCTGGGGGCTTCCTTCACTGGGCTGGGGGTGTCCTGACCCCCTCCCAATCCTAAACCTAACCACTTACAAAGAAAACCAAAAAAGGAATGTGAGATGGGGGTGCCATTAAAACAATAAAAACAAAGAAAGCTAGAGTGCTAAGCCAGTGCTAACAAGAAAGCCAAGGTGCTTAGCTGATGCTGGAAAGGAAATATGATGAGGGGGTGCCATTGAAACAATAACAACAAAGAAAGCTAGAGTGCTAAGCCAGTGCCAACAAGAAAGCCAAGGCGCTTAGCTGATGCTGGAAAGGAAATATGATGAGGGGGTGCCATTAAAACAATAAAAACAAAGAAAACCAAAAAAGGAATGTGAGAAGGGGGTGCCATTAAAACAATAAAAACAAAGAAAACTAAAATGCTAAACTAATGCTAACAAGAAAGCCAAGGTGCTAAGCTAATGCTAACAATTGTATGACAGTGACACATGATAAAGGACAATTTGTACATGGGACTAGTCATCTTTATATTGAGTTTCATGGATGCTAATATGGAAGCTAACATTATGCTATGGCTAAAGCTAATGATGACAGTTCAAGGACACAACAGTGGTTGCCCTGGAGATCGATCAAGTGCATGATGGGAACCAGGAAGTCAGACCAGGCAGAGCACATGGAGCACAGGGAGCAGGTGGCAGACAGACCAGGGAGGAAACCTCATTCGAAGGACCAGGTGCAGGTATGTGAGAATACATGATAACAAATATAGGAAACGACTGAAGGAGAAGCATTTATGAGATGATATTAATACTCTAAACTAAAGCTAATAATTGTGAGTTAGGCAGGACATATGGATCATGCAATCAATCGGAGACCTCCGCGTCTCCGTGGCTGGGGTAGTCGCAGGCGGCCTTCGGGCACTGCCTTCGTCCCCCCAAGTGCAGACATGCAATCAATCGGAGACCTCCACGTCTCCGCGGCTGGGGCATTCGCAGGCGACCTTTGGACACTGCCTTCGTCCCCCCAAGCGCAGACCGCCCGGGGTGGCTCTTGAGTGAAATTCTCAAAGTCACGGACATACGTTAGATTGCCATGAACCCAAATAGGGCCTAATTAACTCTCTAAAAGGCGATTGAACCTGACAGGGCCCGATTGGCCTCTTGGAAACTTTAAAAATTAAAGCCCAGAAAGGCATTACTTAATTACTATTAGGAAACTTTAAAAATTAAAGCCCAGAAAGGCATTAATTAATTACTATTATCTTATTTAATTGATGACACACTCCAAGGCGTGATCAACCTTGGGAGGGCCTTCCTTGGAAGAGGATGTCTAGTGTTAATGGCCGAAACATCCGATGATTCCAGGGTCCACTACTGATGATGTGTCCTTAAATATTACCTTAAAAATAATTAAAATATACAATAATGTCAATTTAATGAGACAATAATAGGATAATACAATAAAATAAGGATTATAATAAAGAGGAAAAACCCTGGGGGACCTTGCCGCCCGGGATGGGGGCAGGTATGGACAGTGCATTGGAGCCCGGCCCCCTTCGGGGACCGGTCTCCCAACTTTATCTTCCCCTAACCCCTAACCCTAACCCTAACCCTAACCCCCCTGACTGAAGGAGAAGCATTTATGAGATGATATTAATACTCTAAACTTGCAGAAGCTAAAAGTCAATAATTGTGAGTTAATGAGTGAAATTTTCAAAGTCACGGACATACGTTAAATTTCCATAAACCCAAATAGGGCCTCATTAGCTCTCTAAAATGCGATTGAACCTGATGATATTAGTACTTTAAACTTGCAGAAGCTAAAAGCTAATAATTGTGAGTTAAGCAGGATATATGGATCATGCAATCAATCGGAGACCTCCGCGTCTCCGTGGCTGGGGTAGTCGCAGGCGGCCTTCGGGCACTGCCTTCGTCCCCCCAAGTGCAGACATGCAATCAATCGGAGACCTCCACGTCTCCGCGGCTGGGGCATTCGCAGGCGACCTTTGGACACTGCCTTCGTCCCCCCAAGCGCAGACCGCCCGGGGTGGCTCTTGAGTGAAATTCTCAAAGTCACGGACATACGTTGGATTGCCATGAACCCAAATAGGGCCTAAAACTTTAAAAATTAAAGCCCAGAAAGGCATTAATTAATTACCATTATCTTATTTAATTGATGACACACTCCAAGGCATGATCAACCTTGGGAGGGCCTTCCTTGGATGAGGATGTCTAGTGATAATGGCCGAAACATCCAATGATTCCAGGGTCCACTACTGATGATGTGTCCTAAATATTACTTTAAAATCAAATTAATGAGACTATAAAAAGATAATACAATAAAAAGCCGTGGGGGACCTTGCCGCCTGGGACGGGAGCAGGCATGGCCAGTGCATTGGAGCCCGGCCCCCTTCGGGGACCGGACTCCCAACTTATTTCTCCCCTAACCAGGGGGGGTTAAATTCAACTTGTAAATAGAACCTAAAAAGAGAAAAAAGAAAAAAAGAAACCATACTTACCTTAAAACCTAAAAAAGAGAAAAGAAAGAATATACTTACCTTAAAACCTAAATAAAAGGACAACTGAAGCACACTTACCTGCTGAGAACGCTGTGGGCCAGTCTGAAGAAGGCTTACTCCAGCCGAAACGTCGCGACGGCCCATGGCCTTACCTGTAACCCAAGATATGGGCAATTTTTGGACCACCCGGGCAGGGTCTCCACCTCCCGGCAAGAACCCTCGGCCCCCACGATGGTCAGTGCCTGTCAGGCTCCTTGTGGGCCTGTTTTCCTCCCACTCCTAACCCTAACCACACCCCCCACACCCAGCCCGAACCCTAACCATATCCCCCATACCCCATTTCACTCCCCGCCCCCCATACTAACCCTTATTGGGAAGATGGGAAGAGGAAGGGGTTCAATGTTTACAATGGGTCATTGTAATCATACAAATTAATGGGGGAATTGCAACCCTTCATAATTTAATTTTGATAATTTGAATAATTTAGGGTATTATTGGATTTAAAATTTCATATTTGTAGTTCACGTGCAAGGGGCATGCAGAATTTGGGGGTCTAAAAATTTACAAGTAAAAAATTCATAGGTAATAACATTTGACATAAATTTTGGGATTAAAAATTATTATTAGACATTTCATGTTAAATTGGACTTTTAATATTGGGTTTAAAAATGATTTGGGCCTACATTAATTAAGTACATGCTGGGAATTATCATAATTCATGGAGTAAGCATTTTTAAAAACTAATGGGAAAGGGCTATTTAAATAAAACGGCAATTGGGATAAAAAAGACGAATGAAAAATCTAACTGGAGCAGAGGGTATAAAAGGAGCTGCTACACACAGAAAGGGCATTTCGCCTTGAGACACAGAAGGAGCAACATCACAGAGACTAGACAAACACACAGAAGTTTGTTTTGCTTGTTTTTTGTGCCATAGCCTGAAGAAGGCCCTTTTCAGGGCCGAAACGTCGCGGCGGCACATATTGCAATTTGATTTTATTTAATTTAATTTGATTCACTTTATTTTTAATTCATAAATACAAAACTAATACATAACAAAAGAACTAAAAAAAACTTTTATTTCATCTTATTTTATTTCCTTCATTACCACTTTTACTTTTTGATTACTTAGATACCAAAGGCGACATTATTACTATATAACAAAGGCGATACCACAATAATAAAAATCAGCACATTACATAAGTTGCCAAAAACAACAGGACATTAAAAAGCCCATCGGGCTCGATGGCTTTTTTTGATGATGAGGATGGGTGGACGGTGGTCCGTCGCAGGAGGCGCCAGGGGCGTCCTGGGCGGTCCAACTTCCAGCAGCAACGGGTCACCTGGGGGATGGACCGTGCACGTCCTCCTGCCTTCGAAAGAGGGGGGAGGAGTCAGTCTTCATTCCCTAACCCCTAAACAAAGGAGGAATAAGTGACACAAACAGAAAAAATGGAAAGGATATAAAGGAAGGGGGTGCCATTAAAGAAAATATAAAGAACACAGGACGGGATGTCTACAATGCAGGGGGTGCCATGTAAACAGAAAGAAGAAAATTTAGAAAAAAACAAGTAAACAAGGGTTGAGGTTGAAAGACAAAACGTAAAGAAAGATAGAGAAAGGGAGAATCACGTAAAAGCTGAAAAACAGAAAAAACTTAGAAAAAGAAATCTCAAGAGAAACAAAAGGGGCGGAGACAGCCCAGTATAAAAGGCCCTGAGTGGCAACATAGAGAACAGAAAGACGTTGGGCCAGCCTGAAGAAGGCTGCACCCAGCCGAAACGTCGCGATGGCCCAACGGCAGTGCACTACACCCGCTAAGGGTAATTTTTTGAACAGGGGGCACCGTTGCCAATCCCATTGATGGACCGTGCATTCAGGTTCCGGCAATGCCGGGCCTGGTCTTTACCCAACACCTAACCCCTAACCCTAACCCCTAACCCTAACCCTGACCTCATCCAAGTTGCCCAGCAAGTCAAGTCAAGTCAAGTCAACTTTATTTGTCAATTCTGCCACATGTACAGGACATACAGAGAATAGAAATTTCGTTACTCTCGAACCCTAGTGATTAAAAAATGCAAATAAAATAATTAAAAAGTAAAAATTTAAATAAATACAATACAATTTTACGTATAACAAAAAAAAAAAAGCTATGCAATATACAATATACAATATTCAAGTAAGGAGGCATAGTAGTGCAAATAGGCAAATAGTGCAAATGGAGATTTAGTAGTATACGGTAAGAGATAGTGTAACAACAAGTCTTATGAGGTAATGGCAGTCCAATGCTCCACAAAGTGACTGGTAACTGGTGCAGGCCAGTGAGTGAGTCAGAGAGTATACTAAAGGGGAGGCTGGAATGTTACATTTCAGACACTTTGATAAGTCTTCACATATCTCACGCCAGAATTTCTGCACTGGTGGACAGAACCAAAGAGCGTGGATGTAATTGTCCGGTGTATTTGCTGTGCAGTGTGAGCAGTTGTTGGAAGGCGTATAGCCCATCTTGAACATCCTATGACCAGTATAGTGCACTCTGTGTAATATTTTGTATTGTATTAATTGCAAACTGGGATTTCTGATGCATTGAAAGGTTTTTAAGCATATCTGAGACCAAAGGATTGGGTCTAAGTTGATTGATAAATCTGCTTCCCATTTTGCAATAGGAAGGGATATTGATTCATCTATTTTAGTGTTCTGTATATTTTAGACAATAATTTGGGGGGTTTTAGACTAAAAAATTGTACCACACTTGGTGGTGTTTGTAATTCAGCTTCACTGGGATTAAATTTCTTTTTTACTATGGATTTAATTTGTTGGTATTCCAAAAATTGTTTCTTGTTGATCCCATATTGTGTAACTAGTCTGTCAAACGAAATAAAGTCTGTTCCTTCCCACATTGGTTCCAAGTATTTAATTCCTTTGCAACTCCAATCTGGAAAGTTTATCATATTATTGTTTTGTGATATGTCCGGATTGTTCCAGATAGGTGTACGTTTGCATGGGATTAATGAAGACGCCGTCATTTTTAGAAACTCCCACCATGCTGTCAGAGAAGAGCTGATATTGATGCTTTTAAAGCATTCATGTCGTTGGATGTTTGAGCTGATAAATGGTAGGTCTGAAATTTCTAGGTTATTACATAGTGCCTGTTCTACATCTATCCAAGGTTCATCATCATTGAAGCTCTTCTAACATTCTGGAGACGATCAGTACATGAATCTGTTCAACACGACAACAATTTGACTTCAATGTGAACGTTTGCCATTAAATAACCTTCTTCATCCAGCTGACAGCATCCTTCATCCTATGATATGAACAGTTCCTCCTGTTGATGACCCTCTGACATGATCTGCTTGAGGAGCTTTTTCATGTGCAGCTCTCTGAGCTCAGGGCTGAGCTGCTGTTTCATCTTTAAGAGCTGCTGCCTCCTCGCCGGACTTGTTCTCCTCTTCTTCTCCTAATGACACCATTTCTGCTTCATATCTTTCACTGGGCCTAAAACAGATGAAGAGTAGATCTGCTGCTGTTCACTGTTTGTGTCAATATGGAGAAACATGAAAGACAAACACAGCACATACAGAGAAATGTAGACAGGATGTGCAGCCAGTGCAGTAAATGGTCTCAATATCAGCTCTTTAGAAAATGATCCCGATGAACATGGAACTAACATCCAATGAGAAACAGCTTCCTTGTTTCATGTCCAATAACAATAAATGAAGAGCTAATAAAGAGCTATTCTATTGTAAAATGCTGAGATGATTATTAGATAGAACCCAGCGGCTCACCAAAAGCCTGCATTGAAAATCTATATGAAAGTAATCTATGCTCATATATGGCAAAATCCTTTAACTGTCACTGTGTTTCTCATCTGTGCTCTTGTTGGTTGGAGAAGTTTGTAAATGACAAAGAGCTCAGTGGACTTTGCATCCATCAGATCCTGTTAGATGTTTGTTTTTCCTTCACAGCTTTGTGATGAAGGCTGAAGAACAGAGATATGAACTATTGCCAATATGAATCCTGATGCGTGACGTGGGCACAGACCCACCAAAGCAACACTCAGCTCACCTCATTCCAGGCGCTTGTCTGCTGGAGACCATGAGCCTTGTTAGTCACACATCAGCACCGTGGTAGGAAACAGCCTCCATCATTTCATTAGATCTGAATTTGGACTGTTTCCCTCTGGATGAACCAAGTCTGTCAAATCTATTGATCCAACACAAACAAACACATTGGCTCACAGTCAGATTGGCTTTGTATGGATGGTGTAACAGGGGGCTGGGAAAGGATGCTGGAAGCTGAATATAATACAGAACAATAACAGGACATATAATAATGTAGAAACATGATCTTCAACAGGCACACTTCTATTATTCATGATCACAGACACAAAGAACTTGTGCAGCCCTGATATCAGCCCTAATATATGAGTGTGTTTGCCCAAAGATTGAAACAGCATCAACATGACAGCTGTAAGAAATCTTCTCTCAGCCTTGTTTGGCAGAAGATCCCTGCAACAAAGATTGTAGCTGAAAGATGACGTGTGTAAAGTTTGCTCTGTGGGAGGGTTGAGGCTGTTTTTAGACCTTTGATAGTTTCCAATCCAGTTCTGACAGACAGAAATAAAAACAACATCATTAAGATCAGATCATGGAGCTGTTTGCTGCCTTGTTTCTATCTTCAGGTTACAAGACTTTACTACAATAAAGATGCTGACATGTATCTGTAGGAACAACATCATTGAATCTATAACAACTGGAGCCAAACCAGTAAATGGACCTATTCTTCTGGAGTACTCAAAGGGCTCTATACAAAGTGCCACATTCACACACTTTCTCTGAACTTAGTGCTGGCTAACCATATTCATACTCCGATGGATGCATCGGAGAGCGACTTGGGGTATCTTGCCCAAGGATACTTAGCATGCAGACTGGAGGAGCCAGGAATCAAACCACCAACCTTCCAATCAGTAGGTGACCTGCTCTACAGCCACCCCATTGGTGAGCCAACACTTGTCATTCCTTGTTGGATGCAGATTTCAGGGCTTCCTTTTGCTCCTCCGTTATAACTGTTCTCTCTTCTCAACACATGATGACACAAAGGAATCAGCAGTGACAAAGATGATGCTGAAAAGGATCCATGGATGTTAATTGGACAGTGATCTCTCTGTGCTCTCCTGAAGTCAACACTCATCTTTGTTGTTGGCTCAAATTCCTGAATGTGAGTAAAAAAACTGTCAGAGGTAACTAAAGGTCAGATTCCTTGATTTTAAATCTGTTTACTGTGCTTGAAGCCCTATGTGTCCTGCAGTCAGTTTCCTGTTAGGTCATCTCTTATGCCAAACATATAATTATGTTTCTTTTAGCTTTATATTCTCAGAAGCTCTGCTGCACTAGTTTTGGAGCAGGAGTACGCCCGAAAGCAACAAATTCAAAATAATTAACGTTTTTCAAAATGGCATAAAAGTAAAGTTTTATTCATATAGCACAAACTCACAACAGCTGTCCCATGGCGCTTTATATAGAAAAGTAAAGACGTTAAGCTGTCTGTGATGGATCTCAAAACTGGATTATAGATGGTGGACAGTTGGTGTCGTAAACCCCGCCTCTGTTCAACGATGGTCTTTCACAGTGGACGTAAATGGCTTCTTTCACTCCTCTTTCAAACCATCTGTCTTTGGCTGCATTTGAAGGCCAATTACGTCAAAGCCAGGCGACGAAGGCTGTCCCAACTCGTCGACTCCTTCAAATGCAGCCGACAAATGCGTCCTTCATTTCCCCGAATTTGAAGGATGGGTCGGGTGTGTCCTTCGTGGCCCACCATATCCCAGAATTCATAGCGCGGCCCAGCCAAATTTCAGCTCCCAACAATGGCGGCCGCTACGAAGTTTTAAAATTAGTCTTATTAATCTTTCTGAGTCACAAAATAAACTTTTAATATATTTTCAGGCGAGAAAGTAGCTGTGTAAACATCAAATATCTGCTCGGTTTATCAAGACATCGCATTTTGGCAAAAGTGTGCCGACGTTTTCAGAGACATCTGTTACCCACCCGCTCGATGTTCAGACCCCCGCTGTCTTTGATATATAAGTCACTTAGACAACCTGTTATTGTTGGGCTTTTTCAGTGTTTTATTTGTTCCGGAGTAAATCGGTTTGGCTGAGATCAAAGTTATTAGATTATTAGATAAAATAAAACGTTATTAATCCATCGGGTGGGTTCCTCCGGGATTTTCACACAGCTGAATACACGTCAAACAGAAAACTGATTAAACAGTAGTGTGAGACGGTCGAGAGTTTACGCCAGTGTCCTGTAATATTTTAGATAGCAAGGAGCAGACGGCCGAGTTTATTAAACTCCACCGACACAGCGGTGACGCAGATCTGAAGGCTAGACCGTCCAATTTCACAGCCTCGCACTTCCGGCCTTCTCGGTCTTCGAAGGATTCAGCCCACGTAGACCGCGAAGGCCGGGTCCTCCGAAGGATGCGGCCTACATTTTGGGACACAGCTTTTGTCAAACATGTGAACCTTGGCACACTCAAAGAGTGACCTTTGACATTTTTATGCAGATGGACAGCCGGGTCTTGTCTCATCTTTTCTATGTTTTCCCATGAATTGATTTTTGGTCTCTCGAGTGTCGAGGTCTAAATTTCAGAAAACAGATTTAAAATCAAGGAATTTGTCCTGTAGTGACCTCTGACCTTTAGTGAACTTTACAGAGGCCTTTTTGTTTTTAATAAAGGCTATGTGTTTAAGAATTATACCACAGAGTCAAATACTTCTGATTTGAGACCTTAGTTTTCACAGGAGCTGAGCACTAAATGAGATAGCAAATAGACTTATTAGCTGCAACCAACAATAGCTGGAATATTTTATGTTAGCTAACTAGTGAGAGAATTGACAACTCAGAGGAAAATAAGGACACTAAAATTAAAAAATTATTTAAGGGGGATCACATGTGTACTGCTCCTGGCTGCAACAATAAGTTTTATGTTAAGAAATGATAAAGATATTAGGATGTTAAGGATATTATCACACTGTTCTCATAAACTGTTGTATTGATCATTAAAAAGCGTCCTCACTGGATTTAAGCACAGCTGGCTGCTTGTTCCCAGCTTCAGTCTATAAGAATACATTGTGGACCTGATAATAAATGATAACTGTAGCTGCCGTCATAGGCAACTCTCGCATTTAAGTTCATGTCATGAGATATTTAAGGTTGAAACAATAAGTAGTTGAAATATTAAGAAATAAATAGTAATTAATGTTTAGTTGTTTAGATTTATATGTTAAAATGTGTTATTTGTGTTATTGGTTAGTTCCGTCTGTTCTTGCTAAGAGGGCATTTTTTTGGCTGGCACACTCAGGAAGCTAATTAAGAGACGAGCCACGAGGTTTGCACGTCTACAGAAAGATAAATAAAGAGTACCTTTTTTGGACCTCCCCACGACGTAAAAATGAAAGTTTTATTCCATTTGAGTGAGGCCAATGAGGTAAATGTTTTATTTTGTTTCTTATCGTTGTATGTATATATGCGAGTGTTGTGTGACATTCAAGTGCAATTACCGTAGTGTGAAGTGTAATGTGTATTTTATTGATCCTTTTGTTGGAATGTTTCGTTACATATAATGCTTAAGGACTTTATTAAGAATATTCATTTAAGTTTGTATTTCTTTTTAGTTCTGACGGCATTGTATCGGCTGTGGTTGGACATCATTACAGGTTAAGACACGTTGGAGAATCCTCCTGTCCGAAATAAATGTCAGCTAAAACGCAAAGAACAAGTTGAGCTTTATTAAGACTCAAGGGGAGTAACAATAACTGTCCAGAAAATAGAAAAAAAAGAAAAATTTGCATATAAATGTTCTCAGCATTTAAAATAGTAATTAAAGTGTATTTTGAGTAAATATGACATTTAATTTTTTTTAACTGAACTTCAATAAATTCCTGTGTCACAGTAGAGCAATATCTTTATGTTCATGCTAATAGTCAATTTTGTGAAAGCATCGGATTATTGGCTATAAATAGTTAACTCAGTATAATATGCTTTATATAGTATCACTGGACTCAACCACACAGAAATGAAAGACACTGGGGAAAAATAAGTATTCACAGACTTTTAGTCATTTGTAATCTACACATTTTCCTAAAACTGCTTTAAAAGTACAAGCATGCATTACACACAGTGAGAAAATAAAACTTTTTTGTTTCCAAACTTATTTCCAACAAACTTTATTTGTAATCAAGAGATTAAAAAGGAACACATTCAGGTTACTTTATTTGAAGCTGTCAGTATAAAGCCAGTCTGCATTAAGTTAGCAATTCTAACTGCACAAATAAGCACAATACAACATAATGAAGGAAACGTCAGCTTGTTAGCCCATTTAACAATTAGAGTGAGCGATTTTCTGTCTTTTTTACAGATAAATATCCAAATCATGACACCAATGAAAATGAGAAAACAGACTCCAGAAAATTTACCTCAAACATAACAAATGCTCTTGCCCCCTTTTTTTTTACACACAGTCACAGTCTGTCTCCCAGTTCAGTTTTCAGTCGATCATTGTTCCAACATATATTAGATTATAATACTCAACACATTCCACTGTCTGACCCCTAATGAATGTGACCTTTTGGACATTAAAAATCGAGGCGCTCGTGCTTCATATATTAAATCCTCCATTAGGAACCTTGGTGTTACCTTTGACCCAGCTCTGACACACACGTTAAATCTTTGGTTCGCTCTTGTTTTTACCATTGAAGAAATATCACTGAGTCCCATTGTGTCACGCTCTGAACTGGAAATGATTCTTCATGCTTTTGTTTCATCTCGCTTAGACTATTGTAATTCCTTGTTTACTTGCTTAAGTAACGCCTCCCTGGAACGACTGCAGGGTGTTCAGAATGCTGCTGCCAGGCTTCTGACACAGCATCACAAACACTCCCATGCCACGTCCCTGCTGATTCAGCTGCACTGGCTCCCTGTCAAGTTCAGGGTCCAATTTAAGATCATAATCATGACCTATAGGGTCCTGCACGGTGTAGCTCCAACTTACTTAAGTGATCTTCTTCTTTCTTATCACCCCAGCAGGTCCCTGAGGTCTTGTGTCCAGGGGTTGCTGGTTGTCCCGCATACAAGGTTAAAAACAGAAGGTGACAGAGCATTTGTATCAGCGGCTGCCAGACTCTGGAACTCGCTCCCTTTGAGTTTGAGATCTGTGGACTCAGTCGTGTCTTTTAAAAAGCAGTTAAAAACGTATCTGTTTAAACTGCTTTTGGTTGATTTTGTTTGAGATTTTTCTGCCTCTGTAAAGCACTTTGTGATTTTATCTTGAAAGGTGCTATATAAATAACATTTTACTTTACTTACTTACATGAGTATGTTTTCTAAATTCAGTGATGACGTCTTTTGAGACAGGACTCATCAGAACATTTAGCATAATGGTCAAAGTCTGGGTTGTAGCTGCTCTCATCATCCTGAGGCCAATTACCAATGACAGAGTAAACTGATATGTTTAATTGATAACTGATTAAATCTGCAAGTGAAACATTTCCATATGCAATTTTTACAGAAAACTGTATTTTCTGTAAAACCATGAGAATGTCTCGTGATTTGAGTTTAATTCTTCATATCTGTCTGATGGGTTTTCATCTTGTTCCATAAGGTTTGCCCAAATTTTTTCATAACTGCAGGTATGTACTGCAGAGCTCCTCTGGTACCTTCATCCACTCTGCTTCTCATCTCCTCCAGTTTCTGGACCTTCTCTGTGTCTCCTTTCTCCTTCATCTTCTCACTTAATAACTCTAAGTGTACAATAGTGGACAGAGAAAAAACATTCAGAGCGATTTCCTCCAGTCTGACAACATGTTGGTAGGACTCCTCCAGCCACTGTGACTTCTCTGCTGTCAGCTGGTTCATTTCCTTTTCTAGATTTTCCAAAAGGCTGGACTTGTCCTCACTTTCTGTCTTGTTCTTGTCATACTTGTTTTTCATTTCTTCATTAGTCTTTTTGACACGACGTTTCTTGGTTACATAGATCTTCCTTTCTTTCACATGATCTGATGCAGGACACTTGTTGGTACAAACAGTGCAGCGGCCTCCTTTCATGACCTCACAGTGTTCGGGATACCAGGCCATTGTGCATCCAGGATAGTGACAGTTCTCCTCACAGACTTTACAGCTGACAGCTCCTGCATACCCAGCCAACAAGCACCACCACCCAACCTCGATATCTTCTCTAACTTTGTAGACCTCATCAATTTCTATAGTGAACTGCTTATTTGTCTTCATCTCTTCTTCGTGTTTCTTCAGAGCCTCTTGAGTCTGTTTTATTTCTGTCTGTTTTAATTCAATAAAATCTATTCTTTCTTGCAGGTTTTGAATGCAGGCTGTCAATCTGATGCGTTCATTTAACACTTCAACAGTTGTCATCAGTTTCTGAGGTTCAATATTTTCCAGGAATTCTGAGAATTCACTCATTCCTCCCTCTGATACTCTCCATGCGTTATGCAAACCCACCTTGTCTTTCTTTTTTCTCTCTTTTTCCTGTTGGTTATTGAACAGGAAGCAAACTGGCTCATCCTCTATTCTGGCACATTTTATTTTTGCAGCTTCAAGAGCTTCAAGAGCATTTTCAGGTGTTACACCATCTGAGTGTGTGATCAGGGCCACAATGTTTTTCTCCAGGTTTTTTCCAAACAGAGAAATGACTGAATCAAAGATGTACCTCAATCGATCACTCAGTCGATTATCACTCGCCTTCATCACTAGACCCACTGCATGAACTTCATGGACTCCGTCATCTGATCGAAACAAGTCCAATAATCTTTCACTAACAATGACATCATGCTCAGTCCCTCTGGTGTCTCCATATCCAGGCGTGTCGATGATGGTCAGAGAGTAGGGCAGAGTTTCATCTTCAAAACCAAAGATCTCGTACATGATCACATCTGATGTCTGACTTTCTGATTGACTTTTCTCCTCCTCCTCCTCTACGATCTTAAACCAGACTTCATCCTCCCACTTCACTCCCATCGTGTAGTTGACCAAAGCATTGATCAGAGTAGATTTTCCTGCTCCTGTTTCACCCACAAGTAAGATGGTTTTATTTGTCTTTTTTTGATTTTTTTCACCAACAGTCATTTTTGTCAGCGTTCCAAACATTTTTTTCTTTGGGTTTAGCTGGTAAACAGGAGGAGGTCCTGAACTGATAAGAACACTTTTGAGGATGGTGTTCTTGTATTTTGAAGACATATCCCTGGTCCTGAGAAGCAAAAATAAAAATTTGTTAAGTTTCGGTTTTTTGCCAGACATTTAAGATAAGTAGGCATGTTTCAACATACAGACACATAAATCATAAATGCCAACCCAGTTTTGCAACCTGTTAACCCTTTAAACCCGGTCGGAGTGGGCACGCTCCGTTTTGCGTAACTATTTCTAAATCCCGGTAGCACTGCAACCACGTGAGCTAGCGCAATAATTTTTTTGCATATGAAACCGGAGGAGTTGTACTTACATCTTAGCTTGTCCTCGGTCACAGTTTCCTTCCACATATAGCTTTGCAAAAACTGCATAAAAAGCACTTGCAGCAACTAAAACATAATATTCCAGAAACACGCTTTGCCGATCCGATCAGCTGTTCGTAACACTTCCTACGTCCATCAGCGCGAACTATCGCATGTCCGCCGTGACCTGCCCGAAACCGGAAGTGACGTCATTTCGTGGAAAATTTCGCTTTTTGCCTTCAGGGCCTTATGAGCCTACACTGGTGTTTTTAAAAGTCAAGTTTGACTTCATGCTTTTCTGTGTCGTTTCTGGGATGCTTAGGACTCATATTGCACTGCTGGAAATAGTTTATTTTGATGCACATGCTGGGTTGGTTTTTTTTGCAAATTTGCATCACACTGATCCATGCTGCTCAATTCACATCAGCTCACACACACTTTCTACCTGCAGAGGAAACACAAATCATTCATGTGCACATCAACTGAAATCCTCCTTTCCATCATGTGTGCTGTCCAAATATCAGCAAATAGCAGAGTTAAAGATGCTAAGATTTTCGCTGTGAGTGACCAAGAGAGACAATTAGAATTGAGTATATCAGACGGACAGCTAAGGTCAAACACTTTGGACAGAGAGACATCTGGGCTTTGACTTAAATCATGACTGTTTATTAACAGAAATCAATAACTGTTATTTGGCATTATTATATATAAATTGTTAGATTATAATATTATTTTATGCCATGTTATACCCCTAATTAAAGATTGTGAATTATTATGTAGTTTTAGTTTGCATTATTCTCCTGAATTAGAAGAAGCTGATAACTATTGCATTTGTTAAACTGATTTGCGTTACATTAGACTGCTGATTTATTGTGGATGAATGATATTGTTTTATGATGTTATAAGAAATACTGTTCACAGAAAGTCATCGCCTTATTTGCCTGATTAGAAGAGAACATGCTGGAGTTTTCTGCCCCATCTCAGCAGGAGCAGATAAACAGGGAGCCAAGGTCGTAGCTTAGGCGCCGTGTGAGAGAAAGCATGTGAATGTTTAGGCTTTTATGATTAGGTGGGGGCACCAGAGGCTATAAGAGTTTGATCAATGCTCCACCATTTTGAGATCTGAGGCTGTCTGCATACAGTGTCCATCTCCCACGTGTGTGATCATTAAAATCATCGTTTGACTCAACCCGGCCGGACCAGTGTTGTTATTGTGGTTTTTCCTCTTGTCTCCATCCCCAATATTTGAATCTGTAACAAACTATACCATTTTTTTATATCAACACCTTTTTAAACATATTTTAAAAATTATACTCTGATAGCAAGCCACACATGGTAAGCTCTTCACCTCACCACTAGTTGCTTCACTTTAGTTTACTTTGCAGTCACTACTTTAAATATATTTTACTAATTGTCTAATATGTTTCTTTATTCATTTTTTTTTCATCATGTGTTGATATCTGTGATGCTGATGTGTGAGATTTGTTGTGTGCACTCCATATATGGAGTTATTTTAGTTGATTTTATGAGTTTAGTTTATATCAACACTGCAAAGTCAAAGTTCTGTTTTATGTTATACACCTTTCTTTGTTTGAGTTACCTGGGGCTTGGCTTCTCCTTCCCAGTTGGCAAAAGGTGTGGCAAAGGACTTGGGGATCGGAACTACTGCCGACAACCTCGTTGGACTAAACCACATCCTTCATTGCCTGGAGGGTGTTTGGAGTTTGTTAAATTGTTTTGTGTTAGTTGGTTATATGGCAGCCATTTTGTTTCCCTCATGTGTCATTTTAGCAGGTCAGTTTGTCTTGTGTTTGTTTGAGGTTTTGTTAGTTGTTATTTGGAGTTTAGTTTATTTAGTTGACCTATTTTATTGGTCTGCCTGTTTAAGTTTTGGCTTTGTTAATTATTATTCCTATTTTTGGGTCATAAAACCCCAGTTTTGAATTAAACACCTGCGTCTTCTATGTCTTACTGCTTGGTCTCTGACAACTACGTTCATCAGTGTTTTATTTATTTGTAACATGTTTCCTCTATCTCAACATCTGACCTCGTCTGTTGACATACCTGCTAACTGATAAGTAATTATCTGTTAATGTTCTGAGTAATTAACAGACCGATTCACATTTCATATGATATTTTTGGCTGTTCTAATTAAGTCAGAATAACAAGTGCAACAGCCTTTACGTTACTATTATGCAAAACTGGCAGTCATAGTTGCTTCCTGTTTAAGCAGATTCAACAAAAAAGGGATTTTGATGCCAAAAGAAGCCAACATGTTTAATTCAGTTTTTTACTACATCTATAAATCCACCTGCACTGTAATTATAAAGATGCCCAACCTCCAAGAGCTTTTAGAGGTCAGACACTATGATACATCTGTTTGACCATCACCAATTAATCTGACGGCAGTTACTGTGGAACAGCAGCGAGTTCAGGCTGCAGTCAGCGTGGCAGTGAGCAGGAGAGCAGCAGCACCTCTCCACAGACTGATGGAGACAGGGAATCACTATGGATTTAAATGATGATCAGTGTTTACTGCCAAGCAGCTGAGCTGTGTCAATGGAATTTGTGCAACTGTTTGATAATAATCTACCTGAAACTGATGATATTGAATGGCATGTGGCCTCCTTCAATTCGCAGTGTCTAAGAATTTGAGCTCTGTGTGGTGGCTGTAGCTCAGGTGGCAGAGCAGGTCAGCCACTAATCAGAAGGTCGGTGGTTCGATCCCAGGCTGCCTCCTGGCTGCATGCCGAATATCCTTGGGCAAGATACTAACCCGTGTTTGCCTACTGGTGGTGGTCCGGCAGCCTCGCCTCTGCCCCAGGGCGGCTGTGGCTACAATGTAGCTGCCATCACCAGTGTGTGAATGTGTGGATGACTGGATGTAGTGTGAAGCGCTTTGGGGTCCTTAGGGACTAGAAAAGTGCTATACAAATGCAGGCCATTTACCATAAAGTGGCTCCTCTTAAAACTAGAAAGGCAGCACTATTAAATCCCCACCCTGGATCACAGAAGCAGCTTTATGCGATTTAGCCATAAAACTGAGCGCCTGTGAAAAGCCACAAAACTTGAGCTTCATAAGCTCCACTTATAATGACATAGTGAAAGACACGAGAGCCACTTGTTTCTAGGGGTGGGTTTTGATTATCGATTTATCTATTAAAATTGATTCTAGCTTGGATTCTGCACAAAGACGTAAACACAAAGCGCAGACCTGCGGATCAGAATCAGTGAGATGTCGCCTCTCTCACCCGACAGCACGGACACGGTCGGGGCTGAAAGCCGACAGCTCGCTGACTCTGATCTGCCGACGGGTCGAGCTTTGTGTTCACACCCTGATTTGCGCTGATTCTAAAGCTGTTGGTTTGATGTCTCTCCAAAGAATATTGACTGAACCAGCAGCAAAAGAAGATCCAAACTACGCTTCACATAAACATCCTCATGAATTCACTCTGACTTTTGCTGTTTGGTAGTAAAACAACATTTATATTTAAAAATCGATTTCAAAATGTAATGACTCGATATCACATTCAAATTAAATTTGATTTTAATCAGGAAATCAGTTTTTTTAAACCCACCCCTAACTGTATGTGATCGCTATCTGAAAACCTAAATTCTGACTATTACTTCAGGAGGAATAGCAATTTTTATGAATTCTGGACACCAGATACCTCACCTTGGCACAAGCTCATAGGTGAGGCTAAAATGCAAATACATTTACCAAAATAAAAATCAATATTGTAAGGATAAGCTCACTCAATTGTACAGTTTTACGATCAGTTTTGGTGATAATGTGCATGATGATATATTAAAACATGAAGATAACTGTATCTCTTAACTGTACTTATTGTACTTACGTTGCCATGTTGATGACAGAGATCCACACAGTGAGGTGTCAGGAAAATCTTGCTCTGGAGTAAAACAAAAAAAATTAATCCCATCTATTTCTAAAGAATTACATTTGGTAAATCTTTCTGTTCACACCGATCTGATGATTAGCAGAATAATTACAATCAGGATCTTCATTTTCAATTAGTTAAATGTTCTCTTTCTGTAATCTGTAATTTTATCTTGATCCCCTGATTCCAGCATTTCAAGTGATCTTACCTGTATTGTATCAGGAAGCTCTGTGATGCTGAGGAGGCAGAGAAGGGAGGGTTGCACAGTTTTATACCCTCAGAGGAGGGACGATGAGACCATGCAATCACATGACTTTTTGGAAATCATAGAATTAACAGAAGGGAATTTGAGCAGCAATGTTGCCCCACCCCCCTACTCATAACAAAACTGAAAGTGTTTCCACCTTGCATGTGTGTTTTTGTGTGTGTTGCAAATCAGTCTAAAGTCTGTCACAGCTTTGAAATGAAATGGGCAGCTTTGACAAAAAAAATGACAAAAAAGTTGCTCTGTGGGAGCCCAGGAACAGAACTCACTTCTTAAACAACTTTTAACTCCAGAGAATTTTGCTCATTCGGGTTACTTCAGGGTTAACCCTGAGTTTTCTGTCCTACGGAGCTGGTTCACAATCGCAAACAGCTGCAGCTGAGAGAACATAAACTCAAACTGTCAGGAGCAGGTTATGTCTTTTAAAGCGTGCTTTCAGTGACATATTGATTATCTGCTGGGTGAAATGTGTTCGTGTGATCAGAAAATGATTCTGCTCTGCTGATGAGTCTGTTACACTGCCACAAACATGAAACACACCTCGATACCTGTTCAACCAACCACACCTGTGAAATAAACAGCTATACTGAGCGTTGATCGCTTTTACAACAGGATTGTATTTTACTGGTATTTCTTTTATACTCCTTTTTCATCACTATTCCTAATGTCTGTTGTGTTGTAAGGACCGTTTTCTGTGGAAGATGGGGAAACCCTGGGTTAACTCAAGTTTATATCTGTTTATCGTGATAAGTAAAAATAATACTAATGAAGGGTGATCAGGCCTTTCCTCAAGATCTGCCCCAAAAACAATCAGAGCTCATATTTGCATAATTACTTTATTTTTTATTCAATTACTTTATTGTGTACTTCAACTTTCAGCGTTGCAACGCTGAAGTTTGTCATGCTGGATTTAATGGTGACATTAATATCTGTGTGAGTCAGATCATAGCCATCAGCTTTTCCTCTGACAAACCCTCTCTCAGGAGTGCGATACATCTTATGATAAAGAGCACTATCACTGTTTGTTTCCCCGTCAAAGACTCCGACGGCGCACCAGTTAGAGTACAGGCCGTAGTCAAAAGGAACCGAGAACAGGACGGCTATTTTCTTATCAGCTCTGTCTGCAGCTGTATCGTAGAGATCGTAGGTGAAGACTCCAACAGATCCTCGCGCTGTGCCGCCAGTCTTAGAGAACAGAGCGCTGCCACATTCAGAAGGCCCAAGTTTTGTTGGCAAAGGGATTTGGCAGAGTCCGCTAACAAGATGCAGACTAGTGAGGAAAAAGAAAAATATGAATTAATATTCTTATTCCAACAGGACCCTAACTCTCATAATGAGTCAGGTGGATGAGTTTGTTTAGAGAAAGAAACATGGACAGGGCTATTGCTGCTGAGATGACAACATCATGTCAGTGTTCAGAAGAAATTTACTGCTCGTCTATTCAATTCAATTCAATATTATTTATATAGCGCCAAATCACAACAAAAGTCGCCTCAAGGCGCTTCATAGATACAGAGAAAAACCCAACAATCATATGACCCCCTATGAGCAGCACTTTGGCGACAGTGGGAAGGAAAAACTCCCTTTTAACAGGAAGAAACCTCCGGCAGAACCAGGCTCAGGGAGGGGCGGGGCCATCTGCTGCCACCGGTTGGGGTGAGAGAAGGAAGACAGGATAAAGACATGCTGTGGAAGAGAGACAGAGGTTAATAACAGATATGATTCAATGCAGAGAGGTCTGTTAATACATAGTGAGTGAGAAAGGTGACTGGAAAGGAAAAACTCAATGCATCATGGGAATCCCCCGGCAGCCTACATCTATTGCAGCATAACTAAGGGAGGATCCAGGGTCACCTGGTCCAGCCCTAACTATATGCTTTAGCAAAAAGGAAAGTTTGAAGCCTAATCTTAAAAGTAGAGATAGTGTCTGTCTCCTGAATCCAAACTGGAAGCTGGTTCCACAGAAGAGGGGCCTGAAAACTGAAGGCTCTGCCTCCCATTCTACTTTTAAATACTCTAGGAACAACAAGTAGGCCTGCAGAGCGAGAGTGGAGCGCTCTAATAGGCTGATATGGTACTACAAGGTCATTAAGATAAGATGGGGCCTGATTATTTAAGACCTTGTATGTGAGGAGCAGGATTTTGAATTCTGGATTTAACAGGAAGCCAATGAAGGGAAGCCAAAACAGGAGAAATCTGCTCTCTCTTTCTAGTCCCTGTCAGGACTCTTGCTGCAGCATTTTGGATTAGCTGAAGGCTTTTCAGCGAGTTTTTTGGACATCCTGATAATAATGAATTACAGTCGTCCAGCCTGGAAGTAATAAATGCATGAACTAGTTTTTCAGCGTCACTCTGAGACAGGATATTTCTAATTTTAGAGATGTTGCGCAAATGGAAGAAAGCAGTCTTACATATTTGTTTAATATGTGCGTTGAAGGACATGTCCTGGTCAAAAATGACTCCAAGGTTCCTCACAGCGTTACTGGAGGCCAAGGTAATGCCATCCAGAGTAAGAATCTGGTTAGATACCATATTTCTAAGATTCTCAGGGCCGAGTACAATAACCTCAGTTTGATCTGAATTAAGAAGCAGAAAGTTAGCGGCCATCCAGGTCTTTATGTCTTTAAGACATTCCTGCAGTTTAACTCATTGGTGTGTGTTATCTGGCTTCATGGACAGATAGAGCTGGGTGTCATCTGCATAGCAGTGTAAATGTATGCTATGTCTTCTAATGATGCTGCCTAAGGGAAGCATGTATAATGTAAACAGAATTGGTCCTAGCACTGAACCCTGTGGAACTCCATAATTAACCTCAGTGTGTGAAGAGGACTCTCCATTTACATGCACAAACTGGAGTCTATTAGATAGATATGATACAAACCACTGCAGCACAGTACCTGTAATACCTACAGCATGTTCTAATCGCTCTAATAGGATATTATGGTCAACAGTATCGAACGCTGCACTGAGGTCTAGCAGGACAAGCACAGAGATGAGTCCACTGTCAGAGGCCATAAGAAGATCATTTGTAACCTTCACTAAAGCTGTTTCTGTGCTGTGATGAGCTCTGAAACCTGACTGAAACTCTTCAAATAAACCATTCCTCTGCAGATGATCTGTTAGCTGTTTGACAACTACTCTTTCAAGGATGTTTGATATGAAAGGAAGGTTGGAGATTGGCCTATAATTAGCTAAGACTGCTGGGTCTAGAGATGCTTTTTGAGTAAAGGTTTAACTACAGCCAGCTTGAAGGCCTGTGGTACATAGCTGATTATTAGAGATAGGTTGATCATATTTAAGATCGAAGAATTAATTAATGGCAGGACTTCTTTGAGCAGTTTTGTAGGAATGGGGTCTAAAAGACACGTTGATGGTTTGGAGGAAGTAATTATTGAAGTTAACTCAGAAAGATCAATTGGAGAAAAAGAGTCTAACTTAACATCAATGGTACTAAGAGTACCTGATTCCTTCTGTTACTTTTATTAGTGATATCAGTGAGGTGTCAGGTGATGTGCAGGCAGCATCTCAGTCACAGTAAGAAGTGTGGTCACCTGGGGTTTTGAAGGGTGTAGCCCTCAGTCTTGTTCGTAATATGAATGACGGACTGCCGAGCGCCCATGGTGTCTGCAAACTAAAGAACAAAAAGAGAGAGAAGAACGTGTTCCTGTCTGTGGGAGCATCTCTGTTCGTAAGACAGTAAACATGATACAAACACCATCATGTCGTCCACTGTTACAGCCCCAGTGCTCCACCCTGGGGGACTTTTCCAATAAGAGAGACTTTACCTAAAAAGTTTCCTTCAAAAGGCTCTGCAGCTTTATTATTTATTAAAAAACAGTTTGAACATGGAGCACCGTGTGTGCGAGCAGCTGTGACTCACGTTTCCACAGCGAGCGCTCTGAACGAAACGATGACAAACAGATTCTGAACACGTCAGAGAAAGGAACATCTTTGTCTGTGTTTCAGTCAAATAAACAAGCTCGGACTCACAGTGATGAGATGAATTCAGGTGATCGGTCACCAGTGTTCGTGTGCAGTCCTTGCAGTCTGACTGAGACCAAACAATCCTCTGTTTGTACCCTGAAAGTGAAGCAGAACATCTGTTCATGAACTAAAGGAGATTTGTGGAGAGATTTTTTTCCCTTTCCAGAAAAAAATACTACCTCATTTTTTTTCTGGAGATTCGAGAAAAATGTTTTTTTACTCTGACACGTTTTGGTTTATTTCTTTTTGATTGGTCACTAAGATATTTAAAGCAAATCCCCCTCTCGCCCCTGTGGGCTGTCGTTTTTGTTCAAGCTCGTATTTGATAGCTAAAGGCTCCACACTAAAACTGGTGATTATTCACTCTGAATTATTCTTATAGGTCGTCCAACTATAAGGTTGCTTTGAAGGTAACATTGTGGTGTTTATCCAGTTGGATTAAGTTTGCAAATGTGCAAAGGGCTGATTATGTTTGCAAGCAGCGTATTCCATTAATATTAATTGCAAATCACTGAATGCAGGACATTATGATCGGGAGCTAAATGAAAGCGCAGCTCACTCAACACAAGCTGAACAGCAGAGAGGGAGGAGAGCAGTGAAGAGTAACCCATCTGGCTACACTAAGTAACAGTTACTGTGGAATAGCTCAGGCCGCATTCAGTGTGTTTCGTCTGATTCCTGGACTCTGATCACGCACTAACAGGTCATGGCGGACACGCTCGGCCTCGTTGGGCCAGCTGTGAGTCCGTTACCGTGAACTATGGAGCGGCAGATTTGTGCTGGAACTGAGCTGCACACAGCTGATGTTGATGTGTGCATCGGAGACCATTCAGATGGAAACCTGCAGACCCACAGAGCTGAGAACTGTCTCTGCACATCTGCCTGTGTTAGAACAAGAAGTAGTTTCTAATTTCATCAAGCTTGTCAACATCCTGTGGTCGCAGCGATGTTAAAAACAGGAAGTGTGGTTGCTAAGCTGTTGCTATGTGTGCTGATGTCACACAGACTAGGATGAGGTGCAATATATTAGACAATTCACACAATTCACAGTATATCGGTTTAGTATTCACCTCTCTCGAATAAAACACCACCAAAAATGTGTTTTCCTATTAAAGGTGACGAATTTTGTAATGTAATGTGATGCGTTACACACAAACAAGCCTTACTGCTCGTATTTATCAGGTTTTCTCCTCGTGCATTTAACAAAATAGAAATACAGGTGTAGTTCATTACCCCGTCTGCTTTTTGTAAAGATTACTTTATTCTGATGTCATTGTTTGATAGAAACACGTCTGTCTAGTGGCTAGAATGCTGGCAGTCCGCCCAGTCACCGCTCACTGTTTTAGGACATTTAAATGCAAAAATGCGTCTTTGGGCACATTTTAATGTCCGGTAAAGTTAGCGTTGTAATAGCAAACAAGTATTTTTGACGCAATTGCATTTAAAAACAAAAGTGCCATTTTTTTCTCCCCTCTGAGGTCAGTGGGAGGAGGCACAGACCCACCATTTAAACTGAACCCCTTTTGGTTACACACTTTTGGTTGTGAAATCACAACAGTCTGATGGGCTTGTACAGGGCGATGGCTGTGTAGATTTTTACCAGAGGTAGAACGTGAAATATGTGACTCTGTGTGTCTCCCATCCTCTCAGTGTTGGGATGGTGAATGAAGGAGTTTTGTGCAGTTCCAGCAGAGACACTAAAACACAGCAGTGATTGTGTCCAAACAGACAAACATGAACTAAATGCAGTGAAGCTGCTGTTTGTCTGAGTGCATCAAATGTCTGAGGGAGCTCACTGCACAGGAACGTTTACTTTTATTTCACTGTGAAGGCTGAACCCTCTCTGAAGTCAGCAGCATCATTTCAGAGTTTTAGAGTCGAACATTTCTAACAGGAAGTGATCAGAAGTCTACAAAAGGCTCTGAATCCTCAAACACTGAGAGGAAATCTGCTGTTCAAGCTGCTGATCGTGTTGTCAACATTTCAACACTAACTCCAGATGTTTCCAGTTGCACATCCATCACATCAGGGAAGTTCTGGCAGCAAAAACTGATCAAAGGCTGAAAACACTCATTTATCTGTGAGCAGCATCAACTTTTAGACAACAGGAAACATCAGCAAGCATTTTTACACCAGTCCCAAAATGAACAGAGCTGCTGCCTCCATCTACAAACTGCCCCACATGCAGAACCACAAACTCCACCCTGCACTGAGAACTGAAAAAGTCTTCACTGTTACTTTTCTACAGATCATCACTGAAAATATCATGACTGACTCATCATGAAGTCTTTTTTCCTTCAAACTACAAACATCCTGGACATTAAATGTTTCTGTAAACAGCAGCAGAAACTTCCAGGAACTGAAGACAAAACTTCAGACTTCAACACAAACAAATGTATGAACCCGGTCTCTGCCGCCATCTTTTATATACAAGCTATAGATAGTCTACAGTGGAAATAATAATTGAAACCAGCAAACACACAATCACGAAAGGCCTGTGGTACATAGCTGATTATTAGAGATAGGTTGATCATATTTAAGATCGAAGAATTAATTAATGGCAGGACTTCTTTGAGCAGTTTTGTAGGAATGGGGTCTAAAAGACACGTTGATGGTTTGGAGGAAGTAATTATTGAAGTTAACTCAGAAAGATCAATTGGAGAAAAAGAGTCTAACTTAACATCAATGGTACTAAGAGTACCTGATTCCTTCTGTTACTTTTATTAGTGATATCAGTGAGGTGTCAGGTGATGTGCAGGCAGCATCTCAGTCACAGTAAGAAGTGTGGTCACCTGGGGTTTTGAAGGGTGTAGCCCTCAGTCTTGTTCGTAATATGAATGACGGACTGCCGAGCGCCCATGGTGTCTGCAAACTAAAGAACAAAAAGAGAGAGAAGAACGTGTTCCTGTCTGTGGGAGCATCTCTGTTCGTAAGACAGTAAACGTGATACAAACACCATCATGTCGTCCACTGTTACAGCCCCAGTGCTCCACCCTGTGGGACTTTTCCAATAAGAGAGACTTTACCTAAAAAGTTTCCTTCAAAAGGCTCTGCAGCTTTATTATTTATTAAAAAACAGTTTGAACATGGAGCACCGTGTGTGCGAGCAGCTGTGACTCACGTTTCCACAGCGAGCGCTCCGAACGAAACGATGACAAACAGATTCTGAACACGTCAGAGAAAGGAACATCTTTGTCTGTGTTTCAGTCAAATAAACAAGCTCGGACTCACAGTGATGAGATGAATTCAGGTGATCGGTCACCAGTGTTCGTGTGCAGTCCTTGCAGTCTGACTGAGACCAAACAATCCTCTGTTTGTACCCTGAAAGTGAAGCAGAACATCTGTTCATGAACTAAAGGAGATTTGTGGAGAGATTTTTTTCCCTTTCCAGAAAAAAATACTACCTCATTTTTTTTCTGGAGATTCGAGAAAAATGTTTTTTTACTCTGACACGTTTTGGTTTATTTCTTTTTGATTGGTCACTAAGATATTTAAAGCAAATCCCCCTCTCGCCCCTGTGGGCTGTCGTTTTTGTTCAAGCTCGTATTTGATAGCTAAAGGCTCCACACTAAAACTGGTGATTATTCACTCTGAATTATTCTTATAGGTCGTCCAACTATAAGGTTGCTTTGAAGGTAACATTGTGGTGTTTATCCAGTTGGATTAAGTTTGCAAATGTGCAAAGGGCTGATTATGTTTGCAAGCAGCGTATTCCATTAATATTAATTGCAAATCACTGAATGCAGGACATTATGATCGGGAGCTAAATGAAAGCGCAGCTCACTCAACACAAGCTGAACAGCAGAGAGGGAGGAGAGCAGTGAAGAGTAACCCATCTGGCTACACTAAGTAACAGTTACTGTGGAATAGCTCAGGCCGCATTCAGTGTGTTTCGTCTGATTCCTGGACTCTGATCACGCACTAACAGGTCATGGCGGACACGCTCGGCCTCGTTGGGCCAGCTGTGAGTCCGTTACCGTGAACTATGGAACGGCAGATTTGTGCTGGAACTGAGCTGCACACAGCTGATGTTGATGTGTGCATCGGAGACCATTCAGATGGAAACCTGCAGACCCACAGAGCTGAGAACTGTCTCTGCACATCTGCCTGTGTTAGAACAGGAAGTAGTTTCTAATTTCATCAAGCTTGTCAACATCCTGTGGTCGCAGCGATGTTAAAAACAGGAAGTGTGGTTGCTAAGCTGTTGCTATGTGTGCTGATGTCACACAGACTAGGATGAGGTGCAATATATTAGACAATTCACACAATTCACAGTATATCGGTTTAGTATTCACCTCTCTCGAATAAAACACCACCAAAAATGTGTTTTCCTATTAAAGGTGACGAATTTTGTAATGTAATGTGATGCGTTACACACAAACAAGCCTTACTGCTCGTATTTATCAGGTTTTCTCCTCGTGCATTTAACAAAATAGAAATACAGGTGTAGTTCATTACCCCGTCTGCTTTTTGTAAAGATTACTTTATTCTGATGTCATTGTTTGATAGAAACACGTCTGTCTAGTGGCTAGAATGCTGGCAGTCCGCCCAGTCACCGCTCACTGTTTTAGGACATTTAAATGCAAAAATGCGTCTTTGGGCACATTTTAATGTCCGGTAAAGTTAGCGTTGTAATAGCAAACAAGTATTTTTGACGCAATTGCATTTAAAAACAAAAGTGCCATTTTTTTCTCCCCTCTGAGGTCAGTGGGAGGAGGCACAGACCCACCATTTAAACTGAACCCCTTTTGGTTACACACTTTTGGTTGTGAAATCACAACAGTCTGATGGGCTTGTACAGGGCGATGGCTGTGTAGATTTTTACCAGAGGTAAAACGTGAAATATGTGACTCTGTGTGTCTCCCATCCTCTCAGTGTTGGGATGGTGAATGAAGGAGTTTTGTGCAGTTCCAGCAGAGACACTAAAACACAGCAGTGATTGTGTCCAAACAGACAAACATGAACTAAATGCAGTGAAGCTGCTGTTTGTCTGAGTGCATCAAATGTCTGAGGGAGCTCACTGCACAGGAACGTTTACTTTTATTTCACTGTGAAGGCTGAACCCTCTCTGAAGTCAGCAGTATCATTTCAGAGTTTTAGAGTCGAACATTTCTAGCAGGAAGTGATCAGAAGTCTACAAAAGGCTCTGAATCCTCAAACACTGAGAGGAAATCTGCTGTTCAAGCTGCTGATCGTGTTGTCAACATTTCAACACTAACTCCAGATGTTTCCAGTTGCACATCCATCACATCAGGGAAGTTCTGGCAGCAAAAACTGATCAAAGGCTGAAAACACTCATTTATCTGTGAGCAGCATCAACTTTTAGACAACAGGAAACATCAGCAAGCATTTTTACATCAGTCCCAAAATGAACAGAGCTGCTGCCTCCATCTACAAACTGCCCCACATGCAGAACCACAAACTCCACCCTGCACTGAGAACTGAAAAAGTCTTCACTGTTACTTTTCTACAGATCATCACTGAAAATATCATGACTGACTCATCATGAAGTCTTTTTTCCTTCAAACTACAAACATCCTGGACATTAAATGTTTCTGTAAACAGCAGCAGAAACTTCCAGGAACTGAAGACAAAACTTCAGACTTCAACACAAACAAATGTATGAACCCGGTCTCTGCCGCCATCTTTTATATACAAGCTATAGATAGTCTACAGTGGAAATAATAATTGAAACCAGCAAACACACAATCACGAAAGGCCTGTGGTACATAGCTGATTATTAGAGATAGGTTGATCATATTTAAGATCGAAGAATTAATTAATGGCAGGACTTCTTTGAGCAGTTTTGTAGGAATGGGGTCTAAAAGACACGTTGATGGTTTGGAGGAAGTAATTATTGAAGTTAACTCAGAAAGATCAATTGGAGAAAAAGAGTCTAACTTAACATCAATGGTACTAAGAGTACCTGATTCCTTCTGTTACTTTTATTAGTGATATCAGTGAGGTGTCAGGTGATGTGCAGGCAGCATCTCAGTCACAGTAAGAAGTGTGGTCACCTGGGGTTTTGAAGGGTGTAGCCCTCAGTCTTGTTCGTAATATGAATGACGGACTGCCGAGCGCCCATGGTGTCTGCAAACTAAAGAACAAAAAGAGAGAGAAGAACGTGTTCCTGTCTGTGGGAGCATCTCTGTTCGTAAGACAGTAAACGTGATACAAACACCATCATGTCGTCCACTGTTACAGCCCCAGTGCTCCACCCTGTGGGACTTTTCCAATAAGAGAGACTTTACCTAAAAAGTTTCCTTCAAAAGGCTCTGCAGCTTTATTATTTATTAAAAAACAGTTTGAACATGGAGCACCGTGTGTGCGAGCAGCTGTGACTCACGTTTCCACAGCGAGCGCTCCGAACGAAACGATGACAAACAGATTCTGAACACGTCAGAGAAAGGAACATCTTTGTCTGTGTTTCAGTCAAATAAACAAGCTCGGACTCACAGTGATGAGATGAATTCAGGTGATCGGTCACCAGTGTTCGTGTGCAGTCCTTGCAGTCTGACTGAGACCAAACAATCCTCTGTTTGTACCCTGAAAGTGAAGCAGAACATCTGTTCATGAACTAAAGGAGATTTGTGGAGAGATTTTTTTCCCTTTCCAGAAAAAAATACTACCTCATTTTTTTTCTGGAGATTCGAGAAAAATGTTTTTTTACTCTGACACGTTTTGGTTTATTTCTTTTTGATTGGTCACTAAGATATTTAAAGCAAATCCCCCTCTCGCCCCTGTGGGCTGTCGTTTTTGTTCAAGCTCGTATTTGATAGCTAAAGGCTCCACACTAAAACTGGTGATTATTCACTCTGAATTATTCTTATAGGTCGTCCAACTATAAGGTTGCTTTGAAGGTAACATTGTGGTGTTTATCCAGTTGGATTAAGTTTGCAAATGTGCAAAGGGCTGATTATGTTTGCAAGCAGCGTATTCCATTAATATTAATTGCAAATCACTGAATGCAGGACATTATGATCGGGAGCTAAATGAAAGCGCAGCTCACTCAACACAAGCTGAACAGCAGAGAGGGAGGAGAGCAGTGAAGAGTAACCCATCTGGCTACACTAAGTAACAGTTACTGTGGAATAGCTCAGGCGGCATTCAGTGTGTTTCGTCTGATTCCTGGACTCTGATCACGCACTAACAGGTCATGGCGGACACGCTCGGCCTCGTTGGGCCAGCTGTGAGTCCGTTACCGTGAACTATGGAGCGGCAGATTTGTGCTGGAACTGAGCTGCACACAGCTGATGTTGATGTGTGCATCGGAGACCATTCAGATGGAAACCTGCAGACCCACAGAGCTGAGAACTGTCTCTGCACATCTGCCTGTGTTAGAACAGGAAGTAGTTTCTAATTTCATCAAGCTTGTCAACATCCTGTGGTCGCAGCGATGTTAAAAACAGGAAGTGTGGTTGCTAAGCTGTTGCTATGTGTGCTGATGTCACACAGACTAGGATGAGGTGCAATATATTAGACAATTCACACAATTCACAGTATATCGGTTTAGTATTCACCTCTCTCGAATAAAACACCACCAAAAATGTGTTTTCCTATTAAAGGTGACGAATTTTGTAATGTAATGTGATGCGTTACACACAAACAAGCCTTACTGCTCGTATTTATCAGGTTTTCTCCTCGTGCATTTAACAAAATAGAAATACAGGTGTAGTTCATTACCCCGTCTGCTTTTTGTAAAGATTACTTTATTCTGATGTCATTGTTTGATAGAAACACGTCTGTCTAGTGGCTAGAATGCTGGCAGTCCGCCCAGTCACCGCTCACTGTTTTAGGACATTTAAATGCAAAAATGCGTCTTTGGGCACATTTTAATGTCTGGTAAAGTTAGCGTTGTAATAGCAAACAAGTATTTTTGACGCAATTGCATTTAAAAACAAAAGTGCCATTTTTTTCTCCCCTCTGAGGTCAGTGGGAGGAGGCACAGACCCACCATTTAAACTGAACCCCTTTTGGTTACACACTTTTGGTTGTGAAATCACAACAGTCTGATGGGCTTGTACAGGGCGATGGCTGTGTAGATTTTTACCAGAGGTAGAACGTGAAATATGTGACTCTGTGTGTCTCCCATCCTCTCAGTGTTGGGATGGTGAATGAAGGAGTTTTGTGCAGTTCCAGCAGAGACACTAAAACACAGCAGTGATTGTGTCCAAACAGACAAACATGAACTAAATGCAGTGAAGCTGCTGTTTGTCTGAGTGCATCAAATGTCTGAGGGAGCTCACTGCACAGGAACGTTTACTTTTATTTCACTGTGAAGGCTGAACCCTCTCTGAAGTCAGCAGTATCATTTCAGAGTTTTAGAGTCGAACATTTCTAGCAGGAAGTGATCAGAAGTCTACAAAAGGCTCTGAATCCTCAAACACTGAGAGGAAATCTGCTGTTCAAGCTGCTGATCGTGTTGTCAACATTTCAACACTAACTCCAGATGTTTCCAGTTGCACATCCATCACATCAGGGAAGTTCTGGCAGCAAAAACTGATCAAAGGCTGAAAACACTCATTTATCTGTGAGCAGCATCAACTTTTAGACAACAGGAAACATCAGCAAGCATTTTTACATCAGTCCCAAAATGAACAGAGCTGCTGCCTCCATCTACAAACTGCCCCACATGCAGAACCACAAACTCCACCCTGCACTGAGAACTGAAAAAGTCTTCACTGTTACTTTTCTACAGATCATCACTGAAAATATCATGACTGACTCATCATGAAGTCTTTTTTCCTTCAAACTACAAACATCCTGGACATTAAATGTTTCTGTAAACAGCAGCAGAAACTTCCAGGAACTGAAGACAAAACTTCAGACTTCAACACAAACAAATGTATGAACCCGGTCTCTGCCGCCATCTTTTATATACAAGCTATAGATAGTCTACAGTGGAAATAATAATTGAAACCAGCAAACACACAATCACGAAAGGCCTGTGGTACATAGCTGATTATTAGAGATAGGTTGATCATATTTAAGATCGAAGAATTAATTAATGGCAGGACTTCTTTGAGCAGTTTTGTAGGAATGGGGTCTAAAAGACACGTTAATGGTTTGGAGGAAGTAATTATTGAAGTTAACTCAGAAAGATCAATTGGAGAAAAAGAGTCTAACTTAACATCAATGGTACTAAGAGTACCTGATTCCTTCTGTTACTTTTATTAGTGATATCAGTGAGGTGTCAGGTGATGTGCAGGCAGCATCTCAGTCACAGTAAGAAGTGTGGTCACCTGGGGTTTTGAAGGGTGTAGCCCTCAGTCTTGTTCGTAATATGAATGACGGACTGCCGAGCGCCCATGGTGTCTGCAAACTAAAGAACAAAAAGAGAGAGAAGAACGTGTTCCTGTCTGTGGGAGCATCTCTGTTCGTAAGACAGTAAACGTGATACAAACACCATCATGTCGTCCACTGTTACAGCCCCAGTGCTCCACCCTGTGGGACTTTTCCAATAAGAGAGACTTTACCTAAAAAGTTTCCTTCAAAAGGCTCTGCAGCTTTATTATTTATTAAAAAACAGTTTGAACATGGAGCACCGTGTGTGCGAGCAGCTGTGACTCACGTTTCCACAGCGAGCGCTCCGAACGAAACGATGACAAACAGATTCTGAACACGTCAGAGAAAGGAACATCTTTGTCTGTGTTTCAGTCAAATAAACAAGCTCGGACTCACAGTGATGAGATGAATTCAGGTGATCGGTCACCAGTGTTCGTGTGCAGTCCTTGCAGTCTGACTGAGACCAAACAATCCTCTGTTTGTACCCTGAAAGTGAAGCAGAACATCTGTTCATGAACTAAAGGAGATTTGTGGAGAGATTTTTTTCCCTTTCCAGAAAAAAATACTACCTCATTTTTTTTCTGGAGATTCGAGAAAAATGTTTTTTTACTCTGACACGTTTTGGTTTATTTCTTTTTGATTGGTCACTAAGATATTTAAAGCAAATCCCCCTCTCGCCCCTGTGGGCTGTCGTTTTTGTTCAAGCTCGTATTTGATAGCTAAAGGCTCCACACTAAAACTGGTGATTATTCACTCTGAATTATTCTTATAGGTCGTCCAACTATAAGGTTGCTTTGAAGGTAACATTGTGGTGTTTATCCAGTTGGATTAAGTTTGCAAATGTGCAAAGGGCTGATTATGTTTGCAAGCAGCGTATTCCATTAATATTAATTGCAAATCACTGAATGCAGGACATTATGATCGGGAGCTAAATGAAAGCGCAGCTCACTCAACACAAGCTGAACAGCAGAGAGGGAGGAGAGCAGTGAAGAGTAACCCATCTGGCTACACTAAGTAACAGTTACTGTGGAATAGCTCAGGCCGCATTCAGTGTGTTTCGTCTGATTCCTGGACTCTGATCACGCACTAACAGGTCATGGCGGACACGCTCGGCCTCGTTGGGCCAGCTGTGAGTCCGTTACCGTGAACTATGGAGCGGCAGATTTGTGCTGGAACTGAGCTGCACACAGCTGATGTTGATGTGTGCATCGGAGACCATTCAGATGGAAACCTGCAGACCCACAGAGCTGAGAACTGTCTCTGCACATCTGCCTGTGTTAGAACAGGAAGTAGTTTCTAATTTCATCAAGCTTGTCAACATCCTGTGGTCGCAGCGATGTTAAAAACAGGAAGTGTGGTTGCTAAGCTGTTGCTATGTGTGCTGATGTCACACAGACTAGGATGAGGTGCAATATATTAGACAATTCACACAATTCACAGTATATCGGTTTAGTATTCACCTCTCTCGAATAAAACACCACCAAAAATGTGTTTTCCTATTAAAGGTGACGAATTTTGTAATGTAATGTGATGCGTTACACACAAACAAGCCTTACTGCTCGTATTTATCAGGTTTTCTCCTCGTGCATTTAACAAAATAGAAATACAGGTGTAGTTCATTACCCCGTCTGCTTTTTGTAAAGATTACTTTATTCTGATGTCATTGTTTGATAGAAACACGTCTGTCTAGTGGCTAGAATGCTGGCAGTCCGCCCAGTCACCGCTCACTGTTTTAGGACATTTAAATGCAAAAATGCGTCTTTGGGCACATTTTAATGTCCGGTAAAGTTAGCGTTGTAATAGCAAACAAGTATTTTTGACGCAATTGCATTTAAAAACAAAAGTGCCATTTTTTTCTCCCCTCTGAGGTCAGTGGGAGGAGGCACAGACCCACCATTTAAACTGAACCCCTTTTGGTTACACACTTTTGGTTGTGAAATCACAACAGTCTGATGGGCTTGTACAGGGCGATGGCTGTGTAGATTTTTACCAGAGGTAGAACGTGAAATATGTGACTCTGTGTGTCTCCCATCCTCTCAGTGTTGGGATGGTGAATGAAGGAGTTTTGTGCAGTTCCAGCAGAGACACTAAAACACAGCAGTGATTGTGTCCAAACAGACAAACATGAACTAAATGCAGTGAAGCTGCTGTTTGTCTGAGTGCATCAAATGTCTGAGGGAGCTCACTGCACAGGAACGTTTACTTTTATTTCACTGTGAAGGCTGAACCCTCTCTGAAGTCAGCAGTATCATTTCAGAGTTTTAGAGTCGAACATTTCTAGCAGGAAGTGATCAGAAGTCTACAAAAGGCTCTGAATCCTCAAACACTGAGAGGAAATCTGCTGTTCAAGCTGCTGATCGTGTTGTCAACATTTCAACACTAACTCCAGATGTTTCCAGTTGCACATCCATCACATCAGGGAAGTTCTGGCAGCAAAAACTGATCAAAGGCTGAAAACACTCATTTATCTGTGAGCAGCATCAACTTTTAGACAACAGGAAACATCAGCAAGCATTTTTACATCAGTCCCAAAATGAACAGAGCTGCTGCCTCCATCTACAAACTGCCCCACATGCAGAACCACAAACTCCACCCTGCACTGAGAACTGAAAAAGTCTTCACTGTTACTTTTCTACAGATCATCACTGAAAATATCATGAAGTCTTTTTTCCTTCAAACTACAAACATCCTGGACATTAAATGTTTCTGTAAACAGCAGCAGAAACTTCCAGGAACTGAAGACAAAACTTCAGACTTCAACACAAACAAATGTATGAACCCGGTCTCTGCCGCCATCTTTTATATACAAGCTATAGATAGTCTACAGTGGAAATAATAATTGAAACCAGCAAACACACAATCACGAAAGGCCTGTGGTACATAGCTGATTATTAGAGATAGGTTGATCATATTTAAGATCGAAGAATTAATTAATGGCAGGACTTCTTTGAGCAGTTTTGTAGGAATGGGGTCTAAAAGACACGTTGATGGTTTGGAGGAAGTAATTATTGAAGTTAACTCAGAAAGATCAATTGGAGAAAAAGAGTCTAACTTAACATCAATGGTACTAAGAGTACCTGATTCCTTCTGTTACTTTTATTAGTGATATCAGTGAGGTGTCAGGTGATGTGCAGGCAGCATCTCAGTCACAGTAAGAAGTGTGGTCACCTGGGGTTTTGAAGGGTGTAGCCCTCAGTCTTGTTCGTAATATGAATGACGGACTGCCGAGCGCCCATGGTGTCTGCAAACTAAAGAACAAAAAGAGAGAGAAGAACGTGTTCCTGTCTGTGGGAGCATCTCTGTTCGTAAGACAGTAAACGTGATACAAACACCATCATGTCGTCCACTGTTACAGCCCCAGTGCTCCACCCTGTGGGACTTTTCCAATAAGAGAGACTTTACCTAAAAAGTTTCCTTCAAAAGGCTCTGCAGCTTTATTATTTATTAAAAAACAGTTTGAACATGGAGCACCGTGTGTGCGAGCAGCTGTGACTCACGTTTCCACAGCGAGCGCTCCGAACGAAACGATGACAAACAGATTCTGAACACGTCAGAGAAAGGAACATCTTTGTCTGTGTTTCAGTCAAATAAACAAGCTCGGACTCACAGTGATGAGATGAATTCAGGTGATCGGTCACCAGTGTTCGTGTGCAGTCCTTGCAGTCTGACTGAGACCAAACAATCCTCTGTTTGTACCCTGAAAGTGAAGCAGAACATCTGTTCATGAACTAAAGGAGATTTGTGGAGAGATTTTTTTCCCTTTCCAGAAAAAAATACTACCTCATTTTTTTTCTGGAGATTCGAGAAAAATGTTTTTTTACTCTGACACGTTTTGGTTTATTTCTTTTTGATTGGTCACTAAGATATTTAAAGCAAATCCCCCTCTCGCCCCTGTGGGCTGTCGTTTTTGTTCAAGCTCGTATTTGATAGCTAAAGGCTCCACACTAAAACTGGTGATTATTCACTCTGAATTATTCTTATAGGTCGTCCAACTATAAGGTTGCTTTGAAGGTAACATTGTGGTGTTTATCCAGTTGGATTAAGTTTGCAAATGTGCAAAGGGCTGATTATGTTTGCAAGCAGCGTATTCCATTAATATTAATTGCAAATCACTGAATGCAGGACATTATGATCGGGAGCTAAATGAAAGCGCAGCTCACTCAACACAAGCTGAACAGCAGAGAGGGAGGAGAGCAGTGAAGAGTAACCCATCTGGCTACACTAAGTAACAGTTACTGTGGAATAGCTCAGGCCGCATTCAGTGTGTTTCGTCTGATTCCTGGACTCTGATCACGCACTAACAGGTCATGGCGGACACGCTCGGCCTCGTTGGGCCAGCTGTGAGTCCGTTACCGTGAACTATGGAGCGGCAGATTTGTGCTGGAACTGAGCTGCACACAGCTGATGTTGATGTGTGCATCGGAGACCATTCAGATGGAAACCTGCAGACCCACAGAGCTGAGAACTGTCTCTGCACATCTGCCTGTGTTAGAACAGGAAGTAGTTTCTAATTTCATCAAGCTTGTCAACATCCTGTGGTCGCAGCGATGTTAAAAACAGGAAGTGTGGTTGCTAAGCTGTTGCTATGTGTGCTGATGTCACACAGACTAGGATGAGGTGCAATATATTAGACAATTCACACAATTCACAGTATATCGGTTTAGTATTCACCTCTCTCGAATAAAACACCACCAAAAATGTGTTTTCCTATTAAAGGTGACGAATTTTGTAATGTAATGTGATGCGTTACACACAAACAAGCCTTACTGCTCGTATTTATCAGGTTTTCTCCTCGTGCATTTAACAAAATAGAAATACAGGTGTAGTTCATTACCCCGTCTGCTTTTTGTAAAGATTACTTTATTCTGATGTCATTGTTTGATAGAAACACGTCTGTCTAGTGGCTAGAATGCTGGCAGTCCGCCCAGTCACCGCTCACTGTTTTAGGACATTTAAATGCAAAAATGCGTCTTTGGGCACATTTTAATGTCCGGTAAAGTTAGCGTTGTAATAGCAAACAAGTATTTTTGACGCAATTGCATTTAAAAACAAAAGTGCCATTTTTTTCTCCCCTCTGAGGTCAGTGGGAGGAGGCACAGACCCACCATTTAAACTGAACCCCTTTTGGTTACACACTTTTGGTTGTGAAATCACAACAGTCTGATGGGCTTGTACAGGGCGATGGCTGTGTAGATTTTTACCAGAGGTAGAACGTGAAATATGTGACTCTGTGTGTCTCCCATCCTCTCAGTGTTGGGATGGTGAATGAAGGAGTTTTGTGCAGTTCCAGCAGAGACACTAAAACACAGCAGTGATTGTGTCCAAACAGACAAACATGAACTAAATGCAGTGAAGCTGCTGTTTGTCTGAGTGCATCAAATGTCTGAGGGAGCTCACTGCACAGGAACGTTTACTTTTATTTCACTGTGAAGGCTGAACCCTCTCTGAAGTCAGCAGTATCATTTCAGAGTTTTAGAGTCGAACATTTCTAGCAGGAAGTGATCAGAAGTCTACAAAAGGCTCTGAATCCTCAAACACTGAGAGGAAATCTGCTGTTCAAGCTGCTGATCGTGTTGTCAACATTTCAACACTAACTCCAGATGTTTCCAGTTGCACATCCATCACATCAGGGAAGTTCTGGCAGCAAAAACTGATCAAAGGCTGAAAACACTCATTTATCTGTGAGCAGCATCAACTTTTAGACAACAGGAAACATCAGCAAGCATTTTTACATCAGTCCCAAAATGAACAGAGCTGCTGCCTCCATCTACAAACTGCCCCACATGCAGAACCACAAACTCCACCCTGCACTGAGAACTGAAAAAGTCTTCACTGTTACTTTTCTACAGATCATCACTGAAAATATCATGACTGACTCATCATGAAGTCTTTTTTCCTTCAAACTACAAACATCCTGGACATTAAATGTTTCTGTAAACAGCAGCAGAAACTTCCAGGAACTGAAGACAAAACTTCAGACTTCAACACAAACAAATGTATGAACCCGGTCTCTGCCGCCATCTTTTATATACAAGCTATAGATAGTCTACAGTGGAAATAATAATTGAAACCAGCAAACACACAATCACGAAAAAGCAGAAGTTATACTGATGTTAGCCAGGGAAACATTACAGACTGCTTCCATTACCTTCACAGCGTCAGTCACAAACATTTACTTCAGGAAAGTGAAATTAAAGTTTGAACAGGAAGGAAACACCCACAGAGGCATCTGAGGACACCGAAACAAACACACTCTGTGCTGCATTCTAGTGCATCTTGGAAACTCCCAAAGCTCTGGCAGGTTATCTAAAGGTGATTTATTTCTGCCGGTTTTCCTGTTTGAAGCACAAACATCCGTCATCACTTTGTTGTTCTTCTTCCTGCAGCGTTTGAATATTTCAGCACTAAACTGATGTTTGTTCAAAGCTCATTTCAACCTGTTGAAGTCATGAATGAAAGTGCAGACTGAGAGTGGATCACATGATGTCTAAGGTGTGTCATGTGACATGTTCAGTATTGTCACACATGTCTAGATTGTCCCTGATATCATAGCTGCTCAAACACTGATGATTATATTTGAAGAATTATTCCTGATGGCAGCAAAGTTTGAATGGAGCTCTCTGTCTGTGCTGATTTGTCGCCCTCTGGAGGTCAAAGCACAAACTGCATGATGTCACTGTAACCACCACAGTGACAGGAAGTGTTTTTATGACTGAAACACTGAAATGATGCTAACGGCTGTCGTTAGGCTCACTGACAGCAGTGCTGATGTGTTCATGTCAAACACTGGCTCAGGTCAGACTCCTTCATCCTTCTCCAGCGTGAGGCCGCCCTCAGACCCACAGGAGCTCTGACCTTTGACCTCCTGACCCTAACCATTTTAGTCTCTTTGCATCTTTAAATGCAAATCCATCCAAACTGTAGCCGAGCAAAAGAAGCTGGAAGTTGTTATATGAATGATGATCATAGCAGAGTTCCTGTTTCCAGCTCAGACGTGTTAAACGCTGCTGCTGTGCTACATTTGTCATTTCCTTCTTTCACTACCATCCATGTCAAAGTGCTGAACTCATCTGATCACTTTAATGTAGTAAAGCAGGAGCTGTAAGTCTGACATTTATTTACTGTCATCACAAACACACACAGCTGGATTAGCACCAGACAAAGGTCTGAAAAGATGAAAATCAGCGTCTGATTTCTATTATATATCCTTTTTATGTGGATGCACTTTTCTATCTGTCAGTGCTGAAGCTGACGTCACTGATCACATGACTCTGAGGGATGTTTCCAGCACCTTGCTGAATCTGAGCCATGAAGATTTAAGGCTCAGCTCTGAAGGCAAAGAAGGTCTGAGCCTGTGTTAGCAAGCTGTACCTAATAAAGTGGCAGCAAGGACTCAGTCAGTTATGATCAGAGCCAGCAGGGGGCAGCACAGAGAGGCGAGGCGCTGTCAGAGAAGCAGGCTGACATCAGACTGGTCATATTCCATCATCTATACCTGAAATAATCATCAAACACACGCAGAGCAGAAACATGTGGAAACATCTGGAGCTCAGTCTCAGTTTTACCCCTCAGAGGTTTACCTCAGTCCTGCTCCTCTGCTTCCTGTTTACAGCTGACATCATGCTGTGTACTGAGAGTCATGTGGTCAAAGCAAGGCCCTGGTACTCTGACAGAGAGCTAGCACAGTCATCCTAATGTGTGACATCACTTCTAACCAGAGAGCATTCAGCTTTCACAGCAGCCAACATCCTGTCACACTGAGCATGTGCAAACACAGCAGCCAACATCCTGTCACACTGAGCATGTGCAAACACAGCAGCCAACATCCTGTCACACTGAGCATGTGCAAACACAGCAGCCAACATCATGTCACACTGAGCATGTGCAAACACAGCAGCCAACATCCTGTCACACTGAGCATGTGCAAACACAACAGCCAACATCCTGTCACACTGAGCATGTGCAAACACAGCAGCCAACATCCTGTCACACTGAGCATGTGCAAACACAGCAGCCAACATCATGTCACACTGAGCATGTGCAAACACAGCAGGCAACATCCTGTCACACTGAGCATGTGCAAACACAACAGCCAACATCCTGTCACACTGAGCATGTGCAAACACAGCAGCCAACATCCTGTAACACTGAGCATGTGCAAACACAGCAGCCAACATCATGTCACACTGAGCATGTGCCATCACAGCTGCCAACATCCTGTCACACTGAGCATGTGCAAACACAGCAGCCAACATCCTGTCACACTGAGCATGTGCAAACACAGCAGCCAACATCCTGTCACACTGAGCATGTGCAAACACAGCAGCCAACATCCTGTCACACTGAGCATGTGCAAACACAGCAGCCAACATCCTGTCACACTGAGCATGTGCAAACACAGCAGCCAACAACCTGTCACACTGAGCATGTGCAAACACAGCAGACAACATCCTGTCACACTGAGCATGTGCAAACACAGCAGCCAACATCGCTGCAGTGCATCCTGGGATAGGGTGGGCCCACCTGTCCTTCAAATCCAGGGAGAAGGAGGACAGGTTTGTGGGAGACTAGGAGTCTGGATGGCCTTCGTGGCCTCGCTGTGATGTCATGGACCTTCAGAGGAAGCAGAGCCTGAATTGAAACACACCTGCTGACTTCCTGAGTTCTGCTCTGACAGCTGCCATGTGTCACAGCCTGGATAATAAAGCCATCAAACTTCACTCAGCTCCAATAACACCATCAGTGTTTGATGTCCAGAGGATTCATCAGCTTTAACCACGATAGAAGCAGGAAGTTAAGATGAAGATGAACCATGTTGCGACTGAAAGACAAAGCTGAAACATACAGATGTGTACAGATGTGTGAGCCTCCAAACATTGCTGCTGCTTAGTTTTCCACTAAGTCATCCCAGCTGACAGTAGAAATCATTGATTCAACTCATCAAAGCCCCAAAAATAGACTTTAAATACTCGATTTGAGACAATTGAAGTCAAATGTAAAGAAATGATTTCTCTGTCATTACTGCTGCATTCCCGCCCTGCATGCCCCCTCAACCCCGCCAGCCTCCACCACCATCCACATTCCAGCACTAGAAGTTTCCTCATTAAAGAAAAAAAAAATAGGTGCTTCACCCCCTTGATGGCTCCCAATCATACCCCCTCCCACGTCTCCACCAGCTCACGGATTATCTACTCTGAGGTCAGTCTTCTCCAAACTCGGTGCCCCTTTGTCGGAAGAGAAAATGGGGGACCTTTAACATCCCTGGAGTTCCTCAGGATAACCCTCGACACTAAACGTTTCCAGGCTCCCCTGCCGATCAAAAGGTTAAGGCATCACCCTTCTCCTCCAAAACGTCCTCCTCGCTCTCTCTTGCTTCAAATGATGGCTGCTCTCCTTGTTGGGATGCTTAATCCTATACCTTACTTGCTTCACCTGCTGCATCCAAACCGCCACTCCTCGACTCCACCATGCTGCATAGCTCTCCCAGGGCTGAACTGCATCTCTGGCAACTTCTGCTCACTAACTGGAACGGCATCACCTTCTTCTACAATGATCAGCTGCCCCCCCACGACGTCCTGCTCTTCACAGATGCTGTCCCTTCTGTCGGCTTTGGGGGCTATTACGGCCGAAGACATTAAGAGCCTTGGCGCCCTACGCAGAGGCAGCTCCGACCCCAGGTCCTCCATTTTCAGCCACGTCTTTCGAGATCTAAACCCCATCGCAGAACTCAATCGCTTCTTGGGAGATGCTAATATAAAAACAGCCTTGCAGCAAGCACATTGTCCTCTTATTGGACCGCTTGGAACACGTTCCGTTCATCGCATCACAACTTCAACCTCTCGTCCTACGTCCTGGCGTGCACACTCAAGGCCACGTTCCTAATCGCCTTCTTCAGCTTAGGCTGTTCCGAATTCACCTCCTCATCCTCGATGTTCCACCCGACTCTTCACCCATGCATGTGTGTCATCCACCCAGTCTCCGAAGACTGCTTCATTTTATCCTCAAATGAAGCAACCCAATCAATCGGGCAGCACCACGCCTACATACTACTTCAAAATAAACTCTCCTTTAAGACCCTTCGAATCACTAACCCTTTACCTCGACCTCAAAAATCTCAGCACACCTTACCTTCAGATCATCTGTTCATCACCGAATCTGGCCACGCCCCAATCAGGACATGGCTCCTCTCACACTTTCGCCAAGCCCCCTTGTCTTCCGGGATTCCTCCAAATCACTTCCCTGGCCTCCCTTCCTCACCGGCGTTGCGACTTCTGCCTCCCACAAAGGAATCCCTGACCACTTAATCAAGCTCCTGGGTTGATGGTCATCACAAGTCTACCTGGTATACATTCACAACATTCTCCAAAACCTCCATTATGCCCAGTCCTGTCTTTGGGGGTTCTGCCTGGCCCAAGAGCGGTCGCCAGTCCCCTTCAAGGCCTTCCCCAAACCGCAGCACTAATCACACTTCCTCATCCCTCATCGCTTATCGTTACCAAGGGAGTGGTCCCTGCTAGTGAAACAAATATCAAAGCTGAGTTTTTGTCAAAGTACAGACATGATAAAAAATGTGTATTTCATTGTTTTCCATGTTCTAATTAATCAGTTCTTGATTGAGTCTTTGTGTTACTGTTTGTGTGCACAGTCCATCAATGGGCGTTATTAGCAGTTATCAGCCCCATAACTGTGGCTCAGATTGCACCTGCTAGCAGGCTCAGTAGGTCGTTATCACCAGTTGGTGAGCCGGATCACTGTGTCGCTGTTGGAGGGACCCCGATGGATCCAGATCCAGTACAGACAGACTTCACTTCACACTGAGACGGGCGCATAGCAGCTAACTACTGAAAAATGTCTATTTAATCAGTTTGAATATGATTTTCTTATGAACAGAAACAGATTACATAATGAAAAAAGGCTTCTGAACTTTACTCTTTTGCCACAAGCATCATCTGTATGATGGAAGTCGAGCCTGGAAATAGTTTTTTGCTAGTGTATTACTTTAGCGTACACTAAATTCAAAGCTCGCCATGAGAGTGTTAATAACTTGCTAATGTTCAGCTACACTTTACTAGGTCACATCTGTGACACACGTTACTTAAACAAAGAAGGAAATATTGGCTCTGTTTTATCTGCTGGGCCCAAAAGTGACTCCCTGTATTTAAACTGCTATGAAGAACTTGTTGGTCTATAATATGTGAACATGTGTCAAATGTGTCCATCATGAAAGACATCAGGTCATCTTGAGCCACAAAAACATTCCTATCATGAAAGAGAAGCTGGAATCAGTTTGTTGCAGACGTTTAAATATCCGATATTTATCCAGTTAAAAGCTGAAATTCAAAAACGTCTTTTCAAGAGTCGTCTCTCCAAGAGGAGCAGAAGCTGCAACAAATATAACAACAGTTATTTAAGGCTGTTTTAAACGGCCACAAAGGAGCAGATTGGTTATAATGCAGCTGCTTCAGAGGAATAAACACTGTTTTTATTTCATGTGTAACACCTTTCAATGATGTGTTGACTAAAGTCTGTTGACCAGTGTAAGTAAAGACATCACACACACACATGGAAACACTGAAACCTGTTTGTGGTGCAGCAGCGATCCCAGCTGCTCGCCTTTATCTAGACTGGGTCGGCTGCTGATCTCAATATAATCAATGTTTAAAGTTCTCAGTGTTTCTGTGTTCCTTCGTATAGGATCTCCCAGCATCATCACTGTGCTGTCCAATCATTGTGTGCTAGGTTACCCTTATAGTGCGATGTGTGTTTGCACAAAGAGAAGCATGTGTGTCAAATATAAATAAGCACAGAACAGAAACAGCTGCTCGTTTCTTCTGTTTAGAGTCAAGTTAGTGTTTTGTGTCTTTTTTTGAGGCCTGATGTCGAGCAGAGGTGTGTGTAACTGCACTGGTCTGTTATATGTGTGAAGTGTGTGCTTCTCTTCAGCATCATTTTTGTCACTGCTGATTCCTTTGTGCCATCATGTGTTGAGAAGAGAGAACAGTTATAACGGAGGAGCAAAAGGAAGCCCTGAAATCTGCATCAACAATCAGAAATCAGAAATCAGAAATCAGAATCAGAATCAGAATGGGGTTTATTGCCAAATGTTGAGCAGGTTTACAACATCAGGAAATTGCTGCGGTGCTTCAGTGCAAACATAGTGTCATAAGTTGCGCTTAAATAGACATGAAAAAATAAAAGTAAGAATAAGAATTAAAAGTGCTACGTAGAAGATATATACATGAGTGCAGGTGGTGATCAGTGCCAAACATGGAATGATGCAGTGACACAGCGTAGGGTCATGTGTTAGTGGTGGGAACAGTCATACGGTTATTGTTCATGTGTCCGACAGCAGAGGGGAAGAAACTGTTCTTATGGCGAGAGGTTCTGGTGCGAATGGACCGGAGCCTCCTGCCTGAGGGGAGCAGGTCAAACAGACTGTGTCCAGGGTGAGAAGGGTCAGCTGAGATCCGAGCTGCACGCCGCAGTGTCCTGGAGGTGTACAGGTCCTGCAGAGATGGGAGTCTGCAGCCAATCACCTTCTCAGCAGAGCGCACAACACGCTGCAGTCTCTGTTTGTCCCTGATAGTGGCTCCAGCGTACCACACGGTGATGGAGGAGGTGAGGATGGACTCGATGATTGCGGTGTAGAACTGCATCATCGCCAACACATCAAGGAAGTGTTGGCTCACCAGTGATCCCAGCAGAGCCACTGGTTTGGCTCCAGTTGTTACAGATTCAATGATGTTGTTCCTACAGATACATGTCAGCATCTTTAGTGTAGTAAAGTCTTGTAATCTGAAGATAGAAACAAGGCAGCAAACAGCTCCATGATCTGATCTTAATGATGTTGTTTTTATTTCTGTCTGTCAGAACTGGATTGGAAACTATCAATTATTATTATTATTATTATTATTATTATTATTATTATTATTATTATTATTATTATCAACAATCAATTATTTTTCACCACTAAATTCAGTTTGATCTACTGCTGCCAACATTTGAAACGATCTTACAAATTAGAAAAGTGGAAAACTGCATCTCTGATTGTATGGAGGTGAATTACTGCCTCTGGAACTGGCAGTTTGCCAATCTGGAAAGGCACCATGAGTGCTAAAACATATATGCAGGTTTTAGAGGGACATATTCACCCATCCAGATGCCATCTTTTTCAGAGAAGTCCTTGCGTATTTAAGGAAGATGCTGCTAAACTGCAAACTATATCTATTACAACAGTATGCTCTCATAGTTGGAGAGTCCAGATACTGAACTTGCCTGCCTGTAGTCCAGATCTTTTACCAGCTGAAACTTTGGACACATCATAAAATTAAGAGAATCCCTAGAATCCCTTATCAGACCACTGGACATTATTACTAGTCTCCTCAGCTCCCAGACATTAACAGACTGTCACCTGACAGTGGTAAACATGGCCCAGTTTCAACTTTTTGGAGAGGTTTGGCTGCCATGAAATATTAAAAAAATAACCTTAGTTCTTTCTTCAAAGTGTACATTTTCACATTTTAAACTTTTTTCTCGCATGTTCATCACTCTTACTCTCGTCTGGATTATTTTTTGGTCAGCAGCTCACTGCTGTGTGACATTTCAGACACTGAGATTCATCCTATAGCTGTCAGCGATCATGCTCCTGTATCTTTAACACTAATGCACAAGAATAATACTACGCCAAGTAAAAACTGGAGATTTAATATATCACTACTTAAAGATGAAGACTTTATTAAATACTTTAAAAAGGAATGGACTTCATATTTAGACTTTAATGACACTCCCGGAATATCTGCTTCTGTTCTATGGGAAGCAGGGAAAGCTGTGATGAGAGGTAAAATAATTTCTTTCTCATCACACAAAAAGAAAGAAGAAAACAAAAATATTCAGGAATTAGAAAAAAACATCAAATCACTAGAAGAAGCCTACGCGTCCCACCAAGATCAGGAAACATTGAACAAAATATGCAAAACAAAACTAGAATTAAATGAAACTATTAATAAAAAAACACAATTCCTTATACAAAGACTTCGCTTGCAGAATTTTGAACACAGTAACAAATCAGGTCGATTTCTAGCTAACCAGCTAAAAATAAATAAAGAAAAAACAACTATATGTGCTGCTAAAGATTTATCGGGGAACACAATATATGATCCTGGAAGAATAAACAACATTTTTAGGGATTTCTATGAAACTTTATACTCACCACAAATAAACCCATCTAAAAATGAAATTGATCTGTTTCTTGACAACGTAACTCTTCCAAAATTACTAGACAGTCAAGCAATGGAACTGGATTCGCCACTGACGCCAAGTGAACTCCAGGAAGCCCTGATAAGTATGCCCAATAATAAGGCTCCAGGTCCAGACGGCTTCCCTGCAGAATTCTACAAAGAATTCTGGACAATTTTGGCACCAGTATTCCACAGCATGTTGCAGGAAATCGAGGAAAAGGGCAGACTACCACCAAATATGAATTCTGTCAACATTAGTCTCCTGCTAAAACCAGGCAAAGACCCTTTATTTCCCTCAAGCTATCGTCCAATTTCTCTTTTAAATGTAGACCTTAAAATAATCTGCAAAGCTCTCTCAAAGAGATTAGAGAAAATGACCCCCCTCTTAATTCATCCTGACCAAACTGGTTTCATAAAAGGTCGGCACTCCTCAACAAACACTCGTAGATTACTTAATTTAATAGACTACTCATACGATAAAAACATCGAAGCCATAATATTATCTCTAGATGCAGAAAAAGCATTTGACAGAGTTAATTGGAAATTTTTATTCGCAACTTTACACAAATTTGGTTTTGGAAACTCTTTCATAAACTGGATAAGAATATTATACAATTCCCCAACGGCTCGTATCAGAACAAATGACCAGACATCCTCCAGCTTCTGTCTCCTGAGGGGCACCAGACAGGGATGCCCACTCTCCCCCTCACTTTTTGCAATTTTTATCGAACCTCTAGCAGCAGCATTTAGACAGGCTACAACAATTAAGGGCATAAAATGTAAGAACATAGAACATAAAATCAGTCTCTATGCGGATGATGTGTTGCTTTTTCTGCAAAACACACAAACCAACCTCTCTGAGGTAATTACTTTAATAAACTGGTTTTCAAGAGTTTCAGATTATTCAATTAACTGGCCAAAATCTACAGTTCTCCCCATTAACTGCTCCTTCCATAATTCTTCCTCTGCCCCACTGCAATCCGGAAATATTAAATATTTAGGTATTAATATCTCTCCTAAGCTTTCAGACTTAACTAAACTAAACCACATCCCACTTCTAAAGAAAGTAGAAGGCGATCTGACTAGATGGAAATCTTTACCCATATCACTCATGGGAAGGGTCGCCACTATAAAAATGATGATCTTGCCAAAAATAAATTACTTATTTTTGATGATCCCTAACAAACCATCACAAGATTGGTTCAGATCTCTGGATTCATATATTTCCAAATTCCTTTGGAAAGATAAACCCCCGCGTATTAGCTTAAAAACGCTACAAAGAACCAAGGATAGAGGAGGATTAGATCTGCCTAATTTTCACCAATACTTCTTAGCCAACAGGCTTCAGTTCATCTCAGAATGGTTAAAACATACCTTCTTAGTTGAGCCCTGGCTAGATGTTGAACAGGCACTATGCAAGGATCTAGAGATTTCAGACCTACCATTTATTAGCTCAAACATCAAAAGACATGAATGCTTTAAAAGTATCAACATCAGCTTTTCTCTAACAGCATGGTGGGAGTTTCTAAAAATAACGGAGTCTTCATTAATCCCATGCAAACGTACACCTATCTGGAATAACCCTGACATATTACAAAATAATAATATGATTAATTTCCCAGAATGGAGTTGTAAAGGAATTAAATACTTAGAACATATATTAGAGGGAACAGAATTTATTCCATTTGACAGACTAGTTGAACAATATGGGATCAACAAGACAAGGTTTTTAGAATATCAACAAATTAAATCCATAGTAAAAAAGAAATTTAACCTCAGTCAAGTTGAATTACAAACACCACTAAGTGCGGCACATTTTCTTACTCTTAAATCCCCCAAATTATTATCTAAAATATACAGAACACTTTCTAAATTAGATGAATCAATATCCCTTCCTACTGCAAAGTGGGAAGCAGATTTATCAGTCAGCTTAGACCAAAACGTCTGGTCTCAGGTATGCTTAAAAACCTTTAAATTGATTAAAAATCCCAGTCTGCAATTAATACAATACAAAATACTTCATAGAGTGCACTATACAGGTCATCGGATGTTCAAGATGGGCTTTACATCTTCCAACAACTGCTCACACTGTCAAGGCAATACACCAGACAATTACATCCACGCTCTTTGGTTCTGTCCACCAGTGCAAAAGTTTTGGCGCGAGATATGTGAAGACTTATCAAAATGTCTGAAATGTAACATTCCAACCTCCCCCTTAGTGTGTTTGTTGGGCAGCTTAGATAATGTCACTTCAGAAAAGAATATAGCCCATATGATCTTCACTGCCCTATGCATAGCCAAGAAAACAGTCCTCATGAACTGGAAAAATAAAAATAATCTTAATTCTAACCAATATAGAAATTATCTATTAGATTACATTAGTCTTGACACAGCCTCTGCCACCACATTAGATCAATTGCTCTGGGCCCCTTTTATCAGCTCCATCACCTAGTGGGGGTGGGGGGTCATAGTTTGGTCCCGCCTTCACTGTTGTGATTGGTGAGGGGGTAGGGACAGGCTTAGGGCGTCGGGGGGTTCCCCGGAGGCATCTTCCTTGGGGGGCTCAACCCGGGGTAGCGGTCACGTCCGGTTGAGGGCTCTGTTGGCTCTCAGGTGACTGTTTCCTCGCGGCTGCGTGCAGCGGGGCTAGGGGAGGGTCTGTGCTGACGGACGTGGGTTACTGACCTGGCAACCTGGCTGCCCCTGGGTGGGTCCGGGATGGGCGTGAGGTTTTGGGGGCGCTCCGTCTCTGGGCTGGGGCCCGGGCCGGGCCTCGGGGGCTCGGGTCCTGGTTGGTGTGTTGCCGGGGTTGTGGGCGGGTGGGTGCATGGGGGCCCGGCCCTGGAGCAGGGTGCCGCCGGTGCATCGAGCCGCCTGGGGGGCTCTTCAACTGGTGGGGGGGATGGTCACATCTTGCAGGAGCTTTCTTCTCTCAGGAACTCTCTGCAGGAGGGGGAGATACAGGAGAGGTGGAGGAAGATCTCAGCCTGGGCGTTTACCGTCTTATGTAGTCTGGAAGATGTGTGGTTGGTGGGGTGGGTGCAGTTTTCTCTGTGGTGGGGTTGGGTGGACTGTCCAGGGCTCTGTGGAGCCGGGGGGCGCTACTGCACTGGGCCCCGGTCTGATGGGCCTGGGCCCCCCTTCCCTGGCGGGTCGCGGAGGGTGGGAGTGCCTACTGGGGTCAGCGGGGGAGCTGGCCCCAGGGAGGGGTTACCTGCCCCTCCCTTCCTTCCCTCCCCATCTCCAGCTGCCTCCCTCTTCCCGCTCCTCCACAACCACCCACACATGCAGGGCCTTGGAGTGGGGGTATGTCACCAGGGTGCAGAGGAGGCTACCCCCCCCCCTGTCCCCTTCTGGCTGCCTCTGCCTCAATTTTATCCCACAGCTTAGACATTCACATTATTCACACTCTCATTACACATACATATAGGATCTTGGGGGTGGGCACAATCACGGAGTCCAAATCACCATCAGGGTGTATACCTCACCCCTGACGTCGTTGCCCACCTCTCAATTTTAAATACACTTAGTCATTGAGGGTTAGCAGGAGGGACTATGCGCTTACCTGCTGCTCCTTGGCAGGTAGCTCCATGCCCTCCTGGGTTTTAATTGCACCTTAGAACACATATGCATCAACACTACAATGAGCGGGTGGAGGGAGGTTTGGAGTCTTCTCCCACCCCCATTCTCTGCGGCCTGCTGGAGCGGGAGGGCTAGTAGGAGGAGTTGGCCGTCCGACTGCGGTCTGGGGTGTGGGGCCTCCCTGCTGCTGCGGAGTCGGGGTGGTCTGCCTCTCCCCACCGCAGGGAAAAGGGTAACACCACCTGGGTCTGGGTGCAATTCCCCCCTCCAGGGGCAAGGGTACCTAGACCCGGTTTGTAGAGTACGCTTGGGGAGTGTGATTGTGTGTACAGTGTCTCTTTATGTCTGTCTCCACGTTGGTTGAGTGTGGAGTGAGTGCATATGAGAGCATGAGGGTGGGAATGGATGTTTGTGTCTGTGTGTGCCTGTATGTCTGTGTCTATATGTCAGGTTGGGTATCAGACGCCACCTCTCTGGGGACACTTCAGGCCCTCCAAGGTTTGGAGGCCTATCTCCACCCACCACCACTTCCCCTGCCGGTGGCGGACTCCCTCAGGTGTCGGTGTGTTGGTGGTTCTTTGTGTCTGGGGGTGGGCGTCCGGGTGCACACCGGCTCACTCCTTGGCGGCCGCTTGTCGGGGCCTGGGGCCTGGGGCTCGCTCGGGCCCCTTTGGAGGTGGGGTGCCCCCGGCCTCTCGGCCTAGGGCTCGGTCACTCAGGCGCAGCTGGGGGCCGGCGGAGCTCACGGGCGCGTCACTGCAACTCCCCCTGACTTCTGCTCCGCGGCTGCTGGGCGAGCCCTCATCTGGGACTCTCCTCAGCTCTTACTGGGACAGTGGCGCGGCTGCCCCTCTGTTGGTCTTCCATGGTCTCTTGTGTTCTGGGGGCCTCTGGATGTCTGGAGTTTTGATCTCCTCCATACCCGCTTCACACCCTGGAGGACGGGGCTGTGGCCCCCCCCACACTCCCTAGCAGATCATTACATGGAGAAACCTTTGGAATGCAAGCATGCTGATCCACACAGGTATGCACACATGGGTATTCACAGACGCGGACTAAAGCTTTCTTGGCTGCTGCCTCAAAGCACACTGTGCGCTGTCTATCTTGCGTGCTGCACAATATCGTTTATTACTTAGTAAATACTGATATCTATGACTAGCTAGTTTATTGTGATGGTGCTTTGTTTTCTCTATTATTATGTTGCTCTTTGTTGTTTGCTGTCTCCTCTGTTTGTTTTTGTTTGTTTTTTTTTTTTTTTTTCTCCATACAGGTGACCCAGGAGTTTTTTTTTTCTCTCTCTCTTCCCCCCCCTTCTCACCGTCTCTTCTCCCCTTTGGTTTTCTTTCTTTCTCTCCCCCTCTCTCTCTCATTCATTCCCCCTGTCCTATTTATTAAAAAAAAAAAAAAAAAAAATGACAAAGGATGAACTGAAGCTCTGCCATCACGTAATGTCGCATACTGCTGTTTCTGATGTCATTTAGAAAAAAAAAGAAAAAAAAAAAAAAAAAAACTTTTACCACGTTTGCTGTGTTCTATAGTGAGTGAAATATGGGTTGAATTCTGCTTTTTCACTTGACTCAGCGTTGCAGCATTGTCGGAGTCTGTTTTGTTCATCAAATAAATTGATGAAGCAGTCTGACAAAAGGATGGACGGGCGAAATAAGCTGCTTCTCTTGCCTGACAAAGTTAGAGCTGCTAATTTTTTCAACGTGTAATTTTATTGTCGGATCTTTATATGTCAGATTATATATAATTAATGCCTAGTCAGTCCTTTTGGGATGGGGATGATTACTTTCATTAACTGACGGTAACGCTCATTCACTGTTATAAAACTTTAAAGCCAGTAATTTGTCTCTAAAACTTTTGCTTCCTTATTCTTTTGATGAAAAGCATCGAAGCGCCTATTGTTGATTTCACAGCATTGTTTAATTAGTCAGATTACTCAGAAGTTATAAAAACTTGGAATCATCCATAAGGCTTTTTGTTTTTTTTTAGTTTGCCAACAGCTAAGGAGCTTATTTCCAAGATTTAAATGCCAGCTTTAATATCAACCGCCTTGGCTTGAACTTGTGATTAAATTTGTTTGTTTGTTCCTCTCTTTATATTCCTGCATCACTCTAGCGTGCTTCAGATATGCTGTCAGCATCCTCATAGACTCATCAGGAGATGATTGTGGGGTTACATCCAATATATTGACAAAATATTAAAGCTCCCAATTAGTTCTGACTAATAGACTAATTTACATTTTCTAAGAGCTTTAATTAAGCCAATTCAGTTCATGGTTTATGCTGACTTTGGAGTACAGCGCTGTGCCAGTGCTCATGTCTCTATATTTTTGCCTGTCATTTGCAGATTGGCACGCAGACTGCGTAAGATTTCAGTGACTCCCTTGTGAGCCATGGTTTGAGATGATTCAGAGCAGATGTGAATTTGCAACACTTTCACCTTCAGGGCATCTACACCGTCTCGTGTCTCATTATGATTCTGCTTGAATCCGGCCCTTTGTTTTAAGCAGATGTTGCGCTATTTGGCTTAAATGCTCAAGGTTCAGCGATGGCTTTGGAATTGCAGTGTTTTGAGAGGTGCAGCATTTAGCTACAACTTCATATGACTTCAAGTTTTTCTCCACTGGTCCTTGTTTTATTGGTGCTTGGCATCCTTAAGAGGGAAGTTTCACGAGACTTTAAGATAAAGTTTAAAATATACAGTTTTAAAACCTATACTACAGTTTAATTAGCTTGTCTTTGTATATCTCTGGAACAAAAAGAGAAAAAATAAAGAGCGTATCATCCATCTTTCCTAATGAACAATGCTTTTGAAGTGCCCGGTCCATAGATTTTTATTTTTTCTCTAATTTGCTCATTCAAAGGTTTGAGAGACAACAAATATCAACTGAAGCTTTGACAGATACATGATTGTAGAGCAACCTTTATTTACTGCTTCTATTTCTCAATTTAAGAATACTGAACTGTCTCTTCTCCAGCCAACCTGAAGGAGCTTATCTCCCAGACCATAACCAGTTGGGCTCAGGAGTCTCACATTCAAGACTCAGAGCTGGTGAGAGTGATGTTCAGCCTGCTGAGGAGACAGTATGACGGCATCGGGGAACTGCTTCGGGCCATGAAGAAGTCGTACACCATCAGTGCCGCATCTGTGCAAGATGCTATTAACCTGCTGGCATCTCTGGGTCAAATCAGATCTCTGCTATCAGTGCGAATGGGCAAGGAAGAGGAGAAACTCATGATTGATGGGCTCGGGTAAGAAAATATATTATGATGCGCACACTGTTATAAACGATAAAAACAATGCCCGATTCTAGAAATATATCATTGTGAACAGTGTACTCTCCCGCGGTTACAGTACTGTGGGCTTTATAAATCGCTTTCTTGTGTTCTTAGCGACATCATGAACAACAAGGTTTTCTACCAGCATCCTAATCTGATGAGAGTGCTGGGCATGCATGAGACAGTCATGGAGGTCATGGTGAACGTGCTTGGGGGAGACAAGTCACAGGTGAGCTTAACATTGCTCATGTTTTTGGTTTTCCTTGACCACTGCAAACTATCGAGTCAGTCCTTTTTTAATGGATCGTATTCATTGAAACTGTTAACTTGTTAGTCATGTATGGAAATAGTAGCTCCCAATCTTAACTCTTGGAGAAGTTCTTTAAAACTCCTTATCCTGTTCATAACTTTTTAAAGAAGTTTGTACATGTTTTTGACGGATTCTTATTCGTTATGTGGCCTCTTTCACCATAATTAGGGGTACAATTCATCATGATTAATGTGTAGATTGTGTTAATAAAAAGTGGTTATAAAAGGAAAAGTGTTAATGAAAGCTGTTGTCTATACAAAAAAAGAAGTTTCCATAGTTGTTCAGAGCCCCGCCCACTTTCCTCACATTCCTTATTTTGGTCAATAATTAGCCTTCAAGCCAAAAATCAGTTATTGTCACGGTTTGCCGGGGCAAGCCGTGTGGAATTATTTAGGACCAGGACGCGGCAGCTCTGGTGCAGGTGAGTATTTATTAACGAAGGAAATACAAACAACAAAGGCACTGGGAACATGAAACTGGAACCTAAACTGGGTAAAACTAACAAAACAAACCAGAAACGAAGATGCAGGGAGGTCCGGGGAAATACGCATGGAGAGATGCAGGGAGACCGAGGGAAAACAACACAGACGAACCAGCAACTACTAGGACAGAAGACACAACTAAAATACACTCAGAGAACACAGGCAGATTACACACAGGTGGGGAACACAGCTGGGAGTGATTAACATGACGAGACTAGGGAGGCAAACTGAAAACACTCACATAAGACGCAGACCTTCACAATAAAACAGGAACTTACACATGAAAGGACACAAACTAAGAAACGCGGACTAAATACAGGAACACACGGGCAGAACAGAGTAAACACTAAACAGAGGAAGAACAGAACCAAAATCGCAAGAAGAGAAAACACAAAACGCTGGGTCAAAAGGACCCAGGATCATGACAGTTATGAATTAAATGTAGCAAAAGGAGGAGCAAATCATCAATTTTAAAGAACCCAAACAAGTGTGTTTTTGTTTTGGGTATTTTTGCTTGCAAAATGACTCATACAGTAAATCTGTTAGCAAAACATTTGCAGGTTAATTTTCTGTTACAAAGCTTAGTTTTAGGGGAAGAGTTTGAGTTTGTGACTGACAGAACTTTTAATGCTTAATAAGTTGTATACCGATCTCAGGAAAACAAAAGAGGCTGAAGTGAGCCAAGAGAAACAGCTTAATACCCAGAAAAACCGCAGCGTAATAGAGAGGACAGAGGAGTAAAGGTATCAGAGGGGTGACAGGAGGCCACTCAGACCTGTCCTTTTTGGGTGGTGCTGACAGAAGCTGGAAGAGCTGGTTGCGATTTAATGCTGCAGCCAGTGCCAAGCTTGAAGTGAACCTCAGACAGACGGACCTCAGGGAGACATTCAGACCTTCGTGTCTGTCTCTGGCACTGTGATCGCACAGGCTCATAGCATAAATTCCTGACTGGTTTCATGCCACTTGATACGTGTACCTCGCTCGCTGTGGCCATATACAGTGACAGTCGTGAATATAGATCAGGTTTTTAATATTTGCTGTTTGATTACCGCTGATGTTGTTTCAGTCGTGGCATGGTGCTGTATATTATGAGATTGTGCGAGTCGTAGGTTTTATCACGCAATCAAGACAGATGGTTTATAGAATATTATGAAGGAATAAATCTCTGAACTCGGACACTGACAGAAAGTTTGCTCCCGGTCACGCACAGCAGGACCGCATATGGGGAATCAACAAAGAAACTTGTTAAGCTGTATATTCTCAAAGTAAAATTGTTTGTGCTTTCAAAGTTTCTGTCAAATCTGCCTTTAGAGGTGGAAGCTTTGGCATGATTGAAAGTTCAATATTTGTCAGTTGTCTGATAAGTGTGATTTTCTGTGCTGTGCATTTTTGCAGATTGTAATCTGCCTAAAGTAAAATGGGGGTTTCTCTCCTCCTCTGCTGTCAATTACTTTTTCTGCATTTCTGCTACAGAGCAAATGACTCTAGTGATTTATGCTCAGCCTGAGGCTTGGACTGAGCCCATGTGAGGACTTAGAAAAATGAGGATGGCACAGATCTAAAAGCATTAGATGCAAAAGGGCTTGAAGGTCAAACAATTTTTCAGTTTCTGTATTCAAAACAGGAAATACATTTTATTTATTGATTCCATGATACTCTTTATGATAGTTTAGATACCTTTATCAGACCCAAGCATCTAGTACTCTGCATCCTGTAGTGACATTAAAAAGAATTCTAATATTTCTGAGCTCCTACTGCAGCTTATTTGGGGCTATTTGGCTGCAGATTGATCCATACAGTCTACTTTTTTCTTCCACAGGAGATCGCCTTCCCCAAGATGGTAGCTAGCTGTTGTCGCTTCTTGTGCTATTTCTGCCGTATTAGCCGGCAAAACCAGAAAGCCATGTTTGACCACCTGAGCTACCTGCTGGAGAACAGCAGCGTCGGATTGGGTAAGTATATTTTGCCTTTTCATTATTTATTTTGAAAAAAAAAACAACAACTTAATTTATGCACAGCTGTCTTAAGACATTGACTGGGCCATTGCAACACATTGATTTTTCATTTTTAGCCATTATGTTGTAGAATTGTTGCTGCATTTTGGACCATTGCTCTGCTGCATGACCCAACATCAGCTGAGCTGTAGCTGTTGGACAGATGGCTTCCTATTTGACTCTAACATGCTTTGGTAAACAAAGGAGTTCATGGTTGCCTCAATGACTACAACATGCCCAAATCCTGTTTCTCATGGGCTTTTAGCATTTTTTTTCTAAGCATTGCACAGTCTGACCTTGGGATTAGTTTGCAGGGATGTCCACTCCTGAGAAAAGTTTTGTATGCTTCTGAATAATCTTCTTCACTGTAGAATGATGAACTTCAAACTAGAAATGGTCTTAGAACCCTTCCCAGATTGACGGGCAACAACAGTTGTCCCTTTAGGCCAATTCTATTGTCTTTGCTCCTCCTGGCATTGCATTAACACACTCCTGAATGTTTCAGACCAGCAAAGCCTCTGCATTTATGGAGGTGCTCACACTTGCTGACGATTAGGTGCATTCGATGAGCAACACGTGGCTCCAACTTCTTAATTCTATGAAATCTGTAAGGGTGTACTTATGTTATTCATACACTTCTTTGACATTGTGACTCAATTTTTGTTAAATATATACTGCTATGTTGTCACGTATGGTACAGGTTAGGAAGTATTTACCTAATTTTAGAACCTGATGAGGATTAGATGGTTTTATTTATTATGTCCTGATACATGAAAAATCTGAAATTGAATAGACTTTTTTTTTTTAATATGAAGGAAAGGAACAAGCTGGGGCAAAAACAGACAGTGGAGAACACACTGGTTATGAGGATGCCTTGGCATTTGAATATGTTCCTGAGTATTCTCCATACTGCCTCAATTAAACTTTTTTGCTGCTACATAATGTGTGCAGAAACCAATAGTTGCTACGGGCCACTGCAGACTTATTGCTGATATTGTGGGAAGCAGCTGGTGAAGAAGAGTAACAGGCTCGATTTCAAAATGCCTGTATATCAAGTTGAAAGTGTAAGGGGCACAGAGGCAGGCAGCTGATAGAGAGAAGAATGGCGAGCAGTAAATGAGGGTTATTTAGGCGTCCAGAGCAGGACATGAGTCACAGAGCTCTGCGTGCCTGTGTAACACGTAAACTAAAGCACCTGGCTCTGGAAGAGGACAGTTGAATGAAAACACACTAGTTGTTGCCCTTTTTATATGACACTTTTAGAATTTGCCTCTTACAAGCCACGTTTTCCTATAAATTAATAATATGTAACATAGCCTGCATTGTGCTGCAATATTAAGTGGTTTTGTAGTATCTGCTCAACTGCATTGACGCTTTTAAAATGGAGTAATATTACAAAAAGGGCAGGTGTTGACAAACTGATTAATGGGACCTGGTATTCTGAGCTTCAAAGATGCAGACTGGAGAATATCAAGATTGATGTGCTGTGTCGATACACTGCCCCTTGTTACGTCTCCCCGAGGGCAGGAGGGGATAACACAACAACTCCGGAAACTCAGTACAGGTGTTATGAAAAGAAGGTTTAATGGCAGCGCTCTCACAAAATAAACAACCCAGACTCAAACAACAAATGTGGGGGGAAAGGGACAGTTAGGTTGTGCCAAAAAAAAAAAAAAAAAAAAAAAAAACACCAAAAAGACAAAACCAAAACTTAGCTGAGCTGAGCTATTATCCTAGAAAAGCAACAAACAGGAGAGAAAAACCCTAAACCTCAACTTAAAACAAGCTCAAAATTACATGGGTGGCACCAACCTACTTACCTAGTGTTTCTAACACAAAGACTCTACGTGAGTAAGTGTATGGGGTCCCCAAACTTACCTAGTCCACTTTACTCCCACCACAATCATCAAACAAAAGAAAGACAGCAGGAAAACGTCACACATGTGTCAAACAATTCAAGGAGGGAAGAGAGCCGCGCCCAGCCACAGGTGAGTCTCCTTATCAAGGGTTTCACTCCTGGGTTGTCCAATCAGGGCCTCCCTCCTCTAATTAGTTGGACGTCACACAGATTGACATCAGCCTGCAGTCTGCGACCTAAGGGAATGGCAAACAAAAGGGGAGGGAAAGAAAACATGCAGCCTGCAGACACGTAACACCCCCACCCTTACAAGACCAAACAAACAGTTTGGTTCCTTCAAACACAAACAAAACCCTACACAGACTACAGGGCACGGGATAATGCATCAGCCAGGACATTTTCTGTCCCTTTTTTATGGCAGATTTGAAGGTTGTACTCTTGAATGATTAAAGACCACCTCATAAGTCGACGATTGTTATTGTACATCCTTGAAAGGAAAACAAGCGGCTTGTGGTCTGTAAAGACTTTTATGGGCTCCCTGCTTAATCCGAGATAAACCTCAAAATGCTGCAGAGCCAGCAGAACGGCAAGAGTTTCTTGTTCGATGGTGGAATACTTTCTCTGGGGAAGAGTGAACTTCTTTGAGAAGTAACACACAGGGTGGTCGAGTCCATCCTGATCTTCCTGTAGAAGGACAGCACCTACCCCGACAGCACTAGCATCGACCTCCAACTTGAATGGTCGGCCGAAGTCTGGGGCGGAGAGAACAGGTGTACATGAAAGCAATCCTTTAAGGTTCTCAAAGGCATGTTGGCATTCATCAGACCAGGTAAATGGAACTGATGGACTGGTCAAGGCAGTCAATGGGGCAGCTACTGTTGAGAAGTTCTTACAGAACCGGCGATAATATCCAGCCATCCCAAGAAAACGACGTAGCTCCCTTCTTGTAGATGGAACTGGAAAGGTTGAAATGGCATGGATCTTTGCATCCACTGGGCATACCTTTCCTCCGCCAACTTGTTGGCCTAGATAGAGGATGGTACCTTTACCAAACTCACACTTGGCCAGGTTCAAAGTCAGCGAGGCAGCTGAGAGGCATTCAAACACAGCTGACAAAGTAGCAAGATGTTCTGCCCATTCACTGGAATACACGACTATGTCGTCTAGGTACACCCGGCAGTTTGGAACATCACCCAGTACTTTGTTCACTAGCCTCTGAAACGTAGCTGGCGCATTACATAACCCAAATGGCATGACTGTGTACTGGAGGAAACTGTCTGGAGTTACAAAAGCAGATATCTCTGACGCCCTTTTGGTTAAAGGAATCTGCCAGTAACCCTTCACCATATCCAGTTTGGTAATGAATGTGGCAGGTCCAATGTCATCAATGCAATCATCGATGAGGGGCAAGGGGTATGCGTCAGGAACTGTCACCGCATTCACTATGCGGAAGTCCGTACAGAACCGTGGACTCCCATCAGCTTTAATGTCCAACAAACAAGGGGAACTCCAGGGGCTGCAACTGGGTATGGCAAGTCCATTCCTAATCAGATACTCAACTTCCTTTTTCATGGCCTCCCTTTTGATGGGATTGACCCTATATTCAATTCAATTCAATTTTATTTATATAGCGCCAAATCACAACATAAGTCGCCTCAAGGCGCTTCATAGATACAGAGAAAAAAAACCCAACAATCATATGACCCCCTATGAGCAAGCACTTTGGCAACAGTGGGAAGGAAAAACTCCCTTTTAACAGGAAGAATCCTCCGGCAGAACCAGGCTCAGGGAGGGGCGGCCATCTGCTGCGACCGGTTGGGGTGAGAGAAGGAAGACAGGATAAAAGACATGCTGTGGAAGAGAGACAGAGGTTAATAACAGATATGATTTAATGCAGAGAGGTCTGTTAATACATAGTGAGTGAGAAAGGTGACTGGAAAGGAAAAACTCAATGCATCATGGGAATCCCCCGGCAGCCTATGTCTATTGCAGCATAACTAAGGGAGGATTCAGGGTCACCTGGTCCAGCCCTAACTATATGCTTTAGCAAAAAGGAAAGTTTTAAGCCTAATCTTGAAAGTAGAGATAGTGTCTGTCTCCTGAATCCAAACTGGAAGCTGGTTCCACAGAAGAGGGGCCTGAAAACTGAAGGCTCTGCCTCCCATTCTACTTTTAAATACTATAGGAACAACAAGTAGGCCTGCAGAGCAAGAGCGAAGTGCTCTAATAGGGTGATATGGTACTACAAGGTCATTGAGATAAGATGGGGCCTGATTATTTAAGACCTTGTATGTGAGGAGCAGGATTTTGAATTCCATTCTGGATTTAACAGGAAGCCAATGAAGGGAAGCCAAAACAGGAGAAATATGCTCTCTCTTTCTAGTCCCTGTCAGTACTCTTGCTGCAGCGTTTTGGATTAGCTGAAGGCTTTTCAGTGAGTTTTTTGGACATCCTGATAATAATGAATTACAGTAGTCCAGCCTGGAAGTAATAAATGCATGAACTAGTTTTTCAGCGTCACTCTGAGACAGGATATTTCTAATTTTAGAGATGTTGCGCAAATGGAAGAACGCAGTCTTACATATTTGTTTAATATGTGCATTGAAGGACATGTCCTGGTCAAAAATGACTCCAAGGTTCCTCACAGCGTTACTGGAGGCCAAGGTAATGCCATCCAGAGTAAGAATCTGCTTAGATACCATATTTCTAGGCTTTTCAGGGCCGAGTACAATAACCTCAGTTTTATCTGAATTAAGCAGAAAGTTAGCGGCCATCCAGGTCTTTATGTCTTTAAGACATTCCTGCAGTTTAACTCATTGGTGTGTGTTATCTGGCTTCATGGACAGATAGAGCTGGGTGTCATCTGCATAGCAGTGAAAATGTATGCTATGTCTTCTAATGATACTGCCTAAGGGAAGCATGTATAATGTAAACAGAATTGGTCCTAGCACTGAACCCTGTGGAACTCCATAATTAACCTCAGTGTGTGAAGAGGACTCTCCATTTACATGAACAAACTGGAGTCTATTAGATAGATATGATACAAACCACTGCAGTGCAGTACCTGTAATACCTACAGCATGTTCTAATCGCTCTAATAGGATATTATGGTCGACAGTATCGAATGCTGCACTGAGGTCTAGCAGGACAAGCACAGAGATGAGTCCACTGTCAGAGGCCATAAGAAGATCATTTGTAACCTTCACTAAAGCTGTTTCTGTGCTGTGATGAGCTCTGAAACCTGACTGAAACTCTTCAAATAAACCATTCCTCTGCAGATGATCTGTTAGCTGTTTGACAACTACTCTTTCAAGGATTTTTGATATGAAAGGAAGGTTGGAGATTGGCCTATAATTAGCTAAGACTGCTGGGTCTAGAGATGGCTTTTTGAGTAAAGGTTTAACTACAGCTAGCTTGAAGGCCTGTGGTACATAGCCGATCATTAGAGATAGGTTGATCATATTTAAGATCGAAGAATTAATTAATGGCAGGACTTCTTTGAGCAGTTTTGTAGGAATGGGGTCTAAAAGACACGTTGATGGCTTGGAGGAAGTAATTATTGAAGTTAACTCAGAAAGATCAATTGGAGAAAAAGAGTCTAACTTAACATCAATGGTACTAAGAGTAGCTGTAGATAATATTACATCTGTGGGATGATTACTGGTAATTTTTTCTCTAATGATAAAAATTTTATTTGTGAAGAAGTTCATGAAGTCATTACTAGTTAACATTAAAGGGATTGTTGGCTCAAAAGAGCTCTGACTTTTTATCAGCCTGGCTACAGTGCTGAAGAGAAACCTGGGGTTGTTCTTATTTACTTCAATCAGTGATGACTAGTAAGATGTTCTGGCTTTGCGGAGGGCTTTCTTATAAAGCAGCAAACTATTTCTCCAGGCTAAATGATGATCCTCTAAATTTGTGACACGCCATTTCCTCTCCAGATTACGAGTCATCTGCTTTAGGGTACGTGTTTGAGAATTATACCACGGAGTCAGGTACTTCTGATTAGAGACCTTAGTTTTCACAGGAGCTACAGTATCCAGAGTCGTACGTAGTGAGGAGGTGAAATTATTAACAAGATAATCGACCTCTGTTGGAGCAGCGTTCAGATAGCTGCTCTGCTCTATGTTGGTACAGGGCATTGAAGATGATAACAGTGGGTGGATTATATTCTTAAACTTAGTTACAGCGCTTTCAGAAAGACATCTACTTTGATAAAGTCTACTCTCCACTGCTGTGTAATCAATTATTGTAAATGTAAATGTTATCAGGAAATGATCAGACAGGAGAGGGTTTTCAGGAAACACTGTTAAATGTTCAGTTTCGATGCCATATGTTAAAACAAGATCTAGAGTGTGATTAAAGTGGTGGGTGGGTTCTTTTACATTTTGAGAGAAACCAATTGAGTCTAATAACAGATTAAATGCCATGTTGAGGCTGTCATTTTTAGCATCTACATGGATGTTAAAATCACCCACAATAATTATTTTATCTGAGCTCAGAACTAAATCAGATAAAAAGTCTGAGAAGTCAGACAGAAACTCTGTGTAAGGCCCAGGTGGACGATAGATGATAACAAGTAAGACTGGTTTCTGAGTTTTACAGCTGGGGTGGACGAGGCTAAGCATCAGGCTTTCAAATGAATTAAAAGTCTGTCTTGGTCTTTCATTAATTAATAGGCTGGTGTGAAAAATTGCTGCCACACCGCCCCCCCGGCCTGTGCTTCGAGATTTCTGGTAGTTAGAATGACTCGGGGGTGTTGATTCATTTAAACTAATATAATCATCCTGCTGCAACCAGGTTTCTGTAAGGCAGAGTAAATCAATTTGTTGATCAATTATTAAGTCGTGTACTAACAGAGACTTGGAGGAGAGAGACCTAATATTTAATAATCCACATTTCACTGTTTTACTCTTTGGTTCAGATGTGGATACTGTATTGTTCTTTCTTTGTAATTGTTTATGTTTAAGTTGTTTGTTGATGGTTTTTAGTTTGGTTTTTGTCTGTTTGGGAGCTGACACAGTCTCTATGGAGATGGGTTTTTGGGGGGGGTAGCAGGAGGAGAGAAGCTGCAGAGAGGCGTGTAAGACTGCAACTCTGCTTCCTGGTCCCAACTCTGGATAGTCATATTTTGGGGGGTTTAATAAATTTGTCCATATTTCTAGAAATGAGAGCTGCTCCATCCAAAGTGGGATGGATGCCGTCTCTCCTGACAAGACCAGGTTTCCTCCAGAAGGTTTGCCAATTATCTATGAAGCCCACATCGTTTCTGGGACACCACTCAGACAGCCAGCAATTTAAGGAGAACATGCGGCTAAACATGTCACTCCTGGGGCCTGTTCTTCGTACCTCGCTAAGTAAGTTAGCTGGATTAGATTGTTGACGATTTCGCGTGATCTTGGATCGTTCGGTTCCCCGAAGCTCATCCGGGACTTGCTGTCATAGCAACAGAACCGTAAACGTAAACCTGCTCGGGAGCAGGTTTACTTTATGTAAACAGGATTAGATCGCGGCCACGCAGGTATGTCCGCTTCATTTATACGAAAGCAACAGCGATAAATAAATAACATCAATGTAACTAAAGATAATGCAGCACTTGATCCTTTTATTGATGTCACACAGATACATACAGGTCATTTCCTAAAAAAGGGAAATGTACTATTAACATTCTATTACATGTATGTGATTATTACAGATGTAATTCATATTTCAGAGTAGTAATTGTAAATTACTTCGTGTAATCAAGATGAGAGACCACGGCTATAAAAGCCAAGGTGGATTTGGGAAGCCTGTCGCAGCCATGTCCTGTCCGTTTACGCGAGCAACCCATTGCGGAAGGTGCAAGATTGATAAGGAGAGTCCTCAGAATTCAGCATATATTGCGGGACAGACAGGATCCTTTAGCTCAGCGCGACAGTGTGCTCATTGAGAGATATCGATTTTCCCGTGAGGATATTATTTACTTAACCAACTTGTTGACGAGGGGGTGCAGGACCACCACCTGTCTTTTTTTGCTCTGCCCTTTTCTTGGTTGCTGTTATAAACAAACAGATTATTTCAGGGTCTCTTTCCAAGAGACTAAAAGCAATATAAGTGATAAATATTACCATTCTATAGAATATTCTTATATTTCACTTTTACTTGTTCCCATGTTCTAGTGGGTCCTGTTGTGGCTCTAATGTGAAAGAGGATATAATATAACAATATAATATAATGTAATATAATATTGGATAATATAGTGTAATATAATAAATCTACCCTACCGCCTACTGGTGTTGGCCAGAGGGGCCGATGGCGCGATATGGCAGCCTCGCTTCTGTCAGTCTGCCCCAGGGCAGCTGTGGCTACAACCGTAGCTGCCTCCACCAGTGTGTGAATGTGAGAGTGAATGAATAGTGGCATTGTAAAGCGCTTTGGGTGCCTTGAAAAGCGCTATATAAATCCAATATATTATTATTATTATTATTAAATTACTTACGAGTTTAATTTGTCAGCAACTTTCTGCCAGCCCTCTCTCCTTGCTTTTGCAGCCTTTGCAGTGTTCCCTTGCGTTCTGATTAAACTCTGAAACTCCTGAAATCCCTCACTCAGGAGTTCTTGCTCTGCTGCCGAAAAATACCGAGCCGAGCGCACTCCTTCGACATTTTCGCCGACCAATCAGAGGGTTGCCGATCAATGTTTCTACTATCGATGCGTAGCCCCTTTTACGACACCCAGTGATGTCACATTACTGCGTCCAGCTGTACTAATCGTCAACGGAAGGTGTGTTCGGAGAACCGGATTAGCGAGCTCACGGTTAGCGCGATGGTTTGATCTTGGATGTGTCATTTGATCTTGGATGTAGTGAGCGACGTACGAAGAACGGGCCCCAGGTCTGATTGGGGAGGGGACCAGAGAAAACTACAGAGTCCGACATTGTTTTGGCAAAGTTGCACACCGATTCAATATTGATTTTAGTGACCTCCGATTGGCGTAACCGGGTGTCATTACTGCCGACGTGAATTATGATCTTACTGAATTTACGTTTACCCTTAGCCAGCAGTTTTAAATTTCCTTCAATGTCGCCTGCTCTGGCCCCTGGAAAACAATTGACTATGGTTGCCGGTGTCTCTAGCTTCACATGTCTGAGAACAGAATCACCAATTACCAGAGTTTGACCCCCGGCGGGTGTGTCGCCGAGTGGGGAAAAACGGTTAGACACATGAACGGGTTGGTGGTGTACCTGGGGCTTCTGTTTAGGACTATGCTTCCTCCTCACCGTGACCCAGCCGCCCTCTTTCCCCAGCTGCTTGGGGTCTGCCGGGGAACAGCTAGCGGGGCCTACGCTATCTTCGGCTGCACCAGCTACAGGGGCCTGGCTAGCTATGGGTGAATGAAGGGTGCGAAGCCGAGTCTCCAATTCAGTAATCCTGGCCTCCAGCGCTGCAAATATGCTACATTTGTTACAGATATCATTACTGCTAAAGGAGGCCGAGGAGTAACTAAACATCTGACACAATGAGCAAGAAAGTGCAGGAGGGACAGGTGAAGTAGCCATGGTGCTAACGAGTCGGCTACGAGCTAAGCTAAGCTAGCGAAACAGTACAGAGACAGTGAGTGAATACTTTGGCTAGAAATTAGGTAGTGAGTACACAGAAAGTGTGCTTCGGATGAAGCACGTGAAGATTATACTATGAAAGAAGAATGTATTTAAAAGTTGTTAATTAAATTGCTAAGCAAATAAGCTACTCAGAAACACCACTGTGTTTGAGCAGGAACAGGAAGTGATACTCTACCGCAGAGCGAGTATATATGCATGCTGTTTAACGGGTGCAGGATTTGTAAGAATAATGTCATGGGATATCAAACTCGTCTGGGTAGGAACATCCCCAAACATACACCGGAACGACACAATCAGGTTCTGGATGTCTTTAGCCTGGTCAAATGACAGGTGAGACAAATAATGGTGCAAATCTGACAGAATCTCACCATTACTTAGTCTCGTACCTTGTGACGCATCTTTGCGCCGGACCGCATCCTCCTCACTGCTTTCATTGGCCATCTCTGAAGTTACGCATGCTACAGGAGAGCTAGATGTAGCTTTGGGTGGCGTGAGGGGATCATCTTCGCTCTCTCTCGTAAGATAATGTTTTATCATGTTAACATGGCAGACTCTGGTCTTGCGACGACGATCAGGTGTTTGAACAACATAATTGGTCTCACTAAGTTTCTTTTCCACAACATATGGTCCCGAAAACTTTGTTCTTAGAGAAGAGCCCAGGATGGGGAGCAAAACTAGAACCTGATCACCAGGTTTAAACTGACGAGCAACTGCTCCCCGGTCGTAATGTTTTTTCATCCTTATCTGCCTAGCAGTTAAGGTGTCCCTGGCCATAGCGCAAGCCGATTTAAGGCGCTCTCTAATTTTAGCCACATACTCAGGGATGCTCTTCAATGTTTTAGTTGGAACAACTAGCTGTTCTTTAAGGATGTGCAATGGTCCTTTAACTTCATGTCCAAATACAAGCTGTGCAGGACTAAAGCCTAGGGATTCCTGCACTGCTTCACGAGCAGCAAACAATAAGAATGGGATACCCTCATCCCACTTCTTTCCAGTCTCCAGACAGTATTTGCGGAGCATGGATTTTAATGTCTGGTGAAATCTTTCAAGTGCTCCCTGACTTTCAGGATGGTAGGGACTTGATGTAATGTGTTCCACTCCTATCGCCTTCAAGGCCTGAGCAAAGGTCCTAGACTTAAAATTGGTTCCCTGATCAGTCTGGACTACCTTTGGAAGACCAAACACAGAGAAGAACCCGACCAGCGCTTTACTGATAACAGGAGCGGTGATTCTTCGCAAGGGCACTGCTTCAGGAAACCTAGTAGAAGCACACATCATTGTTAGAATGTATTGGTGCCCTGACTTTGATTTTGGTAAAGATCCTACACAGCCAACAATAACCCTGCTAAATGGTTCACCCATCACTGGAATTGGTGACAGGGGTGCAGGTGGGATAACTTGATTTGGCTTGCCCACAACTTGGCAAACATGGCAGGTACGACAGTAACGTACAACATCAGACTTGAGTCCTGGCCAAAAAAATGTTTGAGGACCTTATGATACGTTATATTTACGCCAAGGTGTCCAGAAAGTGGGTGATCATGTGCTAACGCTAGGACTTGCAGGCGGAAAACCCTTGACACAACAACTTGATAAACTGTATGCCAGTCATCCAAGTTTTCACCAGCCCAGCGACGCAGAAGGAGACCCCCATCAACAATGTATGCTACCTTCTTTACCTTAGCTTCCTCCCGGGTAAGTACAGCAGTACGGCATTTCAGAAGAGAGTCGTCTTCATGCTGTGCAACAATAAATTCCTCTCTAGAAGCAGGCAGTTTTATGTCTGTGTCAGTAAGAGAACACATCCTTCTAGACTCCTCTTTTAGCGTAGCTTCTGGTCTAACACTATCAGGTTCTTCTGTCACAACGAGGAAAGAGTCAGACAAATCAAGGTCATTCTTCCTGGACTGAGATCTAGTCACCACACAAGCAGGAAAAATGTTAGTGTTTTCTTGCTGGCTAACTTCTTCACGTACCTCACGAGAGAGAAATTGTTGCTTAGCTCTGGCTTCAGGCTGACCACGATCAGGCTTCGGAGAGCGTGTGATCAACACTTTACCTGAACGAGGGGTTAATGCAAACACATTTCTGTGAGTCAAAGTGAACTCATCAGCCAGAACGGCAGCTTTTGACAGTGAGGCAACCTTTTGCTCATTTAAAAACATTACAAGCTTCTCTGGTAATAGATTTTTAAAATCTTCCAACAGGACTAACTGACGAAGCGCTTCAAACTCTTTCTTCACTTCACTTGCTGTGCACCACTTGTCAAAAAGAACTGCTTTCTCATGCGCGAACTCTACATATGTGTGACCATCTGACTTCTTGTGATTCCTGAACTTTTGCCGGTAGGCCTCAGGCACAAGCTCATAAGCACGAAGGATGGACTCCTTCAGTACATCATATTTCATGCCGTTTTCGATAGAGAGAGTTGACACAACCTCCTGTGCTTTGCCCATTAGCTTGCATTGCAGCAGCACAGCCCACATTTCTTTTGGCCATTCTAATGCTGTTGCAATCCTTTCAAAAGCATTAAAGTAGGAATCGACTTCAGTCTCTCTAAATGTTGGCACCAAAGCAATATTTTTGCGCACATCAAACCTATAGGTGCTGCCAGATGAAGGCAAGGGTTCTGAAGTAACTGGTGAGCTGGGAGAAGACAGGCTTTGTGTAATTCTCATAGCTTCCACCTCTAGCTGTTTCAACTTTACCTCCTTCTCAGCTTCAATTTCCAGCTGACGTATCCGAAGTTTGAGGTCAAGCTCGGCCTTACGTGTTTGCTCCCTTTCCTGCGCCTCCAGCCGAAGGCGAGCTAGACGCACCTTAAGTCTAGCATGTCCATTTGACCCACTAAAGTCTGGGGACAGAGGATCAAAGCGAGGTAGAGTGGGAGGAACCGTAGGCTCCACCTGGACTTTGGGGGGAGTAGCTATAGCACCATCCTCCGCCTTCAGGGGGGCAACACCTTGCTCAACAGAGAGAACGTTACTATCACACACATCAGAACCAGTCAAGATCTTCAACTCAACCAGACGTTGTAAGATAATGCCCTTAATTTCCTTCTTCGCGCTATATTTCTTTACTGGAATATCAAAGTGTGCCGCAATACTCAATAAGTCGTCTTTGCGACATAACTCAAGCTTCTCATGTCTCGGAGCACGAATAAAATCTTCTAAGTCGAAATCCATACTTAATTACAAGGCAGTAACACTGTACCAAGCACCAGCGTTGTTCATAGCTCTGGGAAATAGATCCCGGACGAGCCCCCACTTGTGTTACATCTCCCCGAGGGCAGGAGGGGATAACACAACAACTCCGGAAACTCAGTACAGGTGTTATGAAAAGAAGGTTTAATGGCAGCACTCTCACAAAATAAACAACCCAGACTCAAACAACAAATGTGGGGGAAAAAGGGACAGTTAGGTTGTGCCAAAAAAAACACCAAAAAGACAAAACCAAAACTTAGCTGAGCTGAGCTATTATCCTAGAAAAGCAACAAACAGGAGAGAAAAACCCTAAACCTCAACTTAAAACAAGCTCAAAATTACATGGGTGGCACCAACCTACTTACCTAGTGTTTCTAACACAAAGGCTCTACGTGAGTAAGTGTATGGGGTCCCCAAACTTACCTAGTCCACTTTACTCCCACCACAATCATCAAACAAAAGAAAGACAGCAGGAAAACGTCACACATGTGTCAAACAATTCAAGGAGGGAAGAGAGCCACGCCCAGCCACAGGTGAGTCTCCTTATCAAGGGTTTCACTCCTGGGTTGTCCAATCAGGGCCTCCCTCCTCTAATTAGTTGGACGTCACACAGATTGACATCAGCCTGCAGTCTGCGACCTAAGGGAATGGCAAACAAAAGGGGAGGGAAAGAAAACATGCAGCCTGCAGACACGTAACACCCCTGTTGTTTAATGCAGAACTAATGCAAAGTTTGCTCTGTTGCTGACAGCCTGTTTCTGTGTGTGTTTAGCCTCTGAAGCTATGCGGGGCTCCACTCCGCTGGATGTCGCAGCGTCTTCAGTGATGGACAACAACGGTCTGGCACTGGCCCTGGAGGAGCCTGATCTGGAGAAGGTTTGGTGACGAATGAAATCGCAGCCTTACTCAAAGAAATACTCAACAGCACAGCTAAAAATCACACAGCACTTTATGTTTGCAGGCTCATTAGATTGTAGCCAGTTTCTATTCTGACCATAACTTGTTGTTGTTTTAGCAGATGTAGTGTTTAAAATTAGTTTGGAAAGTTGTGAATGAAACTGAACTGTACAACTAGCTAAATGTACAACCAGTATACTGATCACATGTTCATATTATCATCAAATACCAAAACAGATTGTACTATAAAACATATGCAGGATCCATTTAGTTATTTATAAAGTCAAACATTAAGAATTAGGGAATTATGTGGATACAGGATCTTATTCACTGTCTAAACCTTGCATTGCATTCTGCTGCTAGGTTTATTCTTCATCTCGAAAGTTTTTGCCAACACATTTCAGGCCACCATGTTGGTTTTGGTTTAAAATCTGGCTTTTGCCAACCCACAAGACATGTTCTTCCAATTATGTGCAGCTCAGTGTTCATAAAGTTCGAGGAGGCCACAGAAGAGGAAGAATACGTGCTAATCATCTGTCAATGCTAGAACGCAGCGCTACTCAGATGACACATACAATTATAGAGGAAGCAAGTCAGATAAGAATAGAAAGCTCAGGCCACCAAAGTTTTCTATGAAAAGTGCTGAATGATTTTGTGACAGCTGGAAAAGCTTAGCTCAGCAGAGGCTTTCAAGCTGCCACTGTTGCTGACACTGAGTCAGAAAGACAGTGTGCCATTATAATACTCAGGAGTGAAGCAGAATTGCTTGACCGTAGGTGGTGACATACCTAGCAGGCTGTGGTCTTCAGAGCTGCGCCATGCTGGTGGCTAAGGGATACCCAGACCTCGGCTGGAACCCCATAGAGGGAGAGCGCTACCTCTCATTCCTGAGGTTCGCCGTTTTCTGCAACGGTATGTTTTATACTGAGCACTAAGATGACTTTTCATCCCTGGCAATTCTGTTCCTCTGCTCGTTTTGGTGCAGTGATATACTTGGCCCTTGGTTTGTTTCACAACAAAGCATGCCGACTGCACCCATCAGCATGCTGATTAGAAGTGCAACAGACTGGAAAATGTTAAATAAAGAAGGAAAACATTGCTTGTGGAGTTATCCTGTAAACACAGAGTTTTTTTTGTCAATATCTGAGTGTACCATTGTGTGAAGCCTCCGCTTGTACCCAAGCCTGATATACATGACACCAGAGGCTATCTTAAAGTTCAAAGAGGCTTTAATTGTGGCATACAGTTGAGTATACACGTGGTCAGTTCGACTTTGTCAGGAGAACAGACGAGGTCAGACACCAGGCTAAACCTACATGGTGCAAAGAATACTTAAAAGCTGAACACGTGGTATAAAGACAACATGGGAATGAGAAAGGAGACAGACAGGGGGAGGGGAATTTGGCAAGGGGTAAGCAAAGCAAACAAAACAAAAACTATATTTTATATTGAGTGTTTTCATATATTCGTATGTGGTAAGGATATTTGGTGGATACATATTTATGTGGCGCTGTTGTGTTATGTGTGTGATTTATGATTTACTTGATTTTTGTTTTTTATTCGAGTCTTGTTTAATATCTGGATTTTAATTGAATGTGCAAAAACTAGTTACCGTGCAGTGTGTTACATAAAAAGTATTATTACAAACTAGAAAAACTTTCCCATAACTTCAACCTCCCGAGGACACCCCCGAGATGCTTTTTAAAGACATTTTAAAGAAAATATAATCTATTTAAGTCGCTGAATATGTGTAACTGAGCAATAAATAAGTATTGAGATAAAACAAAAAAATGGCATCGCAACAAAGAAACAGTCTAGGGTGATTTTACTGCATCTGTATAATTGTGAGTATTGTGTATTAAAGCAGCAGGGGATTTAACAGTGATGCTGTTTTTGGAATAGAAATGAAAAACCGCACAGAAATTTAAAAAATCCACTGGTTAAAGATGCCAGGGTCCTGCTGAGGACTCACGTGGAAATGTGAGTCGGCTTTTCCTGGATAAAAAATGTAGCGGTGCTTTAGAAGCTGCTGAATACCACTTTCAGGGGTTTTACACTCTAGCTGACTCTCACCTTTCCTTTTGGGGATAATAACAATTTTCCTTTCCATTGGTCTGCTTTTTTTTCCTCCTTTCTTTTTTTTTCTTCCTCACACCAGGTGAGAGCGTGGAGGAAAATGCCAACGTGGTGGTGAAGCTGCTCATCAGACGTCCAGAGTGTTTCGGCCCAGCCTTGAGGGGCGAGGGAGGTCATGGTCTGCTGGCTGCCATGGAAGAGGCCATCAAGATCTCTGAAGATCCTGCCCTGGACCTGCCCAAGACTCCTGCTGGAGTCACTACTGGGTAAAAACGACACCAGTTCTTTGTTTTCTTTTTCCACAGTGTTTAAAATATACTGAATCAGCATTTTTATCACCACGAGACACTAAGAAACCCATTCAGAAACTCTAAAGCCAGTCTCTTGTGATTAAGGCTCTCATTATCTGGGTCTCTGTGTGAAATGTTACTTTTAGTTAGATTTCCCTGTGTGCTTAGCTAAACCAGCATTATTCTTTGTTGCTAGACCCTCAAATAGAGCCATATCATATTACGGGAAAAGAGATCTAAGTTTATTTCATTGCCTTTGCCCAGCAAGAGAACAGTGAAGAGAAAGAGAGAGGTAATTGCTGTTTGAAAGTGGAGTTTTATCAAATAATTGTCTTTTGTTCTCTCTCTTTAAAAAAAAAAAACCTCCTACCAAAACAAGAAAATCTTCTTAATTTACTCTTTATTTAGCAAAATATAATTTACTTCAGCAGCTAAATTCACATTCATGTGTTTGAAGACACATTTAAGAACCACAGATTTTTTTTTAAGCGATCATTTATCTCGGATGACTTTGACATTTTTAAAAAAGAGGGGAAAAAAATGAAAACCTTTTTCAACTACTGGAAACATATAAGTCTTATAATGCAACTGCAACCCAGGTGTTATTAAAGCAAGTCTTGAATAAAAAATATCAGAGATTTTAAATCATAATTGGAGCCTAAGGACAGTATGAAAAAAGGTACTTTTCTGGAAGAATATGTAAAAGAAAGGAATACATTATCCCTGGCATTGGCTGTTTGTCCCTGCCTTTCTACATAAGTATACAAAGCCTGTAACACTGACTGAATTTTAATGTTGAAAGTTTGTATGGCCTGAAGTGGGGAGAGAGATTGGAAAGCTGCTCAAAATCAATATGTGTAACAGAATAGCCTGCAAGGAGATCATGTATTGTGCCAAAACATTATTATAAATGCTCACAAAATTGCCCAATTTACTGCGCCTCTGTTGCCCGCCGTATCCTGAAACCACCCTGCAGAGCTTGTCTGCAACTTCCAAGAAATGTTTCTCGTGTTCAGGATAATATTTATTATACTGTGCGTATAATTTTTATATAGTGTGTTTGTCTGTTTCAGGTCTGGTGAGGAGGAAGGGGAAGTGATTCACATGGGCAACGCCATCATGTCCTTCTACTCTGCCCTCATTGACCTGCTGGGACGCTGTGCTCCTGAGATGCATGTAAGGCCTTCGACAACAGCCTGAGCTGAAGAATGAGATTCTGTATACTGTCACAGGGACTCTTATGAGAAAGAGATTGTTTTTGTTTTGTGCCTGTGCATCTCTTACAGCTTATCAATGCAGGTAAAGGTGAGGCGCTGCGTATCAGAGCCATCCTGCGCTCTCTGGTTCCCACTTCGGACCTGGTGGGCGTCATCAGCATCCCCCTCAAAATGCCTGTCGTTAATAAAGGTATGCCGGTCTAAGTTTGCTTTAGGCAGTTTCTGATTGTTAAAAGGAAACGCATAAACAGAAGTGAATTAAGGTGAGACGGGATGTCTACCTGGGGAAAGAAAAATGTTGTTTAGTTTAGATTCACGGCTGAAGGTGCACGGTAGTCTGATTAAAAATCTAATTTATACTCTACAGGCAAACCCGGGCTGCTGTAGATCACAAACAGTTTTTGCCACATCCTGCTGAACAAACATGCCGCATTACCTTACTGCCTACGGCAAATAATAAAAACTCTGCCTGGTACAGCATGTGTGTCGTGCTGCCAGATTAAGGAAGCTGAAATAATTTCATAACTCTGCAGAGTATCATCACAGCTCTGCTAACTGGACGTATATTATTGTAAGTGCCTTTGCAATGGCAGGAGACATCACTTAGTAGAGAGCCTTTGCTTCCCTCTACATCTCTGTGGAAAACCAATATGCCTACATTGTGTTTTTACTACCTTTCTACTTTGTGCCTTGCTTATAAAATTGTGGCTTACAACGATGCTCAACAGCAAGAACACCAGAAAATAAATACATTTCACATTTATGCTTGGTTTCCTCAGCTTATCGTATGGGGCGCCGTTTGTAAACTGAAACATGCCGAAATTAACAGCAACATTTTTCCACATTTAGCTCTAAATCTTACAAAAACATGTTTTTTCGAGTCATTTTTTACAACATTTAGTAAAATATTTGTAATTTTTCATATTTAAAACAGGATTTTAAATGTTAAATGCTAAATGTTAAATGTAAATATTATATTTAAATGTAAATGTTAAATGTTAAATCTAAATGTTAAATGTTAAATCTAAATGTTACGGGAAACTAAATATTTAGCTAATATGCAAATTTATTGTACGGGTCAACGGAAATACCAAAATAAAAGCTTCAAGAAAACCTCCCGCGCTAAAGTGTGCCGGTCGCGGTCAGGTTCTGTGTTTGCGCTCCTCTCACGGTCACTTTTGACTGCCATGAGCTGCTTCGACTATTCCCTACCAGCATGTCCAGCGATTTAGCTGAAAACATTGGAAGAGCCGTTTTGTCGGCCATCCAACGATTCAGCGGTAGTGCACCCTCGACCTCACAAACGCCGCAGCACTTGGTAAGTTTATTGTATAGCATTTTGGACGGGCTGATAGCAGTGTTAGCAAAACTAGCAAAGCTAAATTACTTAGCTAGTCCTCAATTATTTCATTTGGTAGGCAGCAGACAGAGATCGAACATCATACAACTCTATTTATTTATTTGGTAGGTACGTAACAGTCGTTCTTGATGTAAATGTTTCCTTAGGAATCCAGCAATGCACCTGGACCAAGTAGACCTGCCGTCTCCACTGGGATACCATACTGCTCGGTAGGCCTTCTTACACATATCATTTAGCTGACTAATTTTTGTTTTTTCTTTGGTGTAATATGTCACCTTAAATTAAATCCTGTCAAAGTAATGATTCTGATTCTACATACATTTCATCTTCTTAGGGGTCCATCACTAGCAGTGTCACATCACCACCAACAACATTCACAAGTTTTACGTCATATTTTATTACTGTTTTTGCTGTGAAGTGTCTTTTGATTGCTCACTTTCATATTTTAAAACTATTGATAAAATATTACTCTAGCTAATCTGTCACAGTACAATTGCCTCAAATTACCCATCTTTTGTTATAGAATTGTGCTCATTGAGATTTTCTGTGCCGTGTTCTAGGATGGTTACCAAGGAAGGCTTCAGATTTCCAAAGAGGAATTGGAAAATGTTCTTTCCCTGAAAACATCTTTTACTGAAGCTGCATCTATCCTTTCCATCTCCAGGCCCACTCTGTATAAGTTACTGCAAGACTATAATATCTCAGAGTCAAAATTCAATGTAATCAGTGACCATGAGTTAGATCAGATAGTGTCCCAGATAAAAACTGAACATCCAAATGTTGGAGAAGTGATGCTGATGGGTCATCTGCGTTCCAAAAACATAGTGGTTCAAAGATGGCGCGTAAGAAAGTCACTGCGGAGGGTGGACTCGGCTGGTGTTCTATCCAGGAGAAGAACTGCAGTTGCTCGGCGAGTATATTCTGTGCCTCATCCAAATTTTATATGGCACATAGATGGAAATCACAAACTGATTCGTTGGAAGTTTGTTGTTCATGGTGCAATAGATGGATACAGCAGGATGTTGATGTTTCTTCAGTGCTCCAGCAATAATCGAGCTGAGACTGTGAAAGCCCTCTTTACTGCAGCTGTTGGACAATTTGGCAGACCCCTGCATATCAGGACTGATCACGGAGGAGAGAACGCTCAGGTTTGGGAGGACATGCGAGCAAGCAGGGGTGAAAGCTCTGTCTTAATGGGAAGTTCTGTGCACAACCAGAGGATTGAGCGTTTCAACCGAGACTTAAACAACAACTGTAGCCGCATTTATGCACCTATATTTTATGAATTGGAATCACTTGGTATCCTAGACTTAGAAAATGCAACAGACCTATTTTGCCTTCATTATGTGTTTCTACCACGAATCAACCGCACTTTGAAGGAATTCAAAGCTGGATATAACAATCACTCTGTTTCCACTGAAGGTAATAGAACTCCCATCCAGCTTTTTGCCTGCGGAACTCATGTGTCTCATCGTCACAACCCAGAACTTTCTACAGCAGAGGTCTCCATACTCTCCTTGTCAAACTCTGAAAGTAGGTTTGTCTCATTAAATGACAGCGATTTACAAGAGCTATATACAAGCATTCACCCTTTTGAAGAAGACAACAATAATGGTAAAACATTGTTTCAACGAACACAGCAGTATATTTTTAACAAACTTGTAAATGTGTGATCTCAACCACAGGATACCAGCGATGTTCTAAAGAGTGATGACACTTAGCATTCTTAAATGCTGTACAGCAAATGCGTTTTTGTACTACTGCAGAAGCCCCTCCCCTCTAGCAGTGATGCCTCCTGCCACATAAGGACTCAGAGTTAATGACTGACAGTGACTCATAGGCTATTCAGAAGGCTACAACCACTTTTAGTTTATGGGTAAAACCAGTTATTCAGATTGAAGTAAAGATCAAATTCACACTGTAATACAGTATAACAGTGTAAATTATCAACACGGAACAGTCAGTCTTTAAATCAATTCACAAGATTATCTACAGTATTGTTTTAATCATTGTAAAGTTGCAATAGTCTTAATAAATGTTGCTGTTAGATGTCCAAGTAATCCTGGCTTGTTCTACAAAGCATGTTTAGTATACTCTGTGCATAAACTGTTTTGAAGTGTCCTTGTTTAAAAAAAAAGAAAAGCTTAATAAAATTATTGTATTACACCAGTGACTTTATTGATTTGTTGTTGAAAATACAGAGTTAGCATTTTTATAAATCTATTGAAGCTTTGAAAATTATTACATTTCAACATTAAATGCAGTCAGAATTTATTTCAACTATCTTGTATGAAGCAAAGTTACTTGAAACTACAATTAATGAACAGGATTAGAGTTAACAAACCCACCATTTTAATTTCACTTTTTTGGAACATGTTTAGATGGTGCTGAATAAAGCTCCATTCATGAGTGCTACCAAGAAGCAGTAATGAAAAGCATCATCATCAGCCATTGTTGTTTCATTCACAAAAAGCTGAAGCTCATTTGCACATGTGTGTGCAATCGGGAGATGTTTGCTTTCATCGTGAATGAATGTTATTTTAGGAGCTGGTTGAAAACCTATGGCTGGAACCTTGCTGCTCCCGGTGGCAAAAGCCAAGATGTGACCAGGCCTCAAAGCCTTCACAAATGCCTCTTCATCCTTGGTAAGAGTCCTTTCTCCAAGTGAGTCTCTCAGCTCTTCATCTAAAAACAAAGAAAAACCACCGTTAACCTGGGGACACTAAAATAGTTAAAGCTTGAGCTAACAACTAAATGATGGCTAATGTTTTTATAAAAAATACAGAGGTTCTGTCTTTGCCTTGCTTGTCAGTTGTAAGCTATCATACATCTTTATTCCTGTTTTGTGTGTGCGCATGTGACATAAAAAGACAAAGTTTTACTTTAGTGTCCTGAATTGTTTCATGGCCAGACTACATTATATGTGAATTTCTGCTTACTTTCGACACACTGGAGAAATTCCCGAAATTTGACCACCATCAGCTCCTCTCTAACTCTTCTTGTTGGGGGAAAACTCTGTAAAAAACCCAGGAGAAATAAAGACACAATGAGACAAAGTTACTTTCTTTGCTAAACGTGTACACGGGTGAGCTGCTGAGAACAACTCACACCGTGAACAGAGGCTTGGCACTTTTTATAGGAAAGACAGTGAGAACAGGATAAGAAAATAATAAACAGATAAAATAAACAACTCCATATGTGGCGCTAGTCTCGTCAGCAGAGAGCTGGGAGAAAGCTGTGAGAGATAAGACAATCTAAAACAGTATGTCCCAAAACAATATGTCTTCGCTGGGAAAGTCTAAAAGGATAATTCTAAACTAATCTAACCATAGACAAAGGGCAGAGAAAAGACATCTTTGTACATTTAAAAGAAGGTAAAGAAACATAGAATCATTTTCCACTAACATTCCCTCCTGTTTTAACTTATTTTAAATGTATACAACAATTGTCTGTGAAGGTTATTTATTAAGTATCTTTAGCAATTTTTTAATTGTCAAAATGTCAGCATAGCAGAAATGTAAATCATGTGGTCTAAAAAACAAATAAAAGAATAAAAGAATTAAGGAAAGTACAGTAAAAGAAAGTATAAAAGTAACAATGAAGAAAAATAATAAAACTAAACTACAAAAAATAAAAGAAAATAAAAGAATAAGAAAACCTTATGTTGTACCTGTATAAACTACTAATGTGTTAATCAGTGCATGATCACTTGACAAGTCATTTTTAATCACCACGTCATTTATTAGCAGCTATTACAGGTTCTCCTCTAACAGAATTGCAACGGGATGCTGTTCTTCTTGAGGCACGGCAACATAAGCAGTCATTGTAGTTGTTATCATCTTTGAAATCATCACTCTTAGACATGGCAACACACACAACACTAATATGAGCAGTGCTATCATGATGAAACCTAGAAGGACAAACGGTTTTGCTACAGCAGCCAGCCATGGACCGCCGAACAGCCAGTCCAGCCAGCCTTGTGCTGTAGCTGCTCCAGGTGTGTGGTCAGTGACATATTGTTGCAGGACGGTCAAATTCTGCAAAGCTTCATAAATGTCTCCTCCAGCTTCGTATCCATCAGGGATAAAAGTGCAACATGTCTCCCCGATCAGCTTGCAAACTCCTCCTTGTGATGCTGTTAGCAGGTCCAGGGTCAGTCTGTTCTGCAGCACCATCGTTCTGATGGCCTTCTGTTCTCCTGCTAAGGCCGTTCCCAGGGTCTTAGTTAAGTTGATGTGTCGTAGCAGAGCATATCGGTTGATTTCCACGTGATCCCGCACCTCGGCAACTCCAATGCCGGGGATCAAGCTCTGTAAGAATTTCACTCCTCCTCCCCAGATGCGAAACTCTCCTGGCACTCCAGTGTCCACTGTAATGCCGAAAGAATTGGGTGAGGCGATGTCCACTTCACGTCTCTGTCGGCTGCTTGGGTGATGTGCAACACTTTGCATGAAGAAGACGTGATCTGATAATTGAACCAGGGCGCACAGACCTCCCCAACCTTCAGGGAGTGACAAATAAGCCTTATTGCCACATAGGAAGTACCAGTCAGCCAAAACTCTGGTTCCTCTACTGCTGGGTGCCGTCCGTGCACATCCTGTCCGGTACTGAGTCTTTGTTTGTAGTGGCATTCGGTAGCTGTAGTCGGAGCGACAGTTGAGGCTCATCAGCGTCGTGTTACTGGCACAGGTGTCGTTGATTGAACAGGCCATACACTTCCTCTCGTTCCTTGGTGGGCAGAAAGTGTATATGTACTTACATAGGTGTGTAGGCAGCTCCCCCACTGCCCGCGATCCATTGTTCATCACACATACTGGCAGTTGTGATGCGTTCAGTTTGTTCAGTAGAATTACATCAGGCAGTGGGTCTGAGACTTGGGGCCAGGTCAGTAGGTAGGTCTGTCCGGAACAGTGCACATTCGTGAGTGACGATGACCTCCAGGTTGCTTTAGCTGGGATGCTGTAGTTGGCCTTGGACCAAAGAGTACCGTAGCCTGGATGTGTTGCCAGGCCCAATAGGCACCAACTGCGATCTTCAGGTATGCTGTACGGCCACAGGCCAGACGTCTGCGAGGATAGGGGCATATGGGTACATGCATAGCAGTCAGTTTTATTATTCAAGTGAGCGGTAGTGTTCATAAACTGCCACCAGAAATTAGTGGCGTAGCCATGGGGAAACTTGGTGTACTTTCCTTTGTCATACAGTGTCTGCCTTTTCTTCATATAGCGTGACTTGTTGTCCCTCACGGAAGCAAAGATGAGGAGCCTGGCCAGGGTCAGGGCCGCTGCAGTTATTAGGAGCCACCACCTCATGACAACAGGACACACCCTCCTGTCGTGAGTAGACCCCCCGGCCAGAAAGGCTGTTCCCTCCACCGGGCGAGATCACGACAATTGGGCGAGCCTGTGTCGGCTGAGTTTAGATGGCTTCACTTACTCGTCTGCAATGGCTCTGATGGATCCAAGATGGTCGTTCCGCTATTTTGCAAGCGGTGGGCGTGGCGAGGAGAACCTGATGTGGTCCCTCCCACCTGGGTGCGCTCCAGTTTTTCCTTTGGAGCACCTTGATCAGAACCCAGACACCGGGCTGTAATCTGCAAGACACTTGATAGACATCATTACATTCTTCGTTATTTACGATCATCTCTTTATTTTCCTACAACTTAGACATACATTTTGCTACTGAAATTGTATCTGCCTTTTTCACTGGGTAGATTTCTGGCCACTTTGAGAATACATCTATAACCACTAGGGCGTATTTTTACCCTTGGCATTCATTTAGCTCATGTGGATTGTTTTGACACGTCATGCACGTTCTGACAAATTGTTTTGCTGATGTTTCAAAATTTACAGTGTAGAATTTACAGTGTAGAAATGAGAGTTGACAATACTGGTCAGTCCCCCCGTTGACAAATGCGTACAGCCATGAGTCACTAATGCCGCCATTTTGTGGAGGAATTTTGGCAACACTGGCTTGCCAAAACACATCATTAAGTCGTTTGTCAGAACTGCTCCGTGTTTTAGCCATTTTGCCTGCTCTGCTGTGCTTGCTGCTTTTTGTTCATTTTTCAACACATCCAGTGGAATCTGATGTGTGTTTACTGCCATCAATGTGATGTTTGTCTTTTGTGCCGCCTGTTTTGCTGCTCTGTCAGCAAAGTTATTGCCTGTAGCAATGCAAGAGGCGTTGTAAGAGGTTGGCATGCTGAACTGGTTTTCCGGTTGGTGTAATCATTCCTCTGGTTTTCCAAATTTTTTGCAAAATGATGCACAGCAGAGAAAACATACTGGCTGTCTATATAAATGGTTATTTGTTTATCTTTGTGTATTTCACATGCGCAAATCACAGCTAACAGCTCAGCGCTCTGTGCAGAACATGAAGAAGAGAGTGGTTTTGCTTCTATTATTTTACTATCTGTGGTTACTGCGTAACCTACACAATTTCGGCCTGTGCTGTAAGGTCAAATGCTGTTCTCCTAGCTTCCACACTTGCTGATCATAAGGTGGATCTGGGCCTGGAGTTTGTTTAAATCTCAGAATGTTGTGATACTCGGTCGGTTTCTGGAAAGTGGATGTGGCGGGTGTCATTTAGCATGCACTCAGGTGTAATACCAGAAAAGAATGGCATGACTGCTATCTTAAGTTTTGTCAGAGCGTCTCTACCTAGCAAATTTACTGGACACAACGGGTCATATGCATTTAATAAAGCACCTGCGGCCACTTGCTGTATGTACTAGTTCTAAAGGGGCAGTTAATTGTTGTACAGTTGTGTGGCCTGCAGCTGACTTTACAACTAATTTGTCCTTTGAAAACTGTAAGTTCTTAAGTGGCTGCCTCAAAACTGTTTTGCATTATTTCTCTGTGGCCTACTCCTACAATCTCGTGTGAAGTGACCTTCCTCTCCACGGTTCTAGCAGACGTTGTCTCTATGTTATCTGCTGTTTCTGCGTGGCTGTCTGCAGCCTTGGTGTTTGTGACTTTGCTCGCCTCTCTGTTCCTGATAGCCACCTGCGGATTAGTGCTTTAGTCTATTGTCAATACGTCAGCCTTATTTTTAAGTTACAGAATGCTTCTTCTTTTTTTTGTCTTGGTTTGGGAGAATAGATGCAACACTACATTTTCACTTAAGGCAGTTTTAAATAATTTCTAGTGTTTCAAACAAATCATGGATCTCTCACATTTCAAACTTTCAAGTTAGGGTTGTTTCCCATTTATACAAATATATATATTTAACTTTGCATTGCTCACAGCTCATAGCTCACAGCTCTAAACCTAGGCATTTTTCAATCATATGCCTAATCAGTATGTGTCACTGTGACTCTCAAGTATTGTCACAAGTTCGTTTAAATTCGTTTCCAAAACCAACAAAATAATCAAACAAAAACATAAACATGTCAGAATACAAAAGAAAAAAGAAAAATGCTGCCACCCGAACAAGGCAGAATCTGCATATGTTGGCTTTTAATAGCATGCAGCTTGTAACATGGTAGACTAATGTGCCTGTGTCAATTCAGCCCCATATTATTGTGTGAAGTTGCACTGGGTTGGGAGTGGTTTTGTGGTTGTCACATTTTTGGTGAGCCAATGGCTGGAATGGGGTTGGACTAATTAGAGGCAGGTGTACTTGATTGCACTGACACACTGGTCTACTTATAGCCCACACTACAAACACTGCTGTGTCGTTTTGTCTCTCTGTGCAGGTATGTATTGTGATGAAATCAGATATGTTTGGGATGGATGGGTTTTGCGCTATGAATTTTATATTAAGTGTGTCGTTTTGTCTCTCTGCGCAGTCCAGGGCCTATTATATGCCACAGCCTAAAGGCAGCAGGGTTGCAGAGGCTTGAGTGACCACTGACTATATGCTTGCAGGGTGGTGGGTCTCCAAGGACAACTTCTAACCCTGTTAAAGGCAACATGTGGAGTGTAACTTGGCTGTGTGGCATAGCTGGCTCTGGCCTTGGGACTCTGTGTTTTTATACAATTCTTAAGTGGGACACTGGACTGTTTTATCTTTTATCTCTTGATATATTTTTCGTCAATAAATTATCTTTTAGAATTTTATTGACTGACATCTTTTTGCCCATGACTGAAACGGTTGGTCAGACCTAGAGTCTTTCTTTGGGTGTGTTACAGCAGCTTCTGCTCTAAAAGAAACAAATAAATAAAAAGAAAAGAAAATGTGTAACATGCTCATCGGCTTAGCAGTGTCTACATATTTAATTCAGCTTCTCAATCCTGTAGTTTTAGCTGTTGTCTACAGGGTTTTGCTTATTGGTTGTTATTATAGGTGTGCTCTATATCTCAGCAATGTGTCATTCTAGGATGATAGGTTTCAAGCTGGTCAAGTGCCTCTATGCACTTCATTAGTTTAGTTATTCTCTGTATTGTCTTCATCTCACATGTCATTACACTGAGTTTCAGCAAACCTTAAGCTTGATGCAGACTACTGCTTAACAGTTATCCACCTCACATCATAACCGAGTAAGGTGCCTCTTCATATTAATATGATGTCATTGTTAATATTATCCTCTTTGTCTTATATAACAGCAATAGCATATTATAATATTTTATCAGTGTGTACCACTATACTACTACTGAGCCAATTTGTTAGTTAGGATCATCTTATTCAGCAAACAGATAATTTAGAATTCATCCAATCTGCGGTCACATTTGTTCTCTCTGTTGCATGGTGGACCAGGCAGTTCTATTATATTATTTATATTTTATTTTGTATCCATCAAGGGCTTCAGATGACCTGCAGTATCATCCTTTTCCCAGGATGGAGACAGTTACCTTTTCACACACTGTCCTTGGCTGAACAGTGACACAGCCTTAATATACCTTATTTATGTTATTAAAATATTTTCGTGTGAATTATTTGCTTTATATCCATTTTATACATTGTGGGCATGGTCATCATGCCAACTGTGTTTCATTGTTAATATCACTTTACAGGTTGTTATCCTTGCTATTATTAATTTCAAATACTCTAAAGATCATTTCTACTGTAATTTTCCCTTTGTTTATCTTTATTTCGTACTTTCTATATTTATATCTACTCAGTGGAGTCTGTTTTCAACCCTTTTAAACTACTTCAAACTACTTTGATCTCTAGTTTTCACTTAATAAGGGATTATTATGTTCTTCCTGATATGGGTGTTGCTGCAGATGCGGCTGCAGAAATGAGTGTTGGTTTACTAAAAGGATTGTGGGGACTGCACAGTGTCTCGTCTTCTGGTTTTACTAAACTGGCAGTTGAGTTCTGTTCTTCTGACTGTTTATATTTTGTTTTCTTAAATCTCTCGATTTACAGACACTGTTTTTGTCCGGCGTCTGGACTTTTCTTTTCTCACCACTGCTCGTCAGCAGGAGTGAGTTTTAATTTCACTTGCTTGATTACCCATCTCATTTATGTATTTACTTATTTTTTGTTTAAGTAATATATACACGATACAGCTGCTATCACCTTCGCTGGTATTAGAAATGAGAGTGGTTGCTCACACGCCCTTCGACTTTCGGACTAGTTCCGAAAGCGGTGTGAACTTTACGAGACGGAACTCGACCGTTCTCTCAACTCACCAGCACGTCAGTGAATAGCAGTAAAAGAAAAACACAGTAGGAGCAGCTCAGTCTCTTATTGGACCGTGAAAAGTCAGCTTGCTCCGTTAATTAAAACAATACACACACACACACACACACACACACACACACACACACACACACATTCACACCTATTCGCGCGATCGGAACCCTTATCAGTCTTTCTGTAGACGAGCTACTTATTCCCTAGACCCTGTCTAGACCCAGCTGGGGGAGCTACCCAGAGCTCCAAACCTAACCCACAGAAGTGGGGAGCTTCCAGTCGACGAGCTCCAAGCTACCAGCCGACGAGCTACTTTAAACCTAACCCACAGAGGTGGGGAGCTTCCAGTCGACGAGCTCCAAGCTACCAGTCGACGAGCTACTTCCGCTATTTTAAATTCCCTGAATTTAAAATACGCTTTTACGCAAGATTGTGTCAGTGTGTCTGTATCTACCTGGTCAGTGTCGCCGGGTCTGGTCCACCTCGATCGGGCCCCACCACCGTGGGTCGCTTTCTAAGACATTGGCCAAGACCCGAATTTAACGCTCTTGGTCTTTTATCACACACCTGGTGTGTGAGCTGTCGACAGGCGAACAACGTGGACTGGTCACGGAGATGGGACACGATGGAGGCGATCCGGCTCGAAGGACCAAGAAATGTTGGGGGAAAACTCTGTAAAAAACCCAGGAGAAATAAAGACACAATGAGACAAAGTTACTTTCTTTGCTAAACGTGTACACGGGTGAGCTGCTGAGAACAACTCACGTCGTGAACAGAGGCTTGGCACTTTTTATAGGAAAGACAGTGAGAACAGGATAAGAAAATAATAAACAGATAAAATAAACAACTCCATATGTGGCGCTAGTCTCGTCAGCAGAGAGCTGGGAGAAAGCTGTGAGAGATAAGACAATCTAAAACAATATGTCCCAAAACAATATGTCTTCGCTGGGAAAGTCTAAAAGGATAATTCTAAACTAATCTAACCATAGACAAAGGGCAGAGAAAAGGCATCTTTGTACATTTAAAAGAAGGTAAAGAAACATAGAATCATTTTCCACTAACATTAAATTGTGAAATTGCACCTCTTTAAAATGCAGCTCAATTAAACTTAGCTCCAAGAATAATTTTCACCGAAAATACGCTGCATGTTATTCTTGGATGCGGTTGTAGGACCAGCTTTAAAATCGCATGACAAAAATATCATACACATTAAAAAAAACTGTATCACCAACGTAGCCTGGACAACATTTGCTAGTTAGATGAAGTCAGCTATCTCATCGTAGCATATTTATATGCATATTTATAATCATACGGTTCTTGGAGTGAGTGCATACACTCATGAAGTTTAGTAACTTCCGGTCACTGCAACAAGTCCAGGTACAGTTTACCGACGGATGGGTGCAGGACCTTGAAATGCACCGTGTAGAACGAAAGACCATCGTACGTATCATAAGTTTACCAATCTCACAAATCGTCTTCATAAATACACATTCGTTAACCGTTTATTAATATAACCTTTGAGCTCAACGGTAATTAATTAGTAGTGGAAATAATTTCTGGTAGAAATGTAGCAGTGACAATAATATTGTATGCTGTAATCGTACTGGACAATTAGTGATACAAAACAACTGTTTTATCCTGTGAATAAAAGTATATGTTTTTGTCAATGTACCATAATAACAGAAGCGAAACGCAATATTGTGTCAGGACAATTCACTATTTATGCACAATAAATAAAGGAGCATAGCGCGACAATTTCTGTTCAGCGCCAGACTTGCTTGTAACCTATATCACCAGTTATGTTAAGAAAAATGACGTATTAACTACTAAAAAACACTGACCTTCGCGTAAATGCTTGGAGCAGACTAACCTGTGAGCTGGAGTGTTCTAGGACGTTATATTTGATCTTTGAATGGCTGCAATCCAGTCGCCTCTTTGTTACTTCGGAAACATGGCTCGAACAATTTCTCTTCAACGACGTAATCCGATAACAACCGATCTCTTTACCCGTCGGCTTCCCGTGGCTGTCATGCGACCGGCTATTGCAGTTAATAATACAACAGCTTCTTGACATTTTTGTGTTTCTTGTTATCGCTGTATGACTGATTTCAATTGAAAGCCTGCGTGCGCTAGTACCTCTTGCCACGAGTTCCCAGAATCCTTTGCGGTTTTACCCCTGAATGACGTCACATTTTCAATCTCTATATAATATGCATGTTAAATTTTATATTTGGGGTAAAATATCAAGTCTTTTCAAGTAAACCAGTTCAAGTCCAATTCAAGTCCCAAGTCATTGGTGTAAAAGTCCAAGTCAAGTCACAAGTCTTAGAACATTTTTTCAAGTCAAGTCTAAAGTCATAAAATTAATGACTCGAGTCTGACTCGAGTCCAAGTCATGTGACTCGAGTCCACACCTCTGAATCCTGTAGTCAGTCAATCCAACTCGAATTGTTTTTGAGTGTTTTCTTCATTAGTTAGTTTATCCCTTTGTGCCACAGACTAACTTAATTGTCTATTCCTGTGAGCCACACTGTGCAGAGGAACAAAACTGGCACAAATAAATAAATGTGCTGATAAATTAACTGAGAATAAATATTACAAATAACTGCAGGCAATAATTAATTTAGGCATTTTTCTCCTATTTGTCTGTAATATAATGTTTTATTGCTCCAATTGTTTTATTCTCTCAGTTGTACGACACTTTGGTCAATACTTGTTTTTAAATGTTGATAAGGTGACTTGACCAGAATGTATGGCAAACTTTTTTCTTGTTTTGCATCTATTTGCATTTGTTTCCATTTTAGCTTTCAATAATTCAAATTATTGTTCTTTTAACATATTTCACAAGAAAAAAACTGATTAGCAGAAATCTAATTGGCAGGTTCAAATAGGATGATGACAGTCATCACTAATTTTCAATCCCCACTCATTTGTCTTCCAGACCAAATGTTTCATCTGTGGAATTGGGAATGATTACTTTGACCGGACGCCTCATGGCTTTGAAACTCACACCTTACAAGAACACAACCTAGCCAACTACCTGTAAGTACAGAAATATGACCAAACGTAATGTGACTGAAGTTTTCCCCCTTTAACACTTGTGCCTCCTGTCTGCAGGTTCTTCCTGATGTATCTGATTAACAAGGATGAGACTGAGCATACGGGTTAGGTATGTGAGCGAACACCAGTCTGTAGTATTTGGTCATTTTAAACACGATATGCATAATCTGCCGTCTGTGGCCAATCTCAAAAGAACAAAAGGAAAAACTGGAATGTAACAGACTCTAACTTCAGTAGGTTTACTTATGCAACATATCGAGTGGGTTGAAATGTTGCACAAGGTACAGCTTTGCTGGAGAAAGAAGCAATGCGTGGGCTTCCTTTGACTTCTGATATTAAGTTGTTATTGTTGTGCACCTGAGATTCAACTTGGTTTTCTGTTTGATGTTCGTGTACTTTTTCTTAAGATACAAATTTAGCAAAGAAATAGAAAGCTTGCAGTTGTTATTCCTTTATGCTGCAAAGGACCGCATTCAGCTACTAGGAGTGAATAAGTCACAAAAACAGTGTAATCACTGACATGCCGTTGAGCTACATCCTTAATCTGTCTACTGACGGGATATATAGTCACTGCAGATGGGATGAAACTATTTCACAACATCATATATCATCATAGTATTAATGCAACTAAACAAGTGTTCTATCGTTTGCAGTCAGACCATCTGAAATTTGTGACACAAAGGGCCAGATTTACTATGCAAGGCTTATTACCATGATAGTGCAATTGCAAAAACGTAATGATGGGAAGGAAAAGTTCTGAGGCTAATCTGCTTACAAGCCACCGATTTATAAACAAGAATGCAGTCAGTCTATTCATGGGCCAAGAACAGACAGACCTGATGAGGGAGCATGAGCGAGTGACTAATGTGCTAACAAAAGTACTGCATAAACACAGACACGCGTTCCTCTCTTAAAAAAAAGAAATAAATAAATAAGACAAACTGAACGTCTTTCATATAAGGGAGAAATCTTCTGCCAGAAATTACTGCCGCCTGCGTTTGGTCCTGAGGTCTGAGACTCAGGTGGCGCACAGGATTCATCAAGAGGAGGGCTGCGTCATGATCCTGTTCTACTGTATAAAAATGTAATCTGCGTAACGGCCGATCTGCTGTTATAACAATGAACACAGACTATTTATTAGGTACACATTGATAGTACCAAGGTGGACCCTCCTTTGCCAACAGATTTTGTTCCATATTGACTTGATGGCATCAGCTACACGCCCATGATATGAATCTCAAATTCTCAGTTCCGGATTAGATTGAGACCTGATAACATTAGAGGTCATTTTAGTACATTAGACTCACTGTTACATTCAAGAAATCAGCTCAAAATGATGTTGAGACATGGCATGATGTGCTGTTAGATAGCAGCCATTAGAAGACGAGTACACTGTGGTCAGTGACACATTGGGGGGGGCAGACATGGTTAACACTAATACTCTGGCATGCTGTGGTGGTCAAATTAGTTGGTTTAAGGGGCCCAAAGTGTGTTAACAAAATATCTCCCACACTATTAAACCATCAACATCGGGCTGACCCACTGATATGAGACAGGGTGTAGACAGACACTGTAGATAATTACTATAGCCAATATTACATATCGTAACATTTAGACATTAATCAAACAAACTAACACACTTTAATATATTAATACTTCAATATGGTGTGTAGGAGTATATAGGAGTCTAAATAAAAGTGTACACTGTTGATAAAAGACAAACAGATGTCTGTATAATATATTGATCTCTATGTAGAAAAGTGACCAAGCTTAAAGCACTGAAAACCGCTCCACTCCCTCTAAAACAAGATGCATCTATGTGTCTTGTATTGGGATTATTAGTTAATCCATTTCATGTGGGACCCAGAGTTCCAGGAGAAATTCTGGCACTGCACTCCGAGCTCTGAGGCATCCACCTGAGCAAGATACGCACCCAGTCTCTCCCACTCTCCCATTCTCATTTCAAATAAATGAACAGTCCTTGCGGCAACTATCACAACCACATCAAGTTCAAAATAAGATGTGCTTTTTTCTACGTTGGCATGCATGCATGCAATAACGCAAGCCACAGAAACACCTGTGTCCACGTCTTTGACTTGCAAAGGTGACTCTGCGCCTCTTTAGTAAAAGCACGACAGTAGCTTCTTAAAGCCAAAGGAGGTTTTTGTGATGACGCAGATTGTAGGTAAATCTGGCCCTAACAGTTTTCTGAGGACAGAGGTCAGCAAGACCGAACAGTACAAAAAGATCTGTGAATGAGTATAACCAAAACTATGTGCAGCCGTGGACCCTTTAAATCATTCCCTTCCCTTTTCAGGAGTCATACGTGTGGAAGATGTACCAGGAGAGATGCTGGGACTTCTTCCCCACTGGAGACTGCTTCCGTAAGCAATATGAGGACCAGCTGGGTTAGAGCGGGTCGCCTCGTCTGCGGCTCTGAACCCCAATCTCCACTTTGCTTCTACCTGGAAAAAAGACATTGAACTTGACTTCACCCTGTTACCAGAACACACACCGTCATAGTGTCGAAAAATGTAAAGAGGAAAAAAAAAATCTGAATTCTGACACAAACGCAAAACACAACGACTCTAAAATTTACAACTGACGATTGGACATTTCGGGTTTGCGTGTTCTTCGTTGTTACTGAAATAGTCTCCTGCCACTACGCCTCTTTTATGCAAATAATTCTTTTAATTCTGATTCACATTGCCTTTTTTCACATGCTTAACCCCAACCTGCTGCACAATTTGTTGTTTGTAGACATCTGATAATTGTGAAGGGTTACAGCATGACAACTGAATGTCGGAATATGCACAATTTCTAGATTAGCGCCAGGATGTTACTGTCACTTCCTACCCAAACCACAAGTGAATGGATGTATGCTGCTAGTAATGATCTAGTTAACATCCAAAGAGTGAGACCTGATTTGCCTTTCAAAGCTGGTTCAAACCTGTCTGATGACATGAAGATGGTTCTTCCAGGACCAGAGACAACTCTCACTTTAGGTGTTTATCAAGTGCCGATGTGCCTTATGGAAAAAAAAAAATCTATGCAAAAGAGAAAAAATATCATTTTTGCCCCTCCTAACACAAGCAGTGCTCTGTTCTGGATTAGCTATAAGCAAATTTAGGTGTTGGGGGAAAACTCTGTAAAAAACCCAGGAGAAATAAAGACACAATGAGACAAAGTTACTTTCTTTATCAAACGTGTACACGGGTGAGCTGCTAAGAACAACTCACACCATGCACAGTGGCTTGGTAATTTTTATAGGAAAGACAGTGAGAACAGGATAAGAAAATACAAAACAAATAAAATAAACAACTCCATATGTGGCGCTAGTCTCGTCAGCAGAGAGCTGGGAGAAGGCTGTGAGAGATAAAACAATTTAAAACAATATGTCCCAAAACAGTATGTCTTTGCTGAGAAAGTCTAAAAGATAATTCTAAACTAATCTAACCATAGGCAAAGGGCAGACAAAAGGCATCTTTGTACATTTAAAAGAAGGTAAAGAAACATAGAATCATTTTTCCTGTAACATTCCCCCCTGTTTAACTTATTTTAAATGTATACAACAATTGTCTGTGAAGGTTATTTATTAAGTATCTTAAGCAATTTTTTAATTTTCAAAATGTCAGCATAGCAGAAATGGAAGTCATTTGGTCTAAAGAATAAAACAAAAGAAAATAATAAAAAGAAAAACATAGTAAATGAAAATCATAGTAAATGAAATAACAAGTGGAATAAACAAGAAAAAATAATAAAACTAAAACTACAAAAAATAAAGGATAAAAACTAAAATGAAAACTTTGTATTTAAAAATGATGAAAACCTAATATGTAAAATGAAAACTTCAAAAAATACAAGGATGAAAACTTCAAAAAATAAAAGGATGAAAACCTGCATAACCTACTAATGTTTTAATCAGTGCGTGATCACTTGACAAGTCATTTTTAATCACCACGTCATTCATTAGCAGTTATTACAAGTTCTCCTCTAACAGAATTGCAACGGGATGCTGTTCTTCTTGAGGCATGGCAACATAAGCAGTCATTGTAGTTGTTATCATCTTTGAAATCATTACTCTTAGACATGGCGGTGTAGCTGCTCCAGATGTGTGGTCAGTGACATATTTCTGCAGAATGGTCAAATTCTGCAAAGCTTCATAAATGTCTCCGCTTACAAACTCCTCCTTGTGATGCTGTTAGCAGGTCTAGAGTCAGTCTGTTCTGCAGCACCATCGTTCTGATGGCCTGCTGTTCTCCTGCTAAGGCGGTTCCCAGGGTCTTAGTCAAGTTGATGTGTCGTAGCAGAGCATATCGGTTGATTTCCACATGATCCCGCACCTCGGCAACTCCAATGCCGGGGATCAAGCTCTGTAAGAATTTCACTCCTCCTCAGATGCGAAACTCTGGTTCCTTTACTGCTTGGTGCCGTCCGTGCACATCCTGTCTGGTAATGAGTCTTTGTTTGTAGTATCATTCGGTAGCTGTAGTTGGAGCGACAGTTGAGGCTCATCAGTGTCGCGTTACTGGCACAGGTTTCGTTGAGTGAACAGTCCATACACTTCCTCTCGTTCCTTGGTGGGCAGAAAGTGTATATGTATTTGCATAGCAGTCAGTTTTATTATTCAAGTAAGCTGTAGTGTTCATAAACTGCCACCAGAAATTAGTGGCATAGCCATGGGGAAACTTGGTGTACTTTCCTTTGTCATACAGTGTCTGCCTTTTCTCCATGTAGCGTGACTTATTGTCCCTCACGGAAGCAAAGATGAGGAGCCCGGCCATGGTCAGGGCCACTGCAGTTATTAAGAGCCACCACCTCATGACGACGGGACACACCCTCCTGTCGCGAGTAGACCCCCCGGCCAGGAAAGCTGACCCCTCCACCGGGCGAGATCACAACAAGTGGGCAAGCCTGCCGTCAGCTGTGTTTAGATGGCTTCACTGACTCGCCTGCAGTGACTCTGATGGATCCAGGATGGTCGTTCCGCAATTTTGCAAGCTCCAGTTTTTCCTTTGGAGCACTTTGATCAGAACCCAGTCACCGGGCTGTGATCTGCAAGACACTTGATAGACATCATTACATTCTTCGTCATTTACAATCATCTCTTTATTTTCCTACAACTTAGACATACATTTTGCTACTGAAATTGTATCTGCCTTTTTCACTGGGTAGATTTCTGGCCACTTTGAGAATACATCTATAACCACTAGGGTGTATTTTTACCCTTGGCATTCATTTAGCTCAATAAAGTCCAAATGGATTGTGTGGTCTCAGGTTTCCCTGAGCATTATATTTTTGACACGTCATGCACGTTCTGACAAATTGTTTTGCTGAGGTTTCAAAACGGTTCTAGCAGGCGTTGTCTCTATGTTATCTGCTGTTGCTGCGTGGCTGTCTGCAGCCTTGGTGTTTGTGACTTTGCTCACCTCTCTGTTCCTGATAGCCACCTGCGAATTAGTGTTTTAGTCTGTTGTCAACACGTCAGCCTTATTTCTAAGTTACAGAATGCTTCTTCTCCTTTTTTTTTTTTTTTTTTTTTTTTTTTTTTTTTTTTTTTGGTTTGGGAGAATAGATGCAACTCTACATTTTCACTTAAGGCATTTTTAGATAATTTCTAGTTCTTCAAACAAGTCATGGATCTCACACATTTCAAACTTTCAAGTTAGGGTTGTTTCCCATTTATACAAATATATATATATTTAACTTTGCATTGCTCACAGCTCATAGCTCACAGCTCTAAACCTAGGCATTTTTCAATCATATGCCTAATCACTATGTGTCACTGTGATTCTCAAGTATGGTCACAAGTTCGTTTAAATTCGTTTCCAAAACCAACAAAATAATCAAACAAAAACAAAAAACATAAACGTGTCAGGACACAAAAGAAAAAGAAAAATGCTGCCACCCGTACAAGGCAGAAGTCTGCATATGTTGGCTTGTAATAGCATGCAGCTTGTAACATGGTAGACTAATGTGCCTGTGTTAATTCAGCTCCATATTATTGTGTGAAGTTGCACTGGGTTGGGAGTGGTTTTGTGTGTGTCACATTTTTGGTGAGCCAATGGCTGGAATGGGGTTGGACTAATTAGAGGCAGGTGTACTTGATTGCACTGATACACTGGTCTACATATAGCCCACACTACAAACACTGCTGTGTTGTTTTGTCTCTCTGTGCAGTCCAGGGCCTATTATATGCCACAGCCTAAAGGCAGCAGAGTTCCAGAGGCTTGAGTGACCACTGACTATATGCTTGCAGGGTGGTGGGTCTCCAAGGACAACTTCTAACCCTGTTAAAGGCAACATGTGGGGTGCAACTTGGCCGTGTGGCATAGCTGGCTCTGGCCTTGGGACTGTGTGTTTTTATACAATTCATAAGTGGGACACTGGACTGTTTTATCTTTTATCTCTTGATATATTTTTCGTCAATAAATTATCTTTTAGAATTTTATTGACTGACATCTTTTTGCCCATGACTGAAACGGTTGGTCAGACCTAGAGTCTTTCTTTGGGCAGAATAGCAGCTTCTGCTCTAAAAGAAACAAATAAATAAAAAGAAAAGAAAATGTGGAACATGCTCATCAGCTTAGCAGTGTCTACATATTTAATTCAGCTTCTCAATCCTGTAGTTTTAGCTGTTGTCTACAGGGTTTTGCTTATTGGTTGTTATTATAGGTGTGCTCTATATCTCAGCAATGTGTCATTCTAGAATGATAAGTTTCAAGCTGGTCAAGTGCCTCTATGCACTTCATTAGTTTAGTTATTCTCTGTATTGTCTTCATCTCACATGTCATTACACTGAGTTTCAGCAAACCTTAAGCTTGATGCAGACTACTGCTTAACAATTATCCACCTCACATCATAACCGATTAAGGTGCCTCTTCATATTAATATTATGTCATTGTTAATATTATCCTCTTTGTCTTATATGACAGCAATAGCATATTATAATATTTTATCAGTGTGTACCACTATACTACTACTGAGCCAATTTGTTAGTTAGGATCATCTTATTCAGCAAACAGATAATTTAGAATTCATCCAATCTGCGGTCACATTTGTTCTCTCTGTTGCATGGCGGACCAGGCAGTTCTATTATAATGTATTATTTATATTTTATTTTGTATCCATCAAGGGCTTCAGATGACCTGCAGAATCATCCTTTTCCCAAGGTGGAGACAGTTACCTTTTCACACACTGTCCTTGGCTGAACAGTGACACAGCCTTAATATACCTTATTTATTTTATTAAAATATTTTCGTGTGAATTATTTGCTTTATATTCATTTTATACATGCTGGGCATGGTCATCATGCCAACTGTGTTTCATTGTTAATATCACTTTACAGGTTGTTATCCTTGCTATTATTAATTTCAAATACTCTAAAGATAATTTCTACTGTAATTTTCCCTTCATCTTTATTTCGTACTTTTTATATTTATATCTACTCAGTGGGGTCTGTTTTCAACCCTTTTAAACTACTTCAAACTACTTTGATCTCTAGTTTTCACTTAATAAGGGATTATTAAGTTCTTCCTGATATGGGTGGTGCTGCAGATGCGGCTGCAGGAATGAGTGATGGCTTTCTAAAAGGGTTGTGGGCACTGCACAGTGTCTCGTCTTCTGGTTTTACTAAACTGGCAGTTGAGTTCTGTTCTTCTGACTGTTTATATTTTGTTTTCTTAAATCTCTCAGTTTACAGACACTGTTTTTGTCCGGCGTCTGGACTTTTCTTTTCTCACCACTGCTCGTCAGGAGTGAGTTTTAATTTCACTTGCTTGATTACCCATCTTATTTATGTATTTACTTATTTTTGTTTAAGTAATATATACACAATACAGCTGCTATCACCTTCGCTGGTATTAGAGACGAGAGTGGTTGCTCACACGCCCTTCTACTTTCGGACTATTTCCAAAAGCGGTGTGAACTTTACGAGACGGAACTCGACCGTTCTCTCAACTCACCAGCACGTCAGTGAACAGCAGTAAAAGAAAAAACACAGGAGGAGCAGCTCAGTCTCTTATTGGACCGTGAAAATTCAGCTTGCTCCGTTAATTAAAACAATACACACATACATTCACATTCACACTTATTCGCGCGATCGGAACCCTTATAATAAAGGGGAGCTGCCAGTCTTTCTGTAGACGAGCTACTTATTCCCTTGACCCAGCTGGGGGAGCTACCCAGAGCTCCAAACCTAACCCACAAGAGTGGGGAGCTTCCAGTCGACGAGCTCCAAGCTACCAGCCGACGAGCTACTTTAAACCCACAGAAGTGGGGAGCTTCCAGTCGAGACGAGCTACTTTCGCTATTTTAAATTCCCTGAATTTAAAATACGTTTTTACGCAAGATTGTGTCAGTGTGTCTGTATCTACCTGGTCAGTGTCGCCGGGTCTGGTCCACCTCGATCGGGCCCCACCACCGTGGGTCGCTTTCTAAGAACGTTGGCCAAGACTCGAATTTAACGCCCTTGGTCTTTGACCACACACCTAGTGTGTGGGCTGTCGACAGACGAACAACGTGGACTGGTCACGGAGATGGGACACGATGGAGGCGCTCCGGCTCCGAAGGACCAAGAAATGTTGGGGGAAAACTCTGTAAAAAACCCAGGAGAAATAAAGACACAATGAGACAAAGTTACTTTCTTTATCAAACGTGTACACGGGTGAGCTGCTAAGAACAACTCACACCATGCACAGTGGCTTGGTAATTTTTATAGGAAAGACAGTGAGAACAGGATAAGAAAATACAAAACAAATAAAATAAACAACTCCATATGTGGCGCTAGTCTCGTCAGCAGAGAGCTGGGAGAAGGCTGTGAGAGATAAAACAATTTAAAACAATATGTCCCAAAACAGTATGTCTTTGCTGAGAAAGTCTAAAAGATAATTCTAAACTAATCTAACCATAGGCAAAGGGCAGACAAAAGGCATCTTTGTACATTTAAAAGAAGGTAAAGAAACATAGAATCATTTTTCCTGTAACATTAGGTAAAGCTAGTTTTGGGCTTTTACATTTAAAAAAAAAAGAAAAGAAAAAGAAATATTTGTTGTATAATATCTAGATGATCCTTGTGTAAATGTTGCTTAGTTTGGTTTTGTTCCTGAACTGTGGTGTCCTGCCCACCTGCACTTGTTTCTACAGTAGAGGAACCCCACAACAAACGGACAATTAAACAGCAAAACTTGGGTTGAGAATTTATTGACGACAAACTGGTTACCCGCTCTTGTCTGGCCATTTATATGTATGTAGTAGCTTTGGTAAACTGCACTTCTTTTTTAGATTAGATTAGATTAGATTAGATAGAACTTTATTAATCCCTCGGGTGGGTTCCTCTGGGAAATTTTTTGATGAGGGGAAGAAAATGGGGAAGAAAATGAATAAAGTAAGTGACGCAGTGAACCAAACGTGTCGTCTGTGACCTCTTTCACTACCCGTCTGTCACCAATCCTCTGAAGCAAAACACTCCAGAGTCAAAACTTTCACAGGGAACAGAGAATTCTCTCTGAAACAGGGTGTGCTCCAGGAACGTTTTGACATACACTCACAAATGTTCGAGATGTACTGTCCCAACCTTTACACCTCCAAAACAAAACATATTGCCTCTCTTACAGCACGAGGGGGGGGGGGCAGGTCCGTGTGAAACGAGGAAGCATCAAACTTTAGCATCATAAACTTCCAGGTGGACGTAATTTTTCAAAGGATGGAAGTTGAAGCGATTGAACTGCCATGACCACGTTCCCTGAGGGTCAGGAGATCATGCTGTCGAGCCAGTCCTCCAGGTCTTCCTCAGTCATTTCCTGTTTGCTGGGCGCAGACTGTGGAGGTGCGATGTCTTTGTCCTTCATCACCTCCATCATCTTCTCTTCTATTGGCTTTGCTGTCACGTCTTTCACTTCCTCACATTCTGCAGGTTAATAACATGATGGGAGACATATTTTTAGTCTTTCCTCTAAACTTGCCTTCTGCTAAGTAATTTTAACTTTATTATCTGTGCTTTGATTACACCACATGTGAATATTGCAATCATGCAAAGCAGAAAATCAACAACCATCCAGCGTCTCTAAAACTCAGTAACATTATTATATTTAAAATACTAAGTGTTAAAAAAATTAATACTTCTGTGGTATGAATCTCTGTTTCAGAGTTATGAGCCGGTAAGTGTTCAGTGCAACTGAAAAATTTGCTTTCAAGAAAATGTCTTAATTTGCTGCTTAATAAATATCCAGCTATTACTGCAAATAGCTGGATATTTTTCTATATGTAAAGTACAATCTGCTTAGTCTTCAATTTTTTTTGCGTTAACATTAGGCTTTAAACATTGCCCAAAGTAACTTGTCAGCACAAAAGGTGGAAGTTAACATCCTTGGTAGCTTATCTTATCTCTCTAGTAGTTAATCTAACACCACGTGTGTGGGGGGGAAAAAAATCCTAAAATTGTAGGTTGTTTTGTTTTGTTTTGTTTTTTGTTAAAAAGAAATACTTAAAAAAAATAAATGTATTTACATGCTTAGGTCCACGTTGCCTGACCGCCTGGCAGGGTAAAGATAATAAGCGATCAGTTTTTTACGGCTGAGGGGTAAAAACTAATTAAAATAAAAATATGTAGGAAAGATCCTTAGTGTTAGTATTTTTTAGTTGGGTACAATTTTATTACATCTTGCCTAATGAGCCATTGATGGCTGTCTATTGAGACTCTGAATGTCGGTGAGTCAAATGCTTTCAAAAAGCAGTTTTTCTTGTAATACCTGTACTGATTTTTCCAAATGTTGCCTACAACACATGACCGTCATACAATAATAACTAAAAACGCTAAAATGAGCCCAATAATCTAAACTAAAACCAAACAATTTCAACAATAAAAAACAAAAATCCACTCTGCAAATTAGCTGAAACTAAACTGAATTTAAAAAAACCCAAAATATCAAATGACATAAAAACAAAAACTAGTCAATCCAAAATAATAAAAAATAATAACTCTTAAGATCTATAGCTATCGAATCTTTAGGTCCCAAAGTTTCACAATGGCCACTTTTAAGGTTAAACTGCTAGCATGCCATGTTTTGTTTACTCTTTCCAGTTAAAAGATTATGATCTCACACAACTGTCAAAAAGATATATGTTGTGCATGACAAAGTAAATATACAGTATAATATTATTAATGAATTTCTTTCTTTACACTAAGCTAACTGAAGCTTACTATTCTCCACACAGACAAGACAAGAGCGACATTAATCTTCTATATTTCCCCCAGGCTATCCCACATCGCTCAACGTGCAGGGACAGACTATCATTAAATATACTTGCCCTTCTCTTTAACAGCGCTCTCCATTTCTGCACCACTGACAGGCTCGTTTCCTACATCACCTGACACTGGTTTCTGTAAGTTGAGCAGGTTGTCCAGCTCTTCATCAGCATCATCCACCAGAGTCTCAGTAGCAGCAGCTGAGGAAGAAAGCTGTGAGCCTGAGCCCCCCACTGGGTTTGCATCCACGGGGACTTTCTGGCTGATGCTGAGGCTTTTTGAAGCTGTGGATGGAGGTGTGAATTTGGACATTTTTGGCACTTCCTGTTTAGGTGCTAGAGTCATACTGGGCAGCTCTACTGGTGCTGAGACCTGAAACATCAGGTAAAGTAAAAAAAAACAAAAAACAGCTCTTGTCATGCATGTCTCTGAGAAAAACACAAAGATACAGAAGCCATATTTTCTTTTTTCTCAGAAGGTAATCAACACAGTGTATTAATCTACTGGGTGACAATAACCAGACATGTATCAATAAATACTAAAAGGTCAGTCTATTGTTTTATTTTTATATATACTTAATTTAACCTGACATGCCTCCATGCTATATCTTGCAACCCTAAATCCCAAAAAGTTGGGATGCTGTGTAAAATGTAATACATGAATGCAATGATTTGCAAATAAAATATTTTGTTCACAGAACACAGAAAACCTAATTCCTCCATATAAACATTTGTGGTTAAAGTTTACCTAAGCAACTCTGTTTCCTTCTTGCGTAATTTGCATTTTCTCCTGAACAACACCCAACCACAGTGTGCTGGGCATCAGCTAACACTTGCCTGAATCAGCTCGGGCTCCAGGTCGAGTTTCTGATGCAAAGGCACTTCTTGAAGAATCTGGGTAAGAGCTGGGAGGTCCAAAACAATCCCTGCCATCTGGAGAACAAATGAGAACACAGACTGCAAACAAATGTTTGTATCTACAGAGTTTAGGTGAGTGAGAGCACTATCAGATTCAAAGTCTTCATAGTAAATGGATGAACTTTTGTCCAACATTAAGCACATGAACACTGTACTACAACAACAGTATGAATCTGATATCTTAATCGGAATATTCTTTATAACTGTAACTGCTGTGTATTTTAAAGACTTAAAACTCCATAAATCAATTTTAAAAAGGAGCGGTGGTGATATAATTTTACCTGACTGATATCAAGCTGGTCCATCTCCCATTCTTTTTCTTCTGCAAACCGGAAATGCGTGAACGAATCCCCTGTGAGAAAACGATGCACAGAAACAAAACGTTTTGGCGTTATGACCACAGCAGTGTAATCCCCAAACTATCTGTTAAAGCTAAAACTCACAGACACATTCACTTTAGTATTTTTTTCACACAAACACAGCTCCTGCCTCTGCAGAGCTTGTACAAACCAACAGAGTGGCCTTCATGTCCACAATGTCTACGATGTTTTTCTCTGGAAGGCAAAAGCTTTGTGTAAACTCTTGATCAGTTTGAGCGTTACAGCAGAGCTAGTCTGCTTTCGCAACATTACCGGTCTGAGGGCTCTTGTCACTACAAAGACACTGAGGATGTATTATTAATAAGCGCACAGCAGCGGTGCCACACACTCAGCAGACAGATGAACAAATGAGAAAACCGTCAAGATGAAACTTGTTGTTTGAGTGTAGCACAGCGCGTGAGGAGCACCTGAGTCAAAAAACAGCATCCAGAACATGTCAGATGTGAAGCACCACTCTTACAGCTCCTCATTTTTGCATGTGGTTATTTCCACAATGTTCCAGGAGGATGTCATTTTGCTGGAATAACAGGTCGCTTGTAGAAATTTTTACACTACAAAATGGAAGTCTTTCTTTATTCTAACTGAAATCTAAATATTCTTAAATCCCACAACATTTTCATCCTTCCTTTGTGAAGTAAAGAATGTGGGGATAACCTAAAAGGAACAGCTCATCTGAGATAACGCAACACTTAGCAGAACTAGGACACATCAATTAATCAATGAAAAAAAAAGTGCTAAAACCATCAAAAAATAAAGTTAAACTAGACTTCTTTATACCCTCTGGAGTTTTTGTTTTAACTTTATTCCACTTAAAGGAAAATTCAAGGTTAGACACCTGCTAGAGATTTTAGTGTTAAAAATTATAGAGAGAGGTCTTGGAGAGAGTTCTGTCTGATTTATTGTACACATTATTATTCAGAGAAGATATTAGGGACAGGATGAATGCTGAGGGGAGTATGGTATAACAGAACACGTCATATTTTTTGTCTTTTTACCCTTTTAAGTTTACATACTGGCTAAAAAATGAACTGGATGACAGATTAAAATATGCTTGGTTGCTAGCAAAAAAAGGTTTCATGCAAAAGTAGCACAACTGGCAGGCTCCTGTGTACGCAACTGTTTTTTACCTGTAAATGTCCATTTAAAAGCATTGCAACCAGGATACAATCAGCCAACTTAGCATACACAGTAAAAGGAGGAAAAGGAAGCAGTTAACCTGGCAGCAACTTGTTGCTAACTAACATGTTACAGCTACAAAAACAGAGCACCCCTGCAGACAGGCATGCTTCAAGCCCCTCCCACCACTAGCAGCTGAACACATGAACAGCAGCACAACAAGCTTGGCAAAACATCTTAAAGCCTGAAACCCAGGGCTTCATAAAATAAAAATAAAAATATTTCTGAGGTCAGTAAAGCTCTATTTCAACAACAAAAGTATTTCAGTATTAAACAATCATAAATGTTGTACACCCTTAACATTAGCTGTTTAATTATTAGCAATTACCCATATTTTCCATCTGTTAAATAATGATTAAGGTTTTGTATTTTCTTATTTATTTCTATTTTTATTTCTTTATTTTGAAATTTCAATTTCAGTAAGTTGCAGTAAGTACGTTTGCTTCTTTTAGTTTAGTTTTTATTCTTTGAAAATGTTTAGTTTTAGTTTAGTTTTTTGTGCATAAGTATCATTTTATGGGCACTGGGCTCCGTCACTGGAGACAAGATTTAAGAAATCAGTATAGGTATTACAATAAAAACAGACCTTTTTGGAAGCAGTTGCCATGCAGCCTTGTAGACTGTGGTCCACAAGACTAACGTTTCAATAAACACCATCCAAGGGTCCGTGTACTTTTCGGTATTTGAAGTTTCGTTTCAGAAAGTATAATTTAAAAAAGAAAATGAGACACTTATTTAATTCTCAACTTAAAAAGCTAAAATGAAAAACGTAAAACAATTGTTTTTTTCATTTTGTCCTTTCGCACATCAGAAACGAAAAACCCAAGAAAAAAGAACGAGAAAGGGCCCTTTATTTATTTTGTCTGAACCGGAAGTTTTAGTAGGTCAACAACCTGTACAAGTGATGCGCAAACTTATGGCAAACACTGTAGTGTGGACATCATGACGTTGGAAAAATACTCAGACGTGATCATGGAGATGGCAAAACAAGGCCTGTCATCGGAAATTATATCAGAGCGTCTGTCATATGAACACGGGGAAGTGAGAGGATTTTCTGCGAGAAATGTTAGAAAGTTTTGTGCTGAGCAAATCACTAGCTGTCGACTCTCGGACACACGGTTGGAGCTTGAGGTGACACAAGCTATAAATGAGGTAAGGTACTTTCTTCCTTCACCTTATGACTGTGTATGGTTGTCTTAACTGGGTTGTAAGGGGGTTAGTCTAGACTGTGTGCGCGCGCCCGCGCGTTTTAGCGTCTTGCGGGTGGTGGGTAACGTTAGTTATTTTAAAGATGTCTCTCACTGGTATTTGTACAGTTAATTAGCACAATACTTTAGCTTTACACATTTGCTTTCAGAATAAGCTACTTTACATTTGTTGTTCTAGTAGTAGCATGATCTTTTATTTTAAACAGGTGGGCCCAACATATGGCCGCAAAATGATGAAGGGCTATCTGTCCACAAAAGGGGTACATGCTGCAGAGGGACGAATTGGGTCAATTTTAAGAGAGGTGCATCAACCTTATCATGAAGCAAGACGCCAGGTAGCCTATGTTATTTAATCTTCCACTAGAACTGTATTCCAATGTTCTTTGTCATATTTGTGATATACATCATGTAATGGTAGGGCCTAATTCTGTTTAACAGATGTACGCCCTGCTTTAACAGTTACTTGACTCTTCCTCAAACGTATGATCAAATCTGCCTTTATCCAGTCAGCTGTCATTTATTTTTGTGATTTTTTTGTAAGGGAGCTCGGAATCTTAATCCCACACCGTACCATGCTGAATGCATGGGGCACAAGGTTCACCTGGACCAAAACGAGAAACTTGTAATGTTTGGAGTCACCCATGTTTTAGCTGTAGATGGATTCAGTAAAAAGATTGTGAGTCATTCCACAATGCCAATCAAAAACAACTTGAGCATCTATGAATATGTTTTCAGGTAATACAACCTCTCAAACCATTTATTTCATCTTAAGTGTTTTGATGGACATGTTAGTCATATTGGACATGAGCTGCACCCAAATTTACAATATTTGAATTTAAATTAGACATGCAACAGATGGGTCTGGTTATGTTCCTGAATATAATATATTAAGAACTTACCAAACATTTTGATCAACATTTTCTATTAATGTAAAAATAAATAAAATGGAATTGCACATGAATCATTTAACTACTTTATTGCAATTAATCAGTGTTCATTTATGAATGGAACAAGGTTCTTGGATTTCCACATATCTTTCAATTGTTCTGACATACATCTAAAGTCTGAGCATGACAGTGACATTGCAAAGAAACTTAAGAAATATATGTTGTCCTACTACAACTAAAATATTACCCAAAAAAAACATGAATGAATACATTCAAAATAATAACACCTTTGCTGGTCTTAAAGCAAAATAGTTAATAAATGTTCTTTATTTTTCCTGTACCAGACCTGCAGTGATCACCTATGGTATGTGGGACCAGGTGCGAGTAGACCATGGAAAGGAATTTTATTTAACACTGTTCATGCAAGAGATGCTGTCACATCATCGCTTCAATCAGGAGAGACTGCCTTATTTACAGACCTCATCCACAAGAGTAAGATTTAAGTACCATTAACATCAGCTGAAATTCTTATACTATTACGTGTACTACTACGTACATTTAAGACATGTTTCTTTTAACTCTTTTAGAACCACACAGTTGAAAGGATTTGGCCTGAAATCAACAACCGTGTCAACTACCCACTAAAAACTGCCCTACTCCAGCTGATGGACCAGGAGGAGATAGATATGGAGGATAACCTTGTGCGATACTGTGTGTCCAATCTAACCTGTCAGCTGTGTAACATTGGTCTTGCAAGTGTGGTAGAATCATGGAATGCTCATAGAATCCCAGGTAAAAAAAAAAAAAAAAAAAAGTCAGATTGCTTACAACCCTGATAATGAACATTTAAACACCTCCTCTATTTTTTACAGGAAAAGGCATACCAAATCACTTTGCAGAACATGGGTGTAAAAGAAGAATTTCTCCAGAGCTCTTGCCAAATGCACTTGAAGCAGCAGACCTTTACAGGCAGCACTTGGGATCTGCACTCAAAGAATATTCGACTTTTGGAGTTGATCCCTTCACAACCGAACAGGACAAACTTAGAACAGAGAGTCATTTTGCAGAAAAATATCCTGATATTTCACATTTGTTTTTTAGAGCCGTAAATGGTGACTTTATGCCATACAAAGAAGCTCTGCTCTGTCTCATAAACATAACTCAGAGAAATGTATGAACCACTGCATCTGTAAACTGTACAGAACAGACAAAAAAAAAAATCAACTGACTGTAAACATTTGTGTGTACACACTACATTACTCCTCTGCAAAAAAAGATTTCAATACAGAAAATGCAGCTGTTAGACCAGTAATTTGTAGAACTCCGTTGTTACTCTCCCTGCATTTTGCACAGTGCTGTGATGTCTCTTGCCACTGTTCCACACATGTCTTGCAGCCAATAATGCTTCTGCAGCACAGTGAGAACACTGGATCCTCAATGATGTCTGCAAAAGTAAATCAGATAAGTGAGACTGTTATCCATTTATGTTGAATTTAGTTCAAACTATAGGTTCAAAGTCAGTCTTGACATAAATTTACAGACAGCATGCAGAATATTTTTGGTTATTCTGTAATTCCTCTTGTTCACGCTGTTCTGAGAAAGTCCCTGTCTATATTTTTGTCTATAATTGATGAGGGGCAAAATCAGTACATTTTCTCAATTAGCAAGCAAGAAAAATGAAAAAGTTACAGGTACTTGATTCAATATATGCAACTACAGTCCCATTTTAAATGTGAACTTTTTAGTTTTACATTACTGTGAACAGTGTACCGTCACCCATACTGACATTGTAATCAATTTGAAAAGCTATACTTTCATAGTCAAGATTGCAAGGAGAACCCAAATTAAATGTGCATGTAAACTTTTGAATGTTATGTTACAGTAGACCTGCATCTTGATTGTCTGTGCCTAAGTATTTAAATGGACACTGCTGAATAAAGAGCCTATGTTTGGTAAAAAAATGTTTGTCCAAAGTAATGATTGAATGTGGTTTGACATTGTTTTAATTGTAATTAAAATGTTAGTGTAGATGTAATGTATTTACTAAGCAACATTTGAACATACTCATACAAACCACGCAGCTAAATCCCTCCTTGAGTGTCTGCAGCTTGGGGGTTGTGACTTTCTGGGCAACTGCAAGATCAGTGAGCTCTTTGATTGCTGCTGTGACAGCTGGCAGACTTTGAGATGCCAACACCAACTCTTCTATTTTGTCACTCACTTCTCCCAAACTGGCACTGTCATCATCTTTACGGCTGCTACAAATAAAAATGGATAATCAGATGTCAAAGCTACTTACTGGCTTAAAGAAACATCACATCACTTACTGATAGATGATGATTTATGTAGTGATGTCTTACTGCTATTATAGGATTTAAATCAAATTAATTCTTCTATATTGATGTTCATCCTATAGTATATACATATTTATTCACATACCTCAGTTTCTTCCTCTTTGTTCCCTGGAGGCAATTAAAGTCTTGTTCAGGCACAGCAAGAATTTTTCGTGCATTTTGTCTCCAGTACTGTGACCCTACAGATGAAAAACAAAACCAAAGAAACCTGTTTAGAAGCCAATACCATATTACCCAATAAATATTACAAAGAGTCTGGTAAGACATGTCTCTCCATAAGATATGGGCTTTAGCTGTAATATTATGGCTCACCTGTTGTGCCCTCCGACTCCAGAATTGCATTGCCCTGTGCATCTGTCAAAATTATTGGGTTGTAATTACCAATGGCATCTTGCACTTTTCCTACTATCCCTTGAAGCGTAGCCTCAGACTCCAGGAATCGTACAACCACCATTCTATTGGGAATCAACCTCCCACCAACTACATCTGCAAAGTACACTGATCTGTAAAACAAAACATAATAATTTTACATATCTTGTAAAAGACAGCAGGCCACAAATCCATTCAGTGATTGCTATAGGCAAATTGTACTAAAACAGCTTTGCTATTCTTAACAATTCAACTATCCATGCACCTTATGTTTCTTTTTATTTTGCCTGTTCTGTAATTTAATATTCAAGAACACAGACTCATCCTACCTCTGAAATGTTTTGGAGGACATAGGGGAACTTGAAGTAGCCTGCTGTGAACGTGAAGGTGCAGACGCTGCCACAGCTGGTGCTCGCATAAATGCAAAACGCTGCCCGCTGGAACCTGCTGTTGGAATTGACTCCATGTCTTCTCCGTGGACTTCATAGTGACCTCTGGGTGTAAGGTCTAATGCGCTGAAAACACCAGAGACCGCACCGGGGAACATAGCCACGTTTGAATCATCCGTGATGTACAGAGTATGCGCGGATACCTGTTTAAGAAAAGTTTCCGTAAATCACGTTGCTCTGCTAACGTGTTACTCCTGTGCACACGGTTAATAGGCTCTAAAGGCTTACTTATTAGCTAGTAGCCGGTAAAAGTCAATGAATAACTATTTACACATTAGCACATGTGCACAATTCACATATTAGCACAATGAAGACGGCTAGACATAGTATTAGTAAAAGTAGGCCTACATGAAATCACCAAATGTTAACGTTAGCCGTTCCGCAGTAAGGAAGAACAATAACGTTCATAAAAAAACTGCTGAAAGCAAAGTTTGCGAAGTTTACATATCTACCTGAAAGATGCGACCCAGTTTTTCTGCAGTCATGTCTTCGTCCCGGAGTGTCACTCTCTTAGTTTTCCTAAAAACAACGTAATGGTCCATCCTCTGTTTATTCCAGTGTAACTTTAAGGCCGTCGATCTCTTGTGTGGGGGACGGTGTGCGCGCGCCATAAAAAAAGCGCGCAGAAGAAGTACTTCCCGTTTCAGACATTGAAAATGCGTCTATTTTTTTGTTTTTGCGCTAGTATACTTTCATTATTTGAATCACGAAGAAATCCAAAAAAGCACGTCTAATTTTAAGTGTATGACGGCTATTTGTTACCACCGAATGAAAAAACAAGTTATTTTCGCCCATTTTATTCTTTATCAAAAATTTTAAAAATGAAAATTCTTTTAAATATCGTTTTTTCGTTTTGGTTTCTGAAACAAAACTTCAAATACCGAAAAGTACACGGACCTCCAAGCCTCAAAACGCAATTGTGATGACAATTTTTACACACCTAACAAATAGAAAAACTAAGGATATAAATTATTTGTATTTTGTTTTGTTTTTTACACCTATGTCTAATTAAGAAGTAAAAAGCATTTGAGAACAGCTCTTAAGAGTGGGGTCTGTCTTGCATTATGGCCACTGTGGTGCTTGTAGTTGGACCTTTTCTTTACAATATTTTTTCTGTGTAGTTATGAAATAGTAAATCTTAATTTTGTAAATCATTTGAAATCATTGACAGATAAATCAAGCAACCCTGGGATCCTGGAAGTTTTCAGCAACTTCTAAAAAAATTTAAAAAATTATATACATATCATCAATAATCATCAGTTGACCACAAAAGTATGATATTGAAAATGAATCAGGTGATACTGGCCTCAAGTACACAGACTGTGGTCTTGTGTACTTGTACTTGTGTCAGTCTGCCACACACAGATATTTCCAATTATTTAATTTTTTCCTATCATTTAAGGTTTTCATCACGGTTTTTAGGGCTGATGCCAGTAAAATTTAAGGAGCCAGTATCATTTAAGTGTGTGTGTGTGTGTGTGTGTGTGTGTGTGTGTGTGTGTGTGTGTGTGTGTGTGTGTGTGTGTGTGTGTGTGTGCGTGCGTGTGTGATATATATACATATAAGCTTGTAATCTTAGTTGGAAATATCCATCCCCACCATAGAAATGGCTGCTGCTCCCTGAGCTCTGATCTGCTGAAGGTTTCTTCCTGTTAAAAGGGAGCTCTACCTTTCCACTTTTGCCAAGTGCAGCTCATTGGGTTTCTCTATATTATTGTGGAGACCCCACCATACCTTCAGGTGGCTGTTGCATAAACTAAACTTAGGTGAACTGAAAAGCTAAATTTGTACTAAAACATAAAACTGTCCCTGGTTAGCACTCTCCCTCCTTTTCTGTTTCCTACTCCTCTCTGTTTAACATCCCGTTCACTCAGTCTCCTTCAGTCCAACACAGAGATCTGCTGACATTGGTAAGCTGCCTCCCTCCTACATCTCAAAGCCCAGTGTCCTCCTGATCTGTGTCCATGGAAATATCATTGCATGTAATTCAGAGGCACTGATACAACCATGGCAACTGCTGCCAGCAGGGATGAGAGAAACTTCTGTCAAACCTCCATAAGACACAAAAAGAGAGGAGGAGGACATATAAGCGAGACAACGAAGAGAATGAAAAAGGCAGACTTTTCCTTTCTGCTCAACTTCAGTACCCTGATGATGTTTTCAGAGTCGAGTCTAACATCTACAGGGAATGTGCCGCCTCAGATGTGTCACCCAGCAGTGTGAAAAACATGGCTGGTATTTTACTAAATACTGGTACTATGATTTAGTTCACATATAACAATAATATCTGGGCTTCATTTGAAAATGTTTAGCTGTACTAAAGCTGCCACAGTGAGCTTAATTATTGATTAGTCAATTAATTATTTTGCCTTTTTAGTATTTTCAGAAGTGAAAATCCACAAATAGGAAACATTTAGTCAGTTTTGCTTGAAAACATGCTTTAAAGGCTTAACTAAGTTCAAATAATCAATAGTAAAAAATGCATTTAATTAACTGTTTCTCAAACTCAGTGCTGTAAACGGTTTGAGTTTTGACGTTTTCAGAGAGGAAAAGGACCTTTCAGGTTCCAGACGGAGAAAGTATTTCTGATCAACCAAACTTCATGAAGCTTTTTTTTTTTAATTTAATTTTCTTTTCAGATTAAACAACTAAAGTAATATACCAAACCTATATGTTGCTGTTCACTCTAAAAGCTACTTACAGAGATGCACTGATTGCAATTTTGTAGGCCAGTTTCCTTTTTCCCCCTGCCTGTAACTGACAGCATATACAAACAAAAATTAACTTTTTCCTAAATTTAAAATGTTATTTTCATATTAAAATATATTATTAAACTTTACTTTCCCCCAAATTGCAATAAGTTAGATCATTTACCAGTATGTTTATATATCTACCTTTTTTTTTTCTTTTTACACTCTAAATAAATAAATGATTTTCCTCATAATAGTTTTGTTTGCTGATACCGAGGCTGCCGGTTGGTCGCCAGCTCTGAGCTCTGGCTTGATTGAGCATTAGCTACTTTTCGTTTGTTATGTTTTATAAATGCCTATGTGAGGTTTTAGGTTTTTTTTTTTAACTTACAGCATTAAGGATTTTAAAAACTTAATTTAGGCAAAATGAATTAGCTTTAATGTAACACTTTTCTATCAGATTTCTGCTTTCTTCTAATCTGTAAAGTACACAGCAAATCCAGCATGTCCAAATTAACACTGTCAGATTTGATTTCAACACTATTAAAGTGTCTATATGGGTCCACACCAGAGAGTGTTAATTTAACTCTTTTTGGAGAGTTGGTACGTTAACTCTGATTTAGTGTTAAACACCAAATCTGTCTGGAGTTGATAATTTAACACTTGGTGTTTAGAGTTTATATATTAACTCTCAAAGAGTATTTTAGTTTAACTACATAAGAGTTATCTTCTAATTAATTCTAAAAAGCAGGAATTTTACTGTTCTGAACTTCTAGAAATTTCTTTTGGAAATAAACATTTACTAAAAAGATGCAATGGTTCTTGAAAAACATTTATTCTGAACTGTGCACCACAATTTCAAAACATTTTCTGAAAGATGTAACAGTATACATGTTCTCACTTTCATTAGAATTTTGTTTATCAAAAGGTCTGACATATGTGAGCTGGTAAATGCAAATAACAGCATCTCATCACTTATTTCTTCAATACAATATGCATGTCCTTCATTCATCCCTTTGTGGAACTTCAACGCACTTCTGCTCTCCCTCATATTCCATCTTCACAAGCATATCCTGTGCGGAGATTGAATAAAAATTAGTTGACACTAATTAATGGCACAAATAATCCAGTAAACAATTGCAGCACAGTAAAAAAAAAAAAAGGAATCCTCTTTGAGCCATTACTTGTGTAAAGTATTTTCCCAAAAGACAAGGACACAGGCAACAGGTAATACTGAACTAAATGTAAAACCTCAACCTTTTTCATTTTTACCTAAACCGTGTGCACAAAACTCTGGAGGGATCTATGCTAACGTAGAACCCAGTCAGGACGCCTGCTACTGCTGTTTGCTCGTGTTTTTTATGGGCGATCGTTTTCAGGCTTCAAGTAGCACCATTATACCAACAAATCACATTCTAGACATTGTTTTAGGTGTATTTGACCAAAAGTTTGACTGAAAATTCACATGCAAGCTTTTTTCAAGGCTGTGGTATTGGCCCGCAAACAATACCTTTCAGCTAGCTAAAACAGAATATTATGCTATCAGCGAGCAACATGGCTAATGCCTTTCACACAGCTTTGTCTCAACTCCAAAGAGCCACAGAAGTAAAAGCTCATAATAATAATTGAAACAATCTTTGAAAAAAATGACTTACCAAGCATGGCAAACAACTCAAATATGTAGAGCAAAATGTTCTGAAACGGCTTCACTTCAGCTTCGATTGGAGCCGTGCTGGGCGCGGAATCTGTGAATTTACTCTGTTGGTGTCATAGCCCCTCTAGGAGTTCAGAGTTAAGAGGTCAAGAGTTAATGTTTCCATTGTAACACCTCCAGATTTGACAGAGAAACACTCATTTTTAACACTCGATTTTAACTACTATCATTTTACACCTCAGAGTTACATTAAAAGAATGTGACTCTGCTTAGAGTAAAATTAACTCTACTTTTGCAAGAAGACTATTAACACCAAAACATTTAACACTTTTGAATTTGCTGTGTAGATTCATTTATGAAAGTAGAGGTGCGGTAATTGTCCGTCCTCTAAAGCAAACCCAGTAAATTTATATAAATGTGATTGTTATTTTTGATTGTGTAACACTTTTATTTATTTATGTATTTACAGTTATTCTTTCAAAAAAGTGATAACTACTATTATTACGGTATGAAAACGGTTAATACTTCTGTTGAACTCTGGTAGGACTTACCGGTACGTGTGATCACTTACGTGATTTGGAGGTCTACGGTTACATTAAAAAATAATAATAATAATAATTTAAGTATAGCCATGTGATTGTTGGGAACCAAGAGTAAATATTAAATGAGCTGCAGGACATTTTTAGTCAGCTTCAATGTTTTATTTTTCCAGATATGTTTTACTGTGTTATATTTAATCGGTGAAAGATAAATTTAACTTTGGAACCTTTTCATCATACTGTGTGGAAATTCTGTTAAATGCCATGAACCTAACCCATGCCAGCACATATACCCTCACTATACACAAATGATAAAAGATCAATTCAAAGTTTAAATGATTGTCTAAGTGTGTAAGTCTGGCCAGTAAACCTCGGTGAGTTATTCTCAGAGAATAAACACTGCTTCACTCATGCCGTGTGCTAAGTGGCTTAACTGGCATTGTGTAACTTTTTGTATAATGTGGTATCCTGTCTCTTGACATCTTGCTGGCTGAACCCCATTTTAACAAATGAGGTTTTCTGCTCGCAACCGCAGCTTTGCTGAGCTATCTATGGCCCACTCTCATCTTTTATATCTGGGATGTGTTGTTCGCTGTCGTTGGCTTAGCTCCTGCCTTTCTGTTCCACTCTGCTCTTTTCCTGCTCTACTCAACGCCACTCTGCTTTCACCTCGCCGCTATTCATCTTCACCCATCTCCTGAGATATGCTCAGTGTGACAGTCGAGCTTTGGTACAGTCATGATAAAGACAGGCTACGCTGGTTCTCTGCCACCTGGTTATAAGCACAATGAGGAATTGAAGAAATTTGTATAAACTGTAACAAGACTGCAGCTTTTCTAACCTAAAAGTCACATCAGAGAGTGGTGTTTTAGGACTTTGAAATGTATTTCTTTATTCATTTAGTTTGTAGCTTCTCCAATCTGTTTCTTTATTCTCTTTTATATGATTTTATATTAAGTGTATTCTTGATACACACAGCCTAAGCAAAACAAACTATTTGAAGGCATTTCCATGATCCCCGTTAAACTGGAACTGAACTCTTAACATGTTTTTTTTATGTTCAAGGTTACTGTGGTTGGTTTTGTGATGCATATTATTCACATTTTTAATGTGATCCAAGATTGGGTACCACAAGAAGAAGTGCGAAAGGAACTGACTTGAAAGATATTTTCATGCTGAAACCTGTACAGATCCTCTGTAGCTGGTTACCAAGTACTTGCTACTAATATCACAGATACAGACAATCATCAAACTAGGCATAGGATGTATTTCCTGAGGCAGCTGAAGAAATTCAACCTGCCAACACGGACGATGATGCAGTTCTACACTGCAATCATCGAGTCCATCCTCACCTCCTCCATCACCGTGTGGTACGCTGGAGCCACTATCAGGGACAAACAGAGACTGCAGCGTGTTGTGCGCTCTGCTGAGAAGGTGATTGGCTGCAGACTCCCATCTTTGCAGGACCTGTACACCTCCAGGACACTGCGGCGTGCAGCTCGGATCTCAGCTGACCCTTCTCACCCTGGACACAGTCTGTTTGACCTGCTCCCCTCAGGCAGGAGGCTCCGGTCCATTCGCACCAGAACCTCTCGCCACAAGAACAGTTTCTTCCCCTCTGCTGTTGAACACATGAACAATAACCGTATGACTGTTCCCACCACTAACACATGACCCTACGCTGTGTTCACTGCATCATTCCATGTTTGGCACTGATCACCAACTGCACTCATGAATATATCTATCTACTTAGCACTTTTAATTCTTATTCTTATTTTTATTTTCATGTCTATTTAAGCGTTATATGACAGTATATTTGCACTAAGCACCGCAGCAATTTCCTAATGTTGTAAACCTGCTCAACATTTCGCAATAAAACCCATTCTGATTCTGATTCTAAAACGTGGTCTAGCATTAAGGGATAATCAGTATCCCTTCTACCCGTTGACAGCCCACAAATGTCCTGGCTTGTATTGATTTCTGTGGGGCCCTCCAGATGTTACCTCATCTGCCTAAGCAAGCCAAGGTATCCTACCAGATGACACGCAAAACACTCACACCCTTGTTAACAGGACCACACCTTATGTATATAATCCTCTTCACCAACCAAAATCGGCTCACTGTATAAAACTGCGGTCCCACCTTAACCTTGATTACTCTTCTTTGCTGGAGCAGTGACTGGCTGAACAGAAACAGGAGGGATATGTAAGGAGATGCAATACCACTGTTCAGTCTCCACTAACACTTGCAGTGAAATGTTGACATTTTATGTGACTGGAAGAGGAATACACACATCCCCTGCTCGCCCTTCTGCCTCCATTTGCTACGAGAGTAATGTAGTGTGATCAGTGAATGATTACTTCTCTTTTAAACTGGCTGTCGTGGCAGATCCTCACTTGATAAGAGAGGAGATAAAGCAAGGCAACTGATAAAAAAACTTAAGAGCAACTGAGTGTTGTTATTATTATAACAGTGACAAATCCCATGTGATATGTCTTTGACAGTGCTAAGGGAGACAGACAGAATGGGAAATCTAAGTAAAGAAATGAGAGAAGAGGGCTGAAGGAAGAGGAAAAAATGACATCTAAAAGGGTGAAAAATGAGATGCACAGATTACAGAAAATGTGCAGGAAATACCGTTTAGAGAAACTCCAATTTGCGATGTGTGAAGCTGATTGTCTTTCTGAGAGCCCCAGCACCTCCAGCATGCTCCCTGTCACGCCTTTTTAACCAAACCAATTAGCCCAACATGACATGGCGCTGAAACCCAACTACGCGTCGATAAATCACTGTCTGCGCTAATTGCAATTAAAATCCCGAGCAAACCAGGCGAGACAATAAAGAGGGCCGAAGCTATTTACTCTTAACTTTTAATGGTTATTGTGTGAGGCTGTGTTTATGTCAAAGTCATATCAGAAGAGCTCCAATCCACTCGAGGCTTCGTTCTCATTAGGAATGCATTTTCTTTGGCTTGTTTGGAGGTAAGAGGCTCAAGCTCGAGCACTTCTCTGCAAAACTCATCAATCACATTTAGCATTTGATGTGAATCTAGTTTAATTATCCCATCACTTTCTTTCATGGACGTTATTAGGTAACAGTAAGTGCTGTTTTTTTCATATTTTTATAAAATGTGGATGCAGTTGGAGAACACACAGGATTGTTCTCCTGTAGGACATTTCAGTCTCATAACCACTCTATACATTCACATGCTTACAAGACGTTGTAGCTGTATTTGAGGAGATTGAGTATGTTTTATAATCTGTAAAGAAAATCTCCTTTTTAGGACAGACGGATCATTTCAGTAACTCTAATGTAGCACTTTTGTCCTTCATGCGCTTTGGGAAATTGGTGAAGTTGTGCTAAAAACAAGGGAAAAAAGTATACTCTGATAAAACATCCACTTAGCAATACATTATCTTCCATGAAGGTCATAATGTTCAGTGGCAGGTATTTTGTCCACAGATATCGGTGAGGGTAGGCTTACTGCATAATGCAACATGACAAATTATATCCTGCCACAGAGGTGAATCATTACTTCTGTAGCAGAAGTGGGGAAAAAACATCATGTCACAATATCGTGATAGTTGCCCATGGTAACAGTGGTATCTAAGGTTTGGCACAATGTTAAAATTTTCATTCCAACACCTGTACACTGCCAAAACTGGCAAGCAAAACAATCAGGAAGGCAAACCAAACAAACGAGGGGGAAAGTGTGGCGGAATCAGAGAATAATAAAATGCAGTAGGTAGCTCACGACAAATGTGTTGGACACAGGAGTGGAAACTTCTACATGTTCTATTGCACAACTCTCAACTCAAACTCAAACAAGGAATGAGTCCCTAGCTTGTAGCTCCATTAGCAGTGGTGCTGAATTAGGCCCCAGTTGAGCAAGCTTAGAGACTGGTCGGTGACAATCTGCCAACCACCAGTCACAAGAGTAAAATGTAAATTCCCCTAAAGGTTGGCAAATGGTTGATGAAGTGCCACTCTTTCACTTGTACCTACTCAGCTCCACTCTATTGATGGCTTTGATCATTTTCCATTACAATTGAGGACCACCTCAGTGTGCTTAGGGTCATTATAGCAATATGGCCGAAAGTCGCATGATGTCATTTGGATGCGACACATGCCACAACAATGGATGACATCAAGGTGATGGTATGGTGATCATTGAACCAGTGTTGTTTGTTTGCAGCCATTTGCCTCATTTGATTTCTGTGAAGGAGACATTCTCATGACTCATTGAGCGATGCCATGGACCGGCCAATCTGTGGCATGCAGTCTGTAAATGACCCATTTTCAGATTGGCACAGAAGGTCCTAAAAAAATTAAATAAGCACTTGGTACCAGGTATTATCACCTAATGGAAACCTCTAAAAATTGAGTTGAGTTATGTAGGTACCAGTGAAAAAGGTGAAATCGGATTGAAGAACTTTCACCCTGAAAGTAAAAATTTCGCCCTACCGCTGCAGCCAACACGTTTCAAAATCCATAACTTCAACTTCGATACTGCTTGGGGAATAGCTGGGGGCAACAATACACTTGAACCGAAGGGCAAACATCAATAGTCAATATGTTTAGTTTAATCAATCAACCAAACATGCTGGTATCGTGATTATACAAGATCTGCTAACTTAAGAAGAATACTGAACAAAGGCTGCAAATGTGTACTTATTCAGTTTGTTGGTGTTTAGGAGGGTTTTACATTTTATCAGTTTTTACTCAGCTTTAGTAATGTGACAAATGAGCTCTCTAATTTGCTTCCCCTCTGAGAGTTTGTTCTTTTTAACCACAACTTAATTAACTTCCATTCACTTTTTTCATTCTTGATAAAAAAGCACCATGCATCATGTCTTTGGTAGCTGTGATTCTGGTAAATCAAACTGGCCGGGGAATGTCTTTAGAGCCACCCAGGGCTGGACTGGGACAAAAAAATCGCCCCGGGCATTTTGACTACAGACCGGCCCACCAGGTCAAAGATTGAAAATGTGACGTCATTCAGGGGTAAAACCGCAAAGGATTCTGGGAACTTGTGGCAAGAGGTACTAGCGCACGCAGGCGTTCAATTGAACTCAGTTACACAGCGATAAAAAGAAACCCAAAAAATGGCAAGAAGCTGTTGTATTATTAACTGCAATAGCCGGTGTTCCAGATCTACTGGCGTTTAGATCAACTGGCGTTGGTCGAACAGATGTGTGGCAGTCTTGCGTTTCAGGAGCTCCTACCGACAAACCAGCAAAAAAAACGCCAAATGTGTCATCTGTGACACTTGTGAGGTTATCTCAAACACACTCCGTCAGTCTTGATGCTGTTGAACAACAAAATGTTTAAAAATGTGGCGAGTTTACCTGGTGATATCCTCATGCGCGACGCGATCGCGAAAACAGCAAACAAGTAACACCACGCCGATGTTGTTCACGGGACAGCAAGAGTAAACGATCGGGAGACTCTTGTCGTCGTTATCGTTCCCCTCGCACGGTTTATTTCTCCGAATTCAGCGTTTTTGCTTCACAACTACAGCGTGCAGTTTACTTTGTGCACTAACATGAAGTCGAGTCAACCAGCGCCACCTCTGGCCAAGTGCCACAGCCTACAGCCAGATCAGCCTGTGACACACATCTGCACCACGTTTGAATTCGTGTCATGCACATTTGTACCTTTCAATTGTGTCTGTTTGTGCGTCATGCAAATAAACCTTTGAAATGAATGAAATGATATCATGTATTTATTATCAGCCTACATTTGTACAAAATGCCAAATGACATACACATAAGAATCACCATCCTGATATCAATACTTTTGCCCATACGAAAAATGTCGTGAACACACTAATATTTCACCAGTGTTGTAACATCACATGTCGTTAGCGTAGTCTGCCTGTGTCTTCCCTCTGCAAACAAACATGTTAGAGTTGGTTGTTATATACAGTCTGCATAAGTGTGGTCAATCTAATAAACATTTATAAGGAGATGGCAGTTACTGTGAATGTACAGCAGGTGATTAGTAATAAACAGTCAGACAATGACCCTGACAATCTCATTCAATCTTGCAGATTGCACCTTCTGTGAAAAGTGGTACCACACGGTGTGTGTGGACTTCCCCTGTGCAGAAGGTGGAAAGTGGTACCACACGGTGTGTGTGGACTTCCCCTGTGCAGAAGGCGACTACAAATGTTGTGGGTGCTAAATAAACAGAAAAAATTGATCCCTGTTGTCTTTGCTTACCGATTGTTTTTAGTGTTGACAATCCACATTGCTGGCATTGCATCTTTCAACATGTTTGTGGGTAGATTTGGATGTACCAGGGGTAAGTGCAGCCACTCAGCCTCTACTCAATGTGATCATAGCAGCAGCTGCAGATGTGTCACAAGTTAATCTAGTAGTAGGCTATGGTCATGTGTTAGTGGTGGGAACAGTCATATCCACTCACTCTCACTGGCTGTTTATTACTAATCACTGTGTAACTGCTGTGAATTCACAGTAACTGCCGTCTCCTTACAAATGTTCATTAGATTAACCACACTTATACAGACTGTATATAACTCCAGCCATGTTGATGGATTGCCTATATTGGCTGGAAATATTCATTTTCAGGGAAAAGACACAGACAGACGATGCTTACAGGATGTGATGTGACAACACTAATGAAATATTGATGTGTCATATTTGTCCAAGGTGTATTTCATTGTTATGGAAAAAGAGAATATTAAAATCATGATGACCAATTGGAGTGGTGATGTCTATGACTTTGTGTATATAATTTGGAATTTTGTACAAATGTAGGCCAATAAGGAATATATGATATCATTTCATTCTTTCCAAAGGTTTATTTGCATGACGCACAAACAGACACAATTGAAAGGTACAAATGTGCATGACACGAATTCAAACGTGGTGCAGATGTGTGTCACAGGCTGATCTGGCTGTAGGCTGTGGCACTTGGCCAGAGGTGGCGCTGGTTGACTCGACTTCATGTTAGTGCACAAAGTAAACTGCACGCTGTAGTTGTGAAGCAAAAACGCTGAATTCGGAGAAATAAACCGTGCGAGGGGAACGATAACGACGACAAGAGTCTCCCGATCGTTTACTCTTGCTGTCCCGTGAACAACATCGGCGTGGTGTTACTTGTTTGCTGTTTTCGCGATCGCGTCGCGCATGAGGATATCACCAGGTAAACTCGCCACATTTTTAAACATTTTGTTGTTCAACAGCATCAAGACTGACGGAGTGTGTTTGAGATAACCTCACAAGTGTCACAGATGACACATTTGGTGTTTTTTTTGCTGGTTTGTCGGTAGGAGCTACTGAAACGCAAGACTGCCACACATCTGTTCGACCAACGCCAGTTGATCTAAACGCCAGTAGATCTGGAACACCGGTCACATGACAGCCACGGGAAGCCGACGGGTAAAGAGATAGTTTTTTTTTTTAATCGGATTACGTAGTTGAAGAGAAATTTTTAAGCCATGTTTCCGAAGTAAGAGCTGACGGATGGTCTGGATATACCAAAACGTCTCAGAACACTCCAGCTCACATGTTAGTCTGCTCCAAGCATTCCCACAAAGGTCAGAGTTTTGTAGTATTAATACGTCATTTTTCTTAACATAATTAGTGATATAGGTTACAAGCAAATCTGGCGCTGAACAGAAATTGTCGCGCTATGCTCCTTTGTTTATTGTGCATAAATAGTGAATTGTCCTGACACAATATTGCGTTTCACTTCTGTTATTACCATGGTACATTGACAAAAACATATACTTTTATTCACAGGGTAAAACAGTTGTTTTGTATCACTAATTGTCCAGTACGATTACAGCATACAATATTGTAACAACCGCGGGTTAGTGGAGCTGAACTGACTAAACTGCTCACTAGCTAAAACGGCTAGCGGGGCTCTAGCAGCTATCGCTAAATTTCGCAACGAATGGAGAGCACTCGTCGTCATACACCGCACAACCCCGAGCGTCTCAGCAGCAGACTGATAATCCCCAAATGATCCAGCAGGAGGCTGTAGTGGCTCACATCAATCGTTTATTTACCATGTTTTTCTACAACAACGTAACGCTGCTGACACCAAACCCCTATCATGCTCCCACCACATAGAGTCGCGGTGTCAGCCAACCATGCCAATTCAACCCACTCCACAGAACACACATCAACTTCACTGTGGCTTACATTAACATAACACTAACACAACATGCGAATCAAACACATAGGAACTAGCAGAACGATAGAAAACACAGACAACACAATACCCAGAATGCACCTGGCTAACAACCCCAGCCAGGTCATTACAATATTATTGTCACTGCTACATTTCTGTGATGCTACCAGAAATTATTTCCACTACTAATTAATTACCGTTGAGCTCAAAGGTTATATATTAATAAACGTGTTGCCCTGTCATATATGTATGTGCTCTTAACCTGAAAGGTATCAATACGGAAGTGTGTGTGTAATAAATGGTGGTGCAGAGGAAGGTGTGCCCCTCTGATGTAAAACTCTAAACAACGTGTGTATGGTTTATTCCTCCGTGAGATATGCGAGTTACCCCGGTATTTCTGCCCTAAAGAATGGAACCTCCAACAAAACGGTTAACGAGTGTGTATTTATGACGACGATTTGTGAGACTGGTAAACTTACCTTTGTTCGTACGATGGTCTTTCGTTCTACACGGTGCATTTCAAGGTCCTGTACCCATCCGTCGGTAAACTGTACCTGGACTTGTTGCAGTGACCTGAAGTTACTAAACTTCACGAGTGTATGCACTCACTCCAAGAACCGTGTAATTATAAATCTGAGCGTGGTGAAAGTTGGGCAGCACACTGACGTCTTTTGTCCACTCTGTGCGCTCATAAGGGTCTGACCCTTTCACTCCTTTGATTTTTTCCTCGTATCTTTTCTTTGTCTTTTCGTCGAGTCTGTCTTTGTACCGACCGGCATTGTTCTCCTTTTGTTTTGTACATTCCTTTTTTGTGCAGCAAAGAAAAATGCAAGAAAGAAAAAACAAGAAGGTATTGGAACCGGAGAATGAACGTTTTGCGGTGCTGCAAATGCTTGCATTTGATGCGGTACTTGGATTGTTTTGCCACGAGTTCCCGGCATGCAATGCGCGAAAATCACGTGATTGCTAAACAAGGGGGCGGTTGCATCCGGCCTCCTCGGCTGTAATTGGTCCAGCCCAGAGTCGATCATGACCAATTGGCCAATCCAACACCTTTCATTATATATACCCTTCCTAAAAAAATAATCCATCGGCCCATAAAAACAAAAAATCGCCAGCGGCCCACCGGGCAAGTGCCCGGTACGCCCGATGGCCAGTCCAGGTATGGAGCCACCGGATGTGTTAAAAATGGTAGTATTGTCTTGCAAAACAAAGCAATACAAAATGTTCCTGCAACAAGGTATTTCGTTCTACTTATACACTAATCCCACTCAGCTGGGTGCACTGCTAGAACTGATTTCAAATTGGTTCAAAATGTATAAAAGAGCCACAGAGCCTCACCAAGACCAATAATAATAAGAGAGAGTGATATTATACCCCTCTTGTCAAACTGACAGGTCATTAATTATTCCGGAAGTAATTAAATTATTCATGAGCTCCGGAAGTAGGAAGTAATTAAGTAATAAAAATATGATATTCGTAAAAATATGATATTCATAAAAATATGATATTCGTAAAAATATGATATTCGTAAAAATATAATTGATTATTTATAAAGTTTCTTATATATCAAAATAGCATTCTTTTATTTCTTTAAGCAATTAAAAAAAAATTTTTTTTAATGCTCAAAAAACGCCATCTGGTGGCGGGTCAGTGTGTGTGTGCGCGCGCCCGCGCGCGCCCGAGGCTGTGTGTCTGGGCGCGCAGCCTCAGACACACAGCCTGAATGACAGAATGTCATTCAGGTGTGATTTTCCACCCTGATTTACGAATAAATTCTTTACAAATCCTACCATGTGGATTCATGGATTTTTTTTTCACATTCTGTCTCTCACAGTTGAAGTGTACCTCTGGTGCAAATTACTGACCTCTGTCATCATTTTAGGTGGGGGAACTTGCACAATCGGTGGCTGACTAAATACTTTTTTGCCCCACTGTATGCGCTTTCAGTGAGTGGGTCTGGAGGCTGACTGGGGCAACAGGGTGATGAATAATAGGAAAAAAGGCCTCCATTTTCATAAAAGCATAATTCAGCAATCATTTTCAAAACTAATTCCTTTATTTTTATTGTGAAAAAGATTCATCTATGCCAGCACGGGAATTTATTATGCACCAAGTGACTTCATTTTTTCCACAACTTGGATAAACATTACTGTATTAACTCTAGAGTTCGTAATGTCCTTTTTCAGTTAGTGTTTAATTAAGCAGCAGGGTTCCAACCAAGTTTCTGCAACTCTTCGTCAAGCCAAAATTTTGTTTTTCGTTTTAATTAGGTCTGAAATATATCATTTCCACTTGCTCGACTAGGACCTATTCGTGCTGCTGAAAACAAATCCGGCAATAACTTACAAATGTTTTTATGTCTGGGATGAAAAGAATTTAGGGATTTAGCCTGGATTACACGTAAAAAGAATAAAAGGGACTGTTCCCAATAAGTAAACATGGAGGTATCTTTTTAACTGCCGATATCGTCACTAAAACACTGAGCGGTTATACGTCATATCTGACCTAGTATTATTTGTTGACATTGGCAACAGAAACAGTTGCGTGATAAAAGCTATGATGAGAAGATCTGCATCTGTGTCATTTGGTGCATTAAGCTGTTATAACAGTTGCACTGTGATTGTTCCTAGCTCTAAAAAGTCAGAGTGCAACTTCAGAGCCTGTGTACATAGATACTGAAGATAAGTACAAATACAGCACAAATAACATCTAGTACCACAAAGATCCTTGTTGTTCACTAGTATGTTGCTTCAACTTGTTACACGCGTGACTGGTGCTGACAACATGCGATACAATTTACATCAATGTGTTTGTTTCATTATGTCAGCAGCAGACACAGAAGTTCTCCCCTTTTAAGTGGGCCCTGCTTACTAATATGAAGAGCTGCTTGGGAATCAATGCAGCAAACAGATATTTCTGCATGGCCTTATCAACAACAGACTAAAAAGGTAGATTTCAGCCACAACCAAAATTTAAGCCAAAAACACTGACCTAAATCTTGTTAAGCAGTTATTGAAAAAAAACCCTAGAATCTTTATAACTGCCTGTCTATTTTAAAATGTTCCTGTTACTGAATCAGCATTATTTATGTTTGATTTTGATTGATAAGGAGATGATTCATAGCATACCATGAAATAAGAGAAATGTTATTTAGATCCACATATAATTATTTTCTTAGTCACAATAAATGTAAAAAAGATTTTGTTGAACTTTTACTCAGATTTAATCCATGGCTCGCAGAGGATAGAGTGAGACTCTAAGCAAGTTGACTTTCATCTCAAAAAACAAAACAAAAAAACATTTCCTTGAGAAGGAAACAATGTTTGCACTCTTTACTTTGTAACTACAGCAAGAACCTTATCTGCAAAAGGAAGCTCATTCCAAAAAACCCACAAAACAAACAGAGAAAGCAATTTAAAAATCCTACAAGAGGCACATGGTCAAAAGGCTTTCAGGACTACCAAACACCATCGTGAAGTGGGACATGTGTAGCTGATTGAGAAGCGAGCCATTTCTCTGTGATGAAGACATACAGGTCTGCCATTGCAAAGGCAAACATTCAGCTTATGCTGAACTGCTACTGAGACATGTGAGCTCCTCCTCTGGCTCCTCCCCCTATGTTTCATCCTACTACTCCACCTCTTCCACCTCCTCACCTCCTCCTCCTCCCTTGTCTTACATATTGCCTAGTGCTCTGATACAGGAGGCTTCAACCTATGCGGGAATTTTTCCTAGTAGTTGCTCACGGCTGAATCTGCGTGTCAGAGAGGATGACAGCGCAGCCTGCATCCAAGCAGGGTTTTCAGAAGCAGCAAGCAGGAGACTGTTGGGAGGGAAAAAGTCTGTCTGCGCAGCCCTGAGCACTGAAGAAGCTTTACTTACTTCCATTGCCAGTGGAGTTGCTATAACTTTGCAGAAAGTGTCAGGAGCTAAGAAATTCCCTTTGATTTTTCAGAAGATTTTCGAGCTCACAAGTTCATCTTCAGTGAAAGAGAAGACTCTTCGAAGAGACCTTCGGCTGATCATTGTTCGTGATAACGAGGAGCTCTTTTTCAGTCATTCTCTGTGAAAAATGTCTGAACAGCATCGAGGCACCTCAGCAGTTTTGTCACATGGACGTTGACGCCAAACAGCTGTTGCATTTACCATCTTTTCTCAGAACGAAGCTGGAATATTGAGGAGCTAGAGCCTACTGCACCGATGATGCTGACCGGTCTGTTTGCATCGAAGTGCTTTGTACTTAGCAACTGATGAGGATGCGAGACAGTGTGATGACCTACCTATATTTGGCAAATGTGTTTTTCACCTCGTTGGAGAGAAGAGCACAGAGGAAAAAAGTCAACGAGAGAGAACAGGAGAGGGGAAGAGAAAGCCAACAAGAGAAAGTGTGAGGCAAACAGTCAAAGGGAAGATCTACAGAGCCAACTCTGCCAAACTGAAGACGAAGTCAAAGAAAAACAACCTATCAAACACTTGGCCACATGCCCGTTTAATGCTGGAGCATTGTGTTCGCTCGGCGCGATACAGGGTGAGTATGTATTCTGTTTGAAGTGGCTATTAGGCAGGAAATTAAAGAGCTCAGAGGAGCAGCTGTCAACTGACCCTACTTACTGTTTACTAAAGACGTATTAGAAATTCTGACATGATAAAATTTGGATTACTGAATAGCAAATGTGGCCTCAGTTACTATATTAAGGAACTGTGGAACATGTTCTGTGGCTCACAGTTGCAGAGCTGTGCAGTACATTTTGTACTGTGTGGATTTAAAACCATCATAAAAACATGGTTTAATTGACCTTAGATACACTTAAATAATTCACAAAGGGTTTGCTGGCATGTTGTGCATTTACTTAATGCAGAAGGTACAAGTAAAGTAATTCAGTTTAAAGTATCATTAAAAGTCATGGGTTTGATAAGCCAGCATCCTGACGCTTGATCTGCTGTTTTATTGGAGGCATAAAAACTTTGAGACTTGGTGGCTTTCAATGTCCTTTAATTTACTTGTTATTTTCTTAATTATTATTACTTTGCTCTTGAAACGCAAACAGAAGCTGTTATACCAAATGTTTTGTCTTGCTCGGCAAAAACATGTAAGACCAAAAAAGCAACAAATTATCACATTTGAGAAGCTAAAACTGTTTTTATTTCTTTGGTTGGAAAAAAAAATTCTTCTACTCAGAAATAATATTTTCTGAGATTTTTAAAACACAAAGCTCTAATAAAAAGCTACATAAAAAGAGCAATCCAGAGATTTTTCCTCTATAGGAAACTGATTTATTTTTATAGTTTTCTTTAATGAAACACAGCAAATTGTAATGGAGAAAATAATTGAGACTGAAAAAAAAAGCCTTGCTACAATTTTTCAGTTAACTATCAAATCAGTTTTCAAGCAATTATGTCAAACATCTATTAGTAAAAAGCCATCTAAGCCCATCAACTGTGACTTTGTAAAACTGAAATTAATTTTTTTCAACCTTTCATAATCTGGTGAAAATAAAAAGTTAATGTAATGGCACTCAAACAAAGGCACAGGTATTTAAAGATGAAAGTGGGTGGGCTGATCAGTGGGATGATCTCAGTGAAGTGTCTATGATCCACCCGCAGCTTTATTTAACCTCACACCATAACCCCACTGGCGTCATCTTAATGAGCAGTTCCAGGGAAACAAACCAAGCACCTGTAATGCTTTGTTTCCTATTTGTGCTAACCAGACTGTACATAATTGGCCTCATTCCTCTGCTTTGACGCCAGTCTCTTCCAGCGTACATGGCAAATCTAGTATCTATAACAACACCGGAACATACATATTAATGGAATGATTGGGACTATTAATCTCAGTTAGGAAATCATCCTTGTGTGTGTCAATCTGGTTAGCCGAATCACAGAAGCTCTAATGTGATTTCCTTTTGTTTCATTATGATTGAGCTTTGATAGAGGCCCATTAGCAGCCTTGGTAAACTACGGCTGCGGGGGAGCAGGGGGGGGAGCAGGATTGATCCTTGTGTTAATGTGTACAGATAGATGACAGTGTGAGGATGTAAATAACTGGGCAGTAATTTCCCAGTCATACAGGCGCATGGACTCACATGTACAGAATAAGGGAACTGCATCATTGGTTCATTTCTCCTACCAACAGAATAATCAACCTCCAACGATGTGAGGACTAAAACTGACTCTGTAAAGCTAAAAAAAAAAAAAAAAAAAAAGAGGAAAAAAAGAAAAGAATTCTTGAGAATTGAAAGCAACTTAGTAGATTAAAATTCAACAAATGCATCTGTTGTTCACCTTATTCATGACCGAGGTGATGAAAACCTTTCTGCACAAAAGAAGCTTTAGAATGAACTGCTCGCAAAATATCTCAAGTATCAAAAGCACCAAGGTTTCATCCTTGAAAAATTACCTCACTCTGGAATCTGCAGTCATGAAAAGGGTCTGTTGTCTCCTGACGCATTGGAAGCACTGGATGTTATAGAAGGTGTAATCAGAGTCTTTCAAAACACATGAATGCTAAAAGCACTTGGGATGTTTGGACAAGCAGGAGGGCTACATAATAGCCATTTGTCAGGCCACAAACAACAGAAATCAGCTCGACCTTCAATTCAAATCAAACAGTCTGTTTACATAATTTCCCTGTTGGGTTCCATTTTTCATAATCACACCAAGTAGAGGTTTTAATAGAGCTTTTGCAAACACAAAGTCAGGCACTGTATCTCCCAATAGCTCAATTATATATGTTTAAACAGACTGGCAAAGGAAATTCACCAAATGTCTACAGGTCTTTATCAGGGCTGCGCTAAATTTTCCAGTTGGATTTTGGGCGTGTGCTTGAATTTGTCCAGCATGCATATATCCATGCTGAGAGATGAATCACTGCAGCAGCAAATGCATCTGGACACATAAAAAGTCCAAATGAAATCTAAACAGCCTGAAGTGATACAAATAGAGACTATATCAAGAGCAAGGAAAGCTCTGAATCTCTGAATGTAAAGAAACGCACTGGTGCATATATGTGATATAGATACCATATTTCATTATCAGGAAATAATGATAATAATAATAATTATTATTATTCTGTTCTTATTAGCTAAATACATCAGATGAACAAAAACACAATAACTAAGCCAAAATATATAAGCAAGTACACCCTTACTTCTCCCATAGTAATTAAGAGGGTAAACAGCAGCTAAAAACCCAAGAGCTACAATCTGAGTACAATTAGAAAAAGACCAAAAAAAGTATAGCTTGTCTGGAAGTGCAGCCAGAAGCAAACGAAAATGGAAGCACAGCATAGTCTGCATCTGAACAAACCACAAGACTTATAGAACAATAGGGCTGCTCAATTAATCGAATTTTAATCACGATTACGATCTGGGCTTTCAACGATCATTAAAAATGACTGAGCCGATTATTAGCCCCTCCCTCATTTATCCGCGACACCTTAAAGGCCGGTCCGTGAAAATATTGTCGGGCATAAACCGGTCCGTGGCGCAAAAAAGGTTGGAGACCACTGATTAAGAGGACCCGAGGGAAGCTCGGAAAGCTAAGCAGAAGTTATTTGGAGAGTGACTGCCGTTGGTTGAAAAGAGAGTTTAAAAAAAAAACTTCAGTGGTGTTGCACACTATTTTATATTATTTTTTTAAAGTCATTGTTAACCCTTTAAAGCCGGTCAGAGCAGCACGCTCCGTTTTCCGTAACTATTTTTAAATCCCTGTAGAACCTGAACCGTGTAAGCTAGCGCAATAATTTGTTTTGCATATGAAACCGGAGGAGTTGTACTTACATCTGATGCCATCAGCTTGTCCTCGGTCACGGTTTTGTTCCACATATAGCTTTGCAAAAATTGCATAAAAAGCGCTTGCAGGAACAAAAACATAATATTCCAGAAACACGCTTTGCCGTTCCTATCAGCTGTTCGTAACACTTCCCACAGTGAAATGATGCACATGCTGTTTTCTTTGCAAATTTGCATCATAGGATTGTTTTTTGTTTTTCCTGCAGTGTATAAAAATTGCTGTATCTCCAAAATAAAACTATGAAGACACTCAAAATAAAATTCCTGTGGTGGGAAACTATTTTTTGCAACTTTATTGTATTTAAAGTTTTGAGGGATAAACCTCTTAAATTTCTCCAAGTAGAAATATATGTAAACAAAACAAAAGCGATTTTCAATTTTTTTTGTAGTTTATTGCACTTTTTTGCAATTTATGTAATTACTATGCACTTAATGCATACATATTATTAAAATATGGGCTATAACAGTTGTATTGATGTATAGCAACTTGAAATGCTCCCACAAATGGCACTACAGCATGTAAAAAAATAATATAAGCTCTGGTGGACTTGGTTCTATAGTAGGTCTTAAAGAGTTAAATAAATATCGTCAAATAATCGTCATCTCAATTTCAGTGAAAATAATCGTGATTATCATTTTTGCCATAATCGAGCAGCCCTATAGAACAATGTCCTTTGGCCAGACAAGACCAAGGTGGAGATGTCTGGCCACAGTGCACAATCCAACATTTGGCAAAAAACAAAGCACAAACTCCTCATAACAACTGTGAAGCATGGTGGTGGAGGGATAATGATATGGGCTTGTCTTGCACCCTGGGCGCTTTGCATTGAGTGGACCATGAACCTTTCTGTATTATCAAAGTATTCTCTAACCAAATGTGATTGGATGCAAGACAGTGTGATTGGCCAATCTGACCAACAACTAAAGCTTGACCTATATTGGGCTGTGCAACAGGATAACTATCCTGAGCAAACCATCAAATCTCCATCAGAAAAAGAATCAAAGAGATCCAATGGTCCAGTCAACATCAACCAAACCCAATATCCCCAGACCTGTTGTTGTTCAATAAACGTAATATTAAACTTACTAAGGTTGGACTTAAATTATTTTAGACCCAAGTAAGGGTCGGATTAATTTGATGATGATGGATAAACCTTGAAAGAGGGTGCACTTTCTATTTTAACATTACATAATACCAACTTTTCAGTTGATCAAGGAATCCTTGTTTTAGATTTAAAAAAAAAAAAAAAAAACACACTTCCACTCATTAAGATTCAAGAGCAACTACATGAAAACTTCCCTCAAACGGTTTTGAAACATGCCATTATGTAACACTGTAGGTTCTGACAGCCGTGCCTCAGTGAGAATTATAATTATAAAACTGGCCTCTAACCTGTCCAACTGTTGACTCATTTTAAGAAGACGCTCACTGCATATCTCCATCTGGCAGCGATGTCAAGAAAAAGTAGCTGCCAAAATTAAAAGGGTAATTTTATCTTTTCCGAGTCATTTCTTTGTCCCAGTAGTGGTGTTAAAGGTGCTGACAAAACTATTTACACTACTCAGGACAGGAAGAGGAGCTAATGACAGTGATTTATTTTTTTCCACGCAGCCTTCCTTCCGCCTACATTCATTTCTCGGCTGTTTTGCTTGACGAACAACACTCCCTTTCTTCGGTTCAGTAAAGTGGTGATTTATTTTTGTGATTTACAGCAGCCCAACTTACAGTGATAAGTTATACATCACATAGAGGCACAACTTGTTATATTTTCAGCTTTCTATGTCAACACAGATGGCAAATTCAACTAAAGTGCAGATACTCAAGAATCGTTTGCAGGCAATGACTGCCCTAAAGTCTGGAATCCACGAACATAAAAAAGCAGATTTCCTCCTTGATGATATTTTGCGAGGCCTTTACAACCGCTTCTTTGTGGATCTCTCTGTCTTTCATTTTGACTTCACATACATTTCAGTATATTTTAGTTAACTGTTCTTCTGTACAAGTGCTATTTTGCAGGATATGACCAAATCTGACCAAAAGAATATGTGACTATACTTTAAAATTCATCAGCGTTTTTTATTGGAACCTTTATTATCTCTTGTGATTTCTTGATCTTGTGATCTTTTGTGGATTTCTAAAATAACCTTCTTTTTCTTAGAACATACCAAGCTCTTTATTTTCCAATTCCTACTGTTCCCGCCATCTGCCTGATCGTTTAGTTTGGTTTTTGGAGCTTAGGGCCCTGTTCCAGGAAGCCGGTTTAGTGGAAAAACTGAGTAAGTATACCCCGAGTTAACGAAAACTCTGGGTTTTCGGTTTCACAAAGCGAGTTCAGCTGAAGCCTGAGTGAGTCACTATGACGACACACGCCGTGAAGCTAACCTGCCCCCTAGCAGGTTTACTACAACTAACCCTGACTGTCTCCGCCCCTTTGTCGGAAACCTGACAGTAGGAAGTGTCGGACATGGCGTGCTCCTTCCTTGAAGAGCCAGTAGATCGTGAAGCCCAAATTCTCCACAGAGCTCTCCGCCGGGAGAGAGTGATTAGAGCGCGTTCGGACATTTTATCATTTCCTGATGATTTTCTGTGCGAACGTTACCGTTTCTCAGCACAATCTATAAGTTATTTGAATAACATCCTCAGGCCATATATTACGCATGTGACACATCGCGGACATCCTCTCAGTTCTGTACATATTATTTGTATTGCACTTCGGTTTTTTGCAAACGGGAGCTTTCTGTATAATATTGGTGATGCTGAGCACGTTTCCAAGGCTACCGTCTGTCGGGCAGTCAGGAATGTTACAGTTGCACTGAAACGTCTCCTGTACTCGTTTGTGTTCCCCGGTCACAGACCCACAAGATTTATCAAAGAGGGATGCCACAAAATTGCAGGTATCAGGATGAACAAAACTTAATTCATGATGTGGTGATACTTGAACTACTACTTAAATATTACATTTATTTTCAGGGTCCCCAGGTGTGATTGGCTGTATAGATGGCACTCACATTCCAATCATTGCTCCTTCAGTAAATGAAGGAGACTATGTGAACAGGAAGTCTTTCCACAGCATCAATGTACAGGTACATAGTTCCCTGTAGCATTTCAAACTAACAAATTATTTCATTACAGTAATGGATGCTAATTTGTGTTCTCTGCACTGTGAAGATCATATGTGATGCTGCCAACATTATCACAAATGTGGAAGCCAAGTGGCCAGGCTCTGTCCATGACTCACAAATATTCCGTGAATGTACACTGAGCACAAAATTTGGACATGGTGAGTTGAGAATACTTTAAAATATATAAAGACCAATTGCTTCAGGGACATTTGAACTGAAGTGTATCCTTCTGTCTTAGGAGAGTTCACTGGCTACTTGCTTGGTGATAGGGGGTATCCATGTTTACCCTATTTGCTTACCCCTTACCCTGACCCTGAACCGGGCCCACAGCAGCGATATAATCTGGCTAATTGCAGGACAAGAGCCAGAATTGAAATGACTATCGGAATGCTTAAGGCCCGGTTCCAGTGCCTTCAAAGACTCAGGGTCACCCCAGAAAGGGCATGTGACATTATTGTGGCATGTGTGATTCTTCACAACATTGCCACAATTAGAGGAGAACACTGTCCTTCTGAACCAAACATCAGCAGTGATACAAACCATGAACATCCTGACCCTCCCACGGACATACAAGATGGAAGCGCAGTCAGAGACACCATATGTCACAATCATTTCCTTTGACCCATCACCTCAACATGTTGAAAGACGAATAAACAGATTTTTTGTTCAACTGGCTTTATTGGTCGCCTGTGTTTCCTGTACACAAAGTATTAAAAGATGTAAACTTCATAAAGTGTCTCTGTTGCTTCCTCCTCTGTAACAGCTGTCAATGTTTCTTCATTATTTTCCTGTAGTAAAGAAATAGACAACATTGCTGTTCTACTGTAAACTCATATAATCTGTGGAGTATTACTCACAACTGCATGTTGGTCTGGCTCAACAGGAGGCTGCACCAGATGCAGTACACCACCACCATCAACTGATAGAATATGAGGTTTATACAGGTCACTTATAACTTACAAGGGACCAAATGGCAATTAACAAACATACCAATCACCTTACACTTCATTGTCATTATGCTCTCAAAGACAACCAAGACTGAGGGAAGGCAAAATCAGTAGGAAAATAACTTCACTACAAACACATTCATTATGGTGAAGAGTTTATCAAATGAATGAGCAGCACTGCAAAGGTGACTGTGCAGAAAGGATGTATGCACATCATGTATTATTTTGAATTTACCCCCTATGTAGGCACTTGTGTCTTGCGGGGTTATTGACTCAGAGGATGTCCCCGCAGAGATGCCTTCGGCCACAGGGCGCCCACTGTTTTGGCTGAGGGCCAACTGCTCAGCCTCTGTGAGTGGTGGTGGTGGAGGACCCCCACCTGTTTTTCGGGCCTCCGCTTTTTTTCTGTTGGCTATAACGGGTCACATTTGAGCATACAGAGTAAGCAAATATGTACTTGTAATGTGCTCAGATAATTTCAATAAGTGCTTACAGAAAGGAAATTAATGTAGCCTCTAACTGCAATTGATTTACATGGGACAAACAGACCAAGCACTATGGCTCATAATACAATTACACCTTACCTGTTTGGACTATATTTTTATATTTCATTTTTACTTGCTGCCAGGAACGTTTGGGGCCTGTTGGGTTGCACCTGCGCTCACATCACAAAATAAAATGTATAAAAAATAAAATAAAATAAAATATAATAAAATAATGTGTTAAATGGGTGGAAATCCCTAGATCAATGTTTAAATTAACACTCACGCATTGACTCTGTCAGCTATGTTTTGCCATGCATGCTCCCTTTCTTTTGCAGCTGAGGCTGTGTTACTTTTTTTCCGCAAAATGTGCATGTTATCGGCATATGCTGCCATCAGAATTTCGGCCTCAAGCGCTGTGAAATACATTGATCGCGCCTGGGCCCTATTTCAGGAAGCCAGTTTAGAAAACTCAGAGTGAAAAACGATACTCAGGGTTGAGTAACCCCGAACTGTCCAACTCGGAATATTCGGTTTCAGAAAGGCTGATAACAATTAGTGCAGTCAACGTGGAGTTGCTTTAACCCCAAGTTAAGCGCACGCACGAGGATACATAAAGCCCTGATTAGTGGAGCACAGATTAAACGAGTCACCATGGAGACGGAGGGAAAGAAGGCGCGGTCAATGTATTTTACAGCGCTTGAGGCCGAAATTCTGATGGCAGCATATGCCGATAACATGCAAATTTTGCGGAAAAAAAGTAACACAGCCTCAGCTGCAAAAGAAAGGGAGCATGCATGGCAAAACATAGCTGACAGAGTCAATGCGTGAGTGTTAATTTAAACATTGATCTAGGGATTTCCACCCATTTAACACGTTATTTATTATATTTTATTTTTTATTTTATACATTTTATTTTGTGACGTGATGTGAGCGCAGGTGCAACCCAACAGGCCCCAAACGTTCCTGGCAGCAAGTAAAAATGAAATATAAAAATATAGTCCAAACAGGTAAGGTGTAATTGTATTATGAGCCATAGTGCTTTGTCTGTTTGTCCGATGTAAATCAATTGCAGTTAGAGGCTACATTAATTTCCCCTCTGTAAGCACTTATTGAAATTATCTGAGCACATTACAAGTACATATCTGCTTACTCTGTATGCTCAAATGTGACCCGTTATGGCCACTAGAAAAAAAGCGGAGGCCCGAAAAACAGGTGGGGGTCCTCCACCACCACCACTCACAGAGCCTGGCCACTTGGCTTCCACATTTGTGATAATGTTGGCAGCATCACATATGATCTTCACAGTGCAGAGAACACAAATTAGCATCCATTACTATAATGAAATAATTTGTTAGTTTGAAATGCTACAGGGAACTATGTACCTGTACATTAATGCTGTGGAAAGACTTCCTGTTCACATAGTCTCCTTCATTTACTGAAGGAGCAATGATTGGAATGTGAGTGCCATCTATACAGCCAATCACGCCTGGGAACCGTGAAAATAAATGTAAAATTTAAGTAGTAGTTCAAGTATCACCACATCATGAATTAAGTTTCGTTCATCCTGCTACCTGCAATTTTGTGGAATCCCTCTTTGATAAATCTTGTGGGTCTATGACCGGGGAACACTACAAACGAGTACAGGAGACGTTTCAGTGCAACTGTAACATTCCTGACTGCCCGACAGACGGTAGCCTTGGAAACGTGCTCAGCGTCACCAATATTATACAGAAAGCTCCCGTTTGCAGAAAACCGAAGTGCAATACAAATAATATGTACAGAACTGAGAGGATGTCCGCGATGTGTCACATGAGCAATATTAGGCCTGAGGATGTTATTCAAATAAATTATAGATTGTGCTGAAAAACGGTAACGTTCACACAGGAAATCATCAGGAAATGATAAAATGTCCAAACGCGCTCTAATCACTCTCTCCCGGCGGAGAGCTCTGCGGAGAATTTGGGCTTCAACATCTACTGGCTCTTCAAGGAAGGGGCACGCCATGTCTGACACTTCCTACAGTCAGGTTTCCGACAAAGGGGCGGAGACAGTCAGGGTTAGTTGAAGTAAACCTGCTAGGGGGCAGGTTAGCTTCACGGAGTGTGTCGTCATAGTGACTCACTCAGGCTTCATCTGAACTCGCTTTGTGAAACCGAAAACCCAGAGTTTTCGTTAACTCAGGGTATACTTACTCAGTTTTTCCACTAAACCGGCTTCCTGAAATAGGGCCCTGGACACTAAACACGGACACACAGGTGAGCTGCTTCCTGGAAGGAGGCGGGGCTCCACCTGAAACTCAGCACAGGTGGGAGGGGCTCAGCTCTGTGTGTGCTGATGTGTTAACTTTAAAAATATGCCGTCTGACTGCTCAGACTGAGTCAGAGTAAAGTTCACATGCTGACGTGTGGAGACATGAAACCTTGTTGTAGCTGCAGGTGTGAACACACTGATCCCAGATCAGCTCTGCTGTGTTTGTAACATGAACATTTCTGCTGCAAAGCTTCAAATGTTCAGCATGTTTCTCTGTTTCCAGTCTATAGATCCAGTCACACTTTCTACCTTCACGTGTGCAGTAAAGACTGAGAGCAGAGCTGAAACCAAGCGTCCAATCAGTGAGCAGCATCAACACCTGAGCTTCATTCAGACTCTGTTATTGAAGATGTTGTTGGTACAAAGTTCATCTGGTGCTCACATGAATCCATGAAAGATTTATTTCACTGATGTTTCTTCAAAGCTCATTTCAACCTGTTGAAGTCATGAATGAAAGTGCAGACTGACAGTGGATCACATGATGTTTGAGGTGTGTCATGTGACATGTTCAGTATTGTCACACATGTCTAGATTGTCCCTGATATCATAGCTGCTCAAACACTGATGATGATATTTGAAGCATTATTCCTGATGGCAGCAAAGTTTGAATGGAGCTCTCTGTCTGTGCTGATTTGTCGCCCTCTGGAGGTCAAAGCACAAACTGCATGATGTCACTGTAACCACCACAGTGACAGGAAGTGTTTTTATGACTGAAACACTGAAATGATGCTAACGGCTGACGTTAGGCTCACTGACAGCAGTGCTGATGTGTTCATGTCAAACACTGGATCAGGTCAGACTCCTTCATCCTTCTCCAGCGTGAGGCCGCCCTCAGACCCACAGGAGCCCTGACCTTTGACCTCCTGACCCTAACCATTTTAGTCTTGTTGCATCTTTAAATGCAAATCCATCCAAACTGTAGCCGAGCAAAAGAAGCTGGAAGCTGTTCTATGAATGATGTTGTCGAAGTTTAATATTAAACAGTTCCTCAGATAAGCACACTGCTCAACTGGCTATTTCTTTTATTTTTATGTCTTCAGTCTCCTATGAATGTGGAGTCAGTGTTTCTTGCCCAAGATCTATATTTGAATTTTAAGTTGCTATCAGATCATGTGAATGATCAAACAGATCAGACTTGGTGCAGGTAAAGTTAAAGATAAAGGTGCAGATACATTTGAATTAAACTTGAATTACCCCTTTCCACATCTGATCTCTGCTCTTGTTACAGTCACAGTTTCCAGGAAGCTCCACAAGTGTGACGTGCTGGAGAAGAGGTTTGTTTGGCAGCCTGACAGTCACACACTTCACTAGTGGCCAATACCACGTCTTTGCCTTATTACCTTCTCTTTGTCTTGAATCGTTACTTGAAGAAATGACATAACTAAAAGTTTATATTAAATAAACTGAAAATAGCAAACCTGTCACGAACCCGGTTTCGGGGACTTGGGGTGTGGACTATTATTTCTAGTGTGTGTGTCTGGGGTTGTGGCCAGAGGCTGGGCTACAGGCACCGTCAGGCCTGTGGACGACTGGCCAGGCCCAAGGAGGATGCCACACACCTGCAGCGGATCAGCGTCAGTGGAGGGAGCTACTTAATGGTGTGGTGAAAAGTTCAGTTTTCAGGAAACAGACACTATAGTTGTCCCGGAGGTTTCTTCCTGTTAAAAGGGAGTTTTTCCTTCCCACTGTCACCAAAGTGCTGCTCATAGGGGGTCATATGATTGTTGGGTTTTTCTCTGTATCTATAATTGTGCGATCTACTGTACAATATAAAGCGCCTTGAGGCGACTGTTGTTGTGATTTATATAAATAAAATTGAATTGAATTAAGAAGCTCAGAAACAAAAGTGTCTGGACTTTTTTAAGTTTCTTGAAGACATTTCATCTGAGAAGCTTCTTCAGTTTTACACTGTGTGCACAATTATTATGCCAGAACTATTTTTGAGGATTAATGTCATTATGGACCAAGCACAGTACTCTCGGTCTCCTGCAGAACAACTCGAGCTGTGATAACTGAATGAAGAGCCTCTGCTGCTTTAAAGAAGGAGGCTCGAGGCAGCGGTGAGGTGCTTTTATTCAGCAACTTTAACAGAAGGATCAGAAAAATAAAACTATACAGCACAGTGATGCTGACTGAAGCCACAGCATTAAACTAAACAAACATCTGATCATCTTTAACAACATCTAATAAATAATGACAACTATTTAATCCTGTATTTCCTACAATAAAGCCTGTTCAGATATTTGTTGCTGATGGAAATGTAAAAGGCTCCCAGGAACCAAAGGACAAAAACAGAGGCAACAGTCACAACTGCAAAGGATCCCCTAACACATAAACTGGTTCTAAGATATTTTCTAGCTCTGCAGAGGAGCTTGATTGCACGGACAGTAAAAAGTGGATTCAATAACAGCAGCGAGCGCTGAGTGATATAACGGTGCTGCGAGCAGCAGTGCAAAGGCTCACACAGAGACAGCAGCTACACTGTGTGTGGATGTGATCCACAGTCACAGCTGTGGGTTTCAGTCAGTGTGTCTCTAACTTCATGGTCACATTTCAAAGCTTATTGGAGCCAGAAGATGTTCAAGTAAAAGATTTATTGCTGTACTCGTCTACCAGGATAACAGGAGGTTCATAAAGCTGTGTCATACTTCAGCTTTCCATCATGGAGTAGTAGTTGTGTCCCTTTGTATTTATTAGTTTGTTCACACGTCTACTTTAACTTCACTCTGTAATGAAAGGATTCAAATCACTGATCAAACTAATAAAACACAAACTTCATCCTTGTTTTGTCAAATCTTCATTAAAATGTGATTTAAAAAATGAACAACTTCACTTCTTTGATTAATACTTGTTAGGGATAAGAGAAATATTTTTAATGTGTATCTGCTCATTAGATTGTTTTATGTACTTTAATAATGAAGGCTTGTAGAGCAAGGCCACTTTTGACTCACAAACTAAGTGCTCAGCCAGACTGAAGAACAGGAAGTTTTAGTGCACAGCCATATTAATAGATAAGACACTGAAATGAGGAACTTGCCATTTAAGCAATGTTTGAGACTGTGTGACGTGTAAAGTACCAAAATAAAACCTGTATGAGGCACAGTTTATGATTCTAATGTTAGAGCTCTTGCAACTGGCGTTTGAGCTGTGCAGAGGTCTCTCTCTTCTGGAAGATGATTGAATAAAAAGAAATATCAATATTTTAACACACTATGAGTCGGTTTTCTCTGTTTGGGGACAAAAGAATCAGGGTTGAACATACTGTAGCTGTTACTGCCACCATCCAGGTAGTTGTAGGTACCCACCCTGTTACATACATGCTGATTCTGAGTCTCAGTGAAGGAGGAAAGGATGGATGAAGGCAGCCTAGTGTGGGTCATGTGTGTCCAGCAGTCATCCAGGGCCTGGATCCATCTGTAACAGGAAGACAAAGTCCAGCCTGTAATCATCCTATCAGGCACAGCGTTTCCATCCAGCATCCTGACTACGCTAACAACCCGTCAAACGTCTCCTCTGGTCCACAGAAGTCACACTTCCTGTGTCATGTTTACCTTTTTAAGTGTGCTATTCAAGCCTGTGTGACCAACTCTGACTCTCCAGATTACATCCTGGTCTCTGCTGCAGCTTCTTCTACACGACTGTTTTCTGTATAATAATATCTGCCTTTCCCGTCTCTGTCCCAGTGTGCCTGCCACTCGTCCTTCATCTTTACCTTCATTATACTCTTCACCTCACTTTCACTGTATTTTATAGTCAAACCTGCACGACTTCTTCTTGCTGCACCTTTTTAAACTCATCGTCCTGTTCATTGCATCAACACCGATATTCACAGGGAGCCATAAGAAATCCACTTCTATCCCTCTGTGTTTGATTCTATACAGTAAATGAAGTATATCAAAAACAATATGTTGCCTAGAGTCTGAAGACATATCACCTGTGCTCACTAGCACGCTGCTAGAGTCCCAGCAAACCACATACCTCCATATTAGTGCGTCCTCCACCCAGTTAAAGCCAGTAACATCACTACCAGCTCCCAGTATAAACTGCCACATCATCTGTAATTCTTTTACTCATCACCAAACTTATTTGTGGGAGAACAAATGCAGCAGCCGTTCTTTTATCTGACAGTGTTGACGCATCAGTAAATATCCTCACATGACCTGAGGACTTTCCCACTATATGAACCTGCTTTTAGTCGCCCCTCCTCCCTCGCCACAAGCTTCCTTTACAACATAACTTATAAAAAACAACTTTATTGACAATCAGCAATAACAATTACAGACAGTCTAGAAGAAGAATCACATGATCAAGGAGCAGAAGTTTATGGTTTTAATAGCTTTTACATTTTGGGAAAGTTTTAAAAACATTGTTTGGTTTTCTTTCTAAAGCGTTGAAAGGACGGCTTTGCATCAGAAAATAAGATCAGCAAATGAATCCATTAAAGTTCTTTTGCCTTGTTTGCAAAAGAAGCCAAACAACATTTGTGTTACAAAGAGAGACTTCAGAACAGATCAAAGATCACAAACATCAGGCACTGATGGAAACAGCCAAACACAGAAACAGAGGCACCAGCAGGTGAAGGAGGCCTGTTGTAGAAATGACTCTGAGTGCTCAGGTAGAAACGCATGAAGAACCAGTGCGTCTAATATTTGGAAACCAGTCTGTGTTTGAGCGTCCTGGATGAAACACAGATCATGTTGCAGAGCGAGGACGTCGTCTTTCCTCCCGAGTGTGTAACTACAGGACGTGTGCAGAAGGTTTAATCGTCCTCCTGACAGTTACTGATGAACGAGTCCTTCAGGGAGGCTCCAGGATCACTGTGGCTTTTACCAGCTGCTGCTAAACTGAGAGGTGTTGCTGCTTCATGTGTGAAGATGTTTGCATGGCTTTAACAGTGCAGACGTTCCTCATGTGCACACATTTCATATGTTTTATTGTGATGTTTAGTAACATCTGCTTCCCTCCTTCAGGCAGACGATAAAGTGAGCTCAGCCTTAAACATGTGGAGAGAACGTTTGACCGACAGTCCTGGGACGACTGCAGAACAATGGTTTGTTTTTAATGATAAAGTTTCATAATGGAAATAAATGCTGAGCCTGTTTCATGATGTTGGCCCTGCAGCATCAGGCAGGATTAATACTGTAACAAACGTGTGTCACAGTTATAATGACTTTAAATGAAGACTTGGGTTGGATGGAGATGTCAGCTGGATTTGTGCTGACTGTCACTTTAAATGTTTTCAGTTCTGTTCAGCTTCTAAATCTACTTTTGTATAATGTTTGCTGAGTTTTGCACTTCATGACGCTTTTAAGAAGAGCCAATAAATCCTGACTTTACACAAAAATAAAGGTTTAATGTGTTTAGTGTGACAGTGGAGGAGAGCGCACATAATAAGAGTCATTAACAGAATGGTGACAATTATAATCTGTCTCATTTTAGGAGCAGCTCACAGGCACAACAGACTACAGAGCAATCAAAGCACCAGTTAAACGTCCATGTGACCGGCTTACAGCCAATGAACAATCAGTCCCCACTGTCCCCACCAACATCACTGTACTGGAAAGACTGTGCTGCCATGGTCAGAGATGAACTGGTGCTAAAATGTAAGGCAGCTGATGTGTGTGGCCTTAGCAGCACAAATGCATCACGGCTGCAACGCTGCAGTGTGTTTAAACATTTGAACATTTCTGTGGCTTCAAACCAGCAGCTCCTCTGTACTCAGTCGTGTTTGTGTGTCTGTCAAAGTGATTGTTGTCTTTAAAAAGCCTTTTGTGTTTGAGTTTTGTGGGCAGCTTCTCTGTAGTCTAAGCTGAGTCGATATATTTGATTCCATGTTTGGTGTGATTTTCAAAGTCAGCAGCAGCAAACGCTGAACAAGCAAAGTTTGGGCCCATCAGAGACAGCAGTGGACCTGCTGACCTGTAGGTGTTGGAGGTGTTTGTGTGATAAAACAAAAATGTTACGTAAAAACATGAATGTTACAACAGGCTTTTCCCCGCAGCACGCCGTGTGATAAATACTCACAAATACTCACAAACGTGTCGTTTCATGCGTCGGTCAAACACTCGACGCCCAGCTGGAAACACTTCAGGGAAGTTCATCTGCCCGAGATTCAGAAAAGTCACAGAAAATGTCAAATTGTTGTGATATAGATGTTTATCAAATCAAATCACTTTTATTGTCACATCACATGTGCAGGTACACTGGTACATCACATGTGAGCGAAATTCTTGTGTGCGAGCTTCACAAGCAACAGAGGTGTGCAGGACGATAGGATATGATCATGGTCACAGCGCAGCCCCAGTGATGTTAAACACAGAGGCTTCAAACCTGTCGTTGCTTCATCAGTGTGGACGTTTAACGATGGATGTGACCATTTAATTATGGTTACATAATTAATTATGTAGTCTACGGTCTCTTTGGGATCGGTAAAGCTTTTCCTCACGTCACCATGGGTCACTAACAGCTTTGCAGGGTATAGCAGTCTGTACCTGACGCCGGTCATCCCACGTAGTCTTCCTCTCATATTTGCAAATGCGGCTCTGCGTTTCCAACAGAGGGAGGGAAATCTGGGAGGATGTTTATTTTAAAAACCCTTATACATCAGGTTCTTGTTCTCTGCAGCTTTCAGCAGAATTTCCTCACCAATGTGGTAGTAGTGCAATCTCAAGATGATGGGCCGAGGAAGATGACTTTGTTTGGGACGCTGGCGATTCACTCTATGTGCTCGATCGATGAGTGGCTTCTCCTCGAGAGATAGCGCCTCCGCCAACAGGTGTGAACCAACTCAGTCATCTTGGGTCCCTCTGTGCCTTCTGGTATTCCTGCAGTTCTTAAATTATTCCTCCTGGAGTGCCTCAAGAGCTCCACATCTCTCATCTAACTTCTTTACCTCCGCAGACAAACGCTCCACAGTGGCCTGGAGAGTGGCGATGGTGTCAGAGTGGTTCAAGGCACAGTCCTGTAGTTCAGTCAAAGTGTTATCATGCCTGGCCACGTCGCTTTTGATGTCCGAAATTGAGGGCTGGATGCTCTGGTTCAAGGATGATATCTCGCCTCCTATGGTGGTAGAAATCTCTAATATGCAAGTGTCCAGTGCTAGTTAGTTAGTTCTAGTTCTAGTGGTGGGGCTTTATTTGATGATTCTAGTGTGTGTTACATTGTTGTCATATTGTTGAGTCGCAGAGCTGCACAGTGTTACAGTTTCTGTAGAGTCTGGTATAAGGAACTCAGATCCCTCTGTGAATAATGTTCACTGAAACTGATCTGTAGTTAATGAACTAGTCAGGATTTACACTAGAGAATGTTTCTGCCATTACATGGCCTGTATTTGTAGAGCGCTTTACTCGTCCCTAAGGACCCCAAAGTGCTTTACACATCCAGTCATCCACCCATTCACACACTGGTGATGGCAAGCTTGTAGCCACAGCCACCCTGGGGCGCACCGACAGAGGCGAGGCTGCCGGACACTGGCGCCACCGGGCCCTCTGACCACCACCAGTAGGCAACGGGTGAAGTGTCTCGCCCAAGGACACAACGACCGAGACTGTCCAAGCCGGGGCTCGAACCGGCAACCTTCCGATTACAAGACGAGCTGCCAACTCTTGAGCCACGATCGCCCCACATATTGTTGTCTTTTGTTGCAGACACCAAGTGTTGAGATCCTGTCTCAACCTCCTACATTCTTCCAGCAGGTTACACATTATTTTTTGTATTTGGAATCAAATATATGTGTCAGTTGGGCCTAGTGCAGGGGTCAGCAACCTTTAACACCCAAAGAGCCTTTTGGACCCGGTTTCCACACAAAGGGTCAGGGTTCGGGAAAACACTGGGAGCCGCAAATACTTTGTAACATCTAAAATGAAGATAACACTGTGTATATTGTTTTTACCTTTATGCTTTGTGTGAACAACTACAGTGTGTTGCTTATGAAATCCATGAAGTGCTACAGAGAAAATTACATTTTATTTATGTAATGAACACATTTTGAGCTCTTAAAGAAATATAACAAAGGAAAGCTGAACTACAATGATCCATGTAGCAAACACAAACTGTTATATCGCCTTTGGGCTTTTGGAGCCTTGACCTGACTTTTAAAAAATAATTGGAAAAAAGCTCTATGCTGCTACAAAATGAAAAATAGATGTTTGCAAAATTCTGCCCAAGTATGTATTTTACCTGGTTACTGCGTGTGGCGGGCGTGGTCTGCAGCGCCGCTGCAGGGGAGGCGGACGCACCTGAGCGGCACCCGCAATCACGCCTCGCTGCCTTAAAGTCTCTGCTCTCTCTGCTGTTGTTGGTGTGTGTCGGGCTGTGCGCTGCAAAGCTACAGCCGGCTGTGTGCGCACAGCAACCGTGTGTGTAAAGTGGTCAATAAAGAGATGCTGAAAAGCGCGTTCATGCAAACATCGTCGGGTCTGCCGTGATATGTTTACAACGGGACTTCTGCTCCTGAACCTCTGCGCACAGCGTCTGCAGGTCGGGGCTGTACGAAGTCACTTTATCTCTACAGGACTGTAAGCTGTCGTCTGTGAGGCGTGAGCGTGTTTGCTTTAACACAGTTCACGGTGGAGCTGCTAACATAATGTGGATCCGAAGATCCATAACTGGCCTACCTGGGGCTGAAAGTCTCCATAAATGCAGGCGTTTCGGCGGCTACACCGGCTTCCACGAGTGTGACGCTTATTTTGAGAAAATAATAGAATATAAATGTATTTTTATATTTCAATATCACAATAATCTTCCAATGTAGAACTACAAGTTAAAAAAGAACTAACATAAATCAAATCCACTTCAGCTAAATACTTCTCATTTATTTCCATCTTACATGCTGTGACTGCAGCCATTCCCACATCTCTGTGAATGGGACTCATGGACATGGATCAGTGGTTGTTGATCAATGGTCCTGAGAATCTGCATAATTAAGATGAAGGAACGGAGCTCCCAGCCCATCGTTCCTGCAGCTGCTTTCAGTCTTTATGCAAATGTCCTGTTTGTAAGACTGAAACCTGCAGCTGAGACTGAAGACGTCACCTGATGATGACGACACGTTTCTCCCACAAAACGCTGCGTCCAGATGAACAGAAGCAACAGACTCACTTTCCTGGATGATTGAGATGCATCAAGACTTCATTGTGTGTTACTTCTCATTCAGCACAGACACATTATTCCTGTTAGGTCATGTCAGCTGTCACTCAGTACAAGCACAACTGTGAACAACACAAACTTCTCTTCAATGTGTCACAGAAACACTAAGTGTGAGAGCCTGTATGACACACAGGACAGACTGTAAGCTCTGCTGGCTGCACAGCACTTTGTAGCAGTTTTCCAACATGTCCTCCACCCGTGATGTCAGTGGTGGGACCCCAGTCACAGCACTCAGCACCACCTCCTTTAAATGTATTTTATACCAGTTACTCCCGTTACTCGGTGCAACGCTTCTTAAATGTGTTTTTGCAGGATAAAACACAGCAGGTGGTGTAGAGAGGACGTCAGCTGACGGAGCAGAGGGAGGCAGACTGTGGATAAATGACAGAGTGAGAGGAGAGCAACCATGACAGAAGCACAGGTGTGGCAGATAGAAGTGGCTTTATAGACACTTATTGTCAGTCCTCATGCATGCTGTGGAAATAAGTGTCTGTGTCATGAGGTGACATGTGAGCTTATCTTTGGTCAATAAAGCTGAACGACCAGTTTTCACTTTGCTTGTTACGCTTGTTTAGTGACGTCTGGGTTTCTGTGGAGCCCGAATTTTGATGAGTTCTGGTGAAATCATCTGAGATCATCTGAGCATCGGTGAAGAGTCAGCAGAGAAAGTGTGGGACAGAAGTTTGCTTTGGACACATGGACTGAAATCAAAAACTAACAAACAGGATTTCCAATGGACAGTATGGAGAAGTGAAAGTACACAAAGGCTGTGCTGGAACACGTGTGTTACACTTTTTGACAGCTGAGAACAAAACACAATATTTTGCATCATCTCTGCAGTGTCTCTTCTTTCCTCTGCTGTTGTGCTTTTAGCTCCAAACTGTTTCAAATGGTTTGTCAGCAAGCTGACCTCTGCAGTACTAACTCCTGACCCGTACAAAGAGCGGGCGTTTCTGACCTTTGACCTGCAGCTGTATGTCTCTCAGTCTCAGTTCTTCTCTCCGTCACTGATGGAGCAGGTGTAGTTGCTGCTGACAGTCAGTCGTTTGTTTTCTCAGAGCGAGGCTGAAGTCTGAACTGTTCAGAGCATCAGGTCTCATCAACGTGCGCTGCTGTAACGCCGCTTTGTCCTCTGAGATCACCAGGTATGAAACCTGAGTGCTGACAGAGCAGCATGTTCCCCCTCATTCACCTCCACCACCACAGCCAAGGCATGCTGGGAAACTGAGGACACACAGACGGAGAACTGAAGTGTCTGCTGTGTGTTCATCTCAGAGTCCTCACAGGTGACACATTAGCTCCAGAACACCAAGCCAGGTGTTTGAAGCCTGACAGGGATTCTTCCCATCCAGAGGGAGGATTTAGCTGCACAACAATGAACATTAGTGTGTAGTTTAGAAACACAGACTGTGCCTGCACTGCATCTAGTGAAGAAAAGTGTTACTGCGAGAGAACGAGGCTCCTTTAAAGCAGCTGATATTAAGGTTGAAAAATCAACAATAAGCTGATGTAATCAACGTTTCACAAAATGGTCAGCAGCTAAAATCTGGAGCCGTTCTTTGGTGGTAATTAACAGTTTGTTCTTGTTAGCTAATTATGTAATTAAAGGTAGCAGCAGAAGCCTTGTGTTGAAAGCCCATTCACTCACACATTCACACAGTATGTGTGTGTCTGTGTTACACTGTGGACATCCCTTCTGTTGGAGCGCCATCTTGTGGCAGGTTTAAGAAATGTTATTCTTGTAAATCCAAACTGATGCACCTCCATAGCAGACTGTGGAGGCTTTCAGTGACATGAAGACTTGATTTATACTGTCATATTCTCCTGTTACACAAAGCACAGCACGCTGAACATGGATGAACTGAAACTCCCAGCATCTGACTGAGGAAAAGCACAAATCATTCTCACACTGACTCCTGCTTGATTTTAGATTTGCTTTAAAATCCTCACACTTTCATATGAAGCACTAAATGGGCTCCAGACTGTTTATCTCAGCTTCCTGTCAAACACACTGCTGCTCACACCGAGGCTCAGTTTACTCCTCCAGCCTGGCTTAACCTGCTGTCTGTTAAAAACAGTCCCACACTCCTCTGTTTAATCCTTCTGATCAGACTCTTTGATTTTGTATTGTTTTTACCTGAAGTTGTGTTTTTGACATGGTTCTGTCTGTGAAATAAACCTCACACACACACTGCTACAGTCCTTCATACACTTAGAAACGAAGCTGCTCCTTTCCTCAGTGCTGACACATAAAGAAGAGTTGGTTTTATATCCAACACGTCTCTGTTCCAGAAAACAGCTTCAGCAGCCTCTGAGTCTGAACTTGGAGTTGGTTATAAGCCACAGGCCTGTGTGCACAGCAATGAGGAAATATAATGCAGTAAGTGAAACATGGATGTGTGTAACAGATTATCCCAAAGGTTGATTCTGTTCATCTGGACGTTTTCAGAAACGTTTGCTCACTGATCAGGTGACTTCTTCAGTCTCAGCTGACTGCAGCTTTACAACCTTACAAACAGCACATTTGCACAATGACTGAAAGCAGCAGCACCTGATATATATGATACTAATATAATACATATACATATATAATCCATACTAATGATGAAGGAACTGAGCTCACAGTCCATTGTTCATTCAGTGAACTACTCAGTTTATTTTGGGCCTCAGAAATGCTCACTCTGTTTGTACATCACTGTCAGCAATAGACTCATTCTGCTGTGTGGACAGGAACACATGTGACATCACTTCCTGTTTGTTTGTGACTGAAGAGGAAGAAGTTTACAAGGAATCATTGAGAAGAGTTTCAAACATCAACTGATTGAATCCATGAATCTGAAAACGTGTTTGTGAGTGAAAGAGACAGACATGTACAGACTGAACTATCTGTTCAACAGTCAGAGTGTTTCTGTAACAGGAGACACTCTTTACACTCCACTCAGCACAGGGACACTGAGCAACCAGGAGAGACCATAAACCCAGGATAAAGAGTTTGAGTGAATGTGGTGTTGAAGGTGTGGAGGTGGATCAGAGTGTCAGAGGAGACTCTGTAGAAGGACAGAGTGCCAGCAGGACAGTCCACATACACTGCTGCTCTGTTAGAGACAGAGGAGGAGGAGGAGGAGGAGATGGATGTTAGTCTCTTATTGTGCCAGACACGACGAGGACCATCATCAGAGCAGTACAGACTCCAGGACTGATCATTGTATCCAAACACACAGTCATTACTGCCTCCTTTCCTTCTGATGCTTCTGTAACTCACTGATATATAAACGCTTCCTCTCCACTCGATCTCCCAGTAACAGCGACCAGTCAG
>NC_137938.1:167500-312500 GCF_963969265.1 Rhamphochromis sp. 'chilingali'
ACATGTCTTTTTCAAAGCCTGCGGTGAAGAGAAAGGTTGGTGATGAGCACCGACAATTTCAGGAAAAGTGGGAAATGCAATATTTCTTTGTTGAGCACAGGGGCACCCCGACCTGTCTTATTTGCACAGAGAAAGTTGCGCTGCACAAGGAATACAATTTGAAACGTCATTACACAACTAGACATGCTGAGGTGGATGCAAAATACCAGGGAGACGAGAGAGCGAACCGGGTTGCCAGTCTTAAAACAGATCTACTGAGGCAGCAAGATTTCTCCAAGAAAGCAACCAAAGAGAATAATGCAGCAGTCGGAGCCACGTGGTTAGTGAGATGATTGCTAAAGCAGGGAAGCCATTCACAGAAGGTGCATTTGTCTAAAAGTGCATATTGCAGGCTGCAAATATAGTCTGTCCGGGAAAGAAAGGTCAGTTTAGCAACATCAGCCTTTCTGCCAACACCGCAGCAGATCGCATTTCTGACCTGTCAAGTGACATTTATGACCAACTGTGTGAGAAAGCCAAATGTTTCAGTGTATACTCAGTCGCTCTTGATGAGACCACAGACATCACCGACACTGCCCAGCTCCCAATGTATGTCCGTGGTGTTGATGACAGTTTTGAAGTGATGGAGGAGCTGCTCACAGTAATTCCAATGCATGGCCAGACCACTGCTCAGCAGATATTTACAAGCTGTGTGATGCCATTGAGAATGTTGGTTTGCCATGGAAGAGGTTTGTTGGAATAACAACAGATGGAGCGCCATCAATGACAGGGAGGAAAAATGGACTGGTAGCACAAAACAAACTGGAAGAGGAAGGCGTGGAGGAGGCCATTGCTCTGCACTGCATCATCCATCACCAGGTCCTTTGCAGCAAATGCCTGAAGTTTGACAATGTGATGTCTATTGTTGTGAAATGCATCAACCAAATCAGATCCAGGGGCTTAAAGCACCGAAGGTTCTGTGCTTTTTTAGAGGAAATGGAGTCAGAATATGGGGATGTGCTCGACTTCACTGAGGTACGTTGGCTCAGCAGGGGAAATGTATTAAAGAGACTTTTTGAGTTGAGAGCAGAAGTGAAGCCTTCATGGAGAAGGATGGAGTTAGTGTTCCTGTGCTAACTGATCCCAAATGGCTCATGGACTTAGCTTTTCTTGTTGATATGACACATGAGCTTAATGTACTGAACAAGACGTTACAAGGCCAGGGGCAACTTGTCAGTGCTGCCTATGACAACGTGAGAGCATTCTCCACAAAACTGGCGCTCTGGAAAGCTCAGCTCTCTCAGACAAACCTTTGCCATTTCCCAGCATGCAATGCACTCGTGGATGCAGGCACACCATTCAGTGCTGACAAGTATGTTGATGTCATTTTGAGGCTACAGGAGGAATTTGATCACAGATTTGCTGACTTCAAGACACACAGAGCCACCTTTCACATTTTTGCGGACCCCTTCTCCTTTGATGTGCAAGATGCCCCTTCTGTGCTTCCAATGGAGCTCATTGAGCTGCAGTGCAACTCTGAACTCAAAGCAAAGTTCAGGGAGGTGAGTGGAAAAGCAGACAAGCTTGGACAATCTTTGAGAGAACTGAGCCCTAGTTTCCCTCGGCTTTCCCGAATGTTCAAGCGGACCATGTGCCTTTTTGGTAGCACATACTTGTGCCAAAAGCTCTTCTCCACTTTGAACTTCAATAAGTCCAAGTACAGGTCCAGACTTACGGATGATCATCTTCAAGACATACTGAGGGTCGCAACTGCTTCCTCCCTCAGGCCAAATCAGGCTCGGCTATGCGAGAGGAAACGCTGCCAGGTCTCTAGCAGCAAGGAGTAGGCAAGAGAAGCCATGTTCAGAAGAACAGTTCATTTTCTACAGTGTTCCATTCATGTTCAGAAGAAGGTTATAGAACTGTTAATACAGACATTTCAATCTAAATACAGCAGATATAGAAGACTGAAAGAAACACAAGTTCACTGACTAAAAATATCTTATTATTATTTTATTTATGTATTACAGATTGATTTATTTTCTTATTAACTCTTAATTTGTTTATTTATTTTTCATATTTTGTGTTAAAAAATAAAAATAAAGAGATTTGAGAAGATAGGAACTTTTTAACTATGCCTTTCTTGTGGAAAACCTAATGCGGCCCAGCCTCACCCAGACTCTGCCTGCAGCGGCCCCCAGCTAAATTGAGTTTGAGACCCCTGTCCTACACCATAAACCAGTAAGAGAGGGTACGACCTCTCTCATGGCCCCAAGTGGTGTGTGCATGCCAGAGCACTCTGGAAGGCACACACAGTCTTTACAGACTACTAAGGATCAAACCTCTATCATCATGCAATCGATTATACAACTCTAAGCATATATGAGTAAATATTTCTAAGCATAAATGACAATCAACAATATAAACCTTACAGCTGGTTTTAATAACTAATTCTAATTAGGGGTGAATAATTATTACAAGCTAATGCTAATATCGTATTCTCTTCCCTTTTAACAATGTGAGCAGCTAGTGCTAGGTAGGCTGAAGCTATCAGCTAATGCTAAAGCTAAAGATAATTTGATGTGAATTAGCATTACATTAGTGCGGAGTTAATGCTAACTAGACTGCCATTAGCAGGTAATGCTAATTTTAGGTGAATAGGAATTGGCAGCTAATGCTAATACCATATTTTCTTGCTTTAACCCTTTAAAACTGGTCAGAGTGGGCACACTCCGTTTTGCTCAACTATTTTTAAATCCCGGTAGCACTGTAACCACGTGAGCTAGCGCAATAATTTTTTTTGCATATGAAACCTGAGGAGTTGTACTTACATCTTATGCCATCAGCTTGTCCTAGGTTACAGTTTCCTTCCACATATGCTTAGGACTCATATTGCACTGCTGGAAATAGTTTATTTTGATGCATATGCTGTTATTTTGCAAAGTTGCAGTATAATATTTATTTTCGTTTTTCCTGCAGTATATAAAAATTGGTGTATTTCAAAAATAAAACTATGAAGCCACTCAAAATAAATTTTCTGTGGTGGGAAACTATTTTGTGCAACTTTTTTGTATTTACAGTTTTGAGGGATAAGCCTCTTAAATTTCTCTAACTAGAAATATATGTTAAAAAAACAAAAACGATTTTCAATTTTTTTGTAGTTTATTGCACTTTTTTGCAATTTATGTAATTACTATGCACTTAATACATACATATTATTAAAATTTAGGCTGTAATGGTTGTACTGATGTATAGTAACTTGAAATGCTCCCAAAAACGGCTCTACAGCATGTAAAAATATAATATAAGCTCTGGCGGACTTGGTTCTATGGTAGGTCTTAAAGGGTTAAATCAATATCAGTAGCTAATCCGATTGTTCAGTCTGACGTCAGGTGAAGTCATTTTTATGCATTTAAGAGCTGTGTTGAATTCAACATTACAAACTGAACATTAGAACTATCCTCTTCTCCAGGATTTTCCTGATTTAACATTTCAACATGATTCATTTTTGTTCTCTACACCTGCCGTCATCACTTCAATTATTCCCACTGTGGATTTGATCATATTGTTTGCCCAGCATCTCTACATTTTCCCATCCATACTACCCAGAGCTCATTAACACTATTAATACTGGAAACTGCTGTTGAAGCCTGATGGTGACACTTTCTGGTGAAGAAGTGAATTGCAGTAACAGGACTGGCTGGCTTATGATACACTGGACATTTCCAGCGCTTTGTTTTCTCTGCTCACAGACAACACAGATACACGCATGTATATACAGCCCACGTCCAGCTCTGCATGCACTCCTTCTGCTCCATTTCTATAGAGAACAAACAACGTAACACAATCATTCTCCATTGTTTTCAACTCAACCAGCTGCATTTAATGAAGGAGTTTGAATTTACTTTACAACAGCTGCTGTTGTTTCCTGTCTGCATTCATGTTCTTTACTGTACTCCACACATTATGAACTGGTGTAGATCTTCCTAAAGTACTGCAGTATTCCTGCCAGTACATCCTCTTAGTTTTCCTAACTGTTTCCTCTGATGCTCGTTGCTATTCTTTCCTCAATGCAAATTCATGCTAAGCTCCTTCATATCCATCCCTGTTTCTAAACCTGTAATAATTCCTTTAATGTGTCTTTGGCCTAATTATGAGTCTGTCCACATGTTTGTAGTTCCCCACTTGCTTTGGTTTCTTAGCTCTGATTCTCTGAAATTTATCCTTGAAATCATTTACTGGCATCTCTCCCTCTCACTCCCACTATCCCCAGAACACCAGAGTATTCATCTCCTGGCCTCTTTACATTTTCTCCAATCATCCCTGTTTCTAGAGTCTCGCCCCATCTGCAGGCAGTCCAAGAGAAACTTCCTCTGCCATTTTCTTCTTCTTAATCTTTGATTTTTCTCTTCACTTTCTCCATTGGGTCTTCTTAGACGCACTTTCCAGAAAGCAGCAACATTTTTTGTGCCCCATTTTTCAAATTGTGCATCTTACTTCAGCTTAATGTGTTTACTGTTTTGTTTTTACACAGGTCATGTAAAAGAAATCCTACCAGAGGCTGGACAAAGCTGAACTGAAAGACAGCACGGGCAATAAACCAGAGCAGCACAAAACTTAAGCACACATATATAAGGTGATTTAACAAATCATGTCTGTTGTAAATGAGTAAGCCATTTATCGACCTGACTCAGGTTTTAAAATCATCATCAGAAAAGACTGAATCCTGACCTGAGAATCCCAAGTGTACACTTTGGACTCTCCACTGCAGAAAATAGAAGCTTCATTCCTGAATCCTGCAGGTTGTTGTTACCCAGATCCAACTCTGTCAGATGGGAGGACTGGGAGCTCAGGACTGAGGACAGAGCTTCACAGCTTCTGTCTGACAGGTTACAGCCACTCAGTCTGAAGAAAGGATGACAAGAAGACATGAAACACTGGTGTTAAAGTATATTCATGGTGCCATGAGGAGCTACTACATTTACAGTATTTCAACACTGTTTCAGGACATGCTGGAATCCTTATTGCCTCATGTTACAAAAGTCAAATGTGGCAGTTTACTGTGACTTGCATGGATTCATTAAAAAAAAAAACATACACACAATGTTAATTTTTTCCAAATGAAATTGATTAAATGATGTTAATTGATGAAAAAAAAATCGATATTGCTTGATCTGACCTCAGCGTTTCCAGTTTGCAGTATTGACTCTTTATCCCAGCAGACAGCAGCTTCACTCCTGAATCCAGCAGGTTGTTGTTACCCAGGTCCAGCTCTGTCAGACGGGAGGACTGGGAGCTCAGGACTGATGACAGAGCTTCACAGCTTCTGTCTGACAGGTTACAGCCACTCAGTCTGAAATCAAGGGGGAAGGGAGAGAAGATCAACCAAACAAATCAGAGCTTTATTGCTTTTTTGTTGTTTTTAAGCAGAAATCAGTGAGGTGCTGGTAGATTCTGTTCCTTTGGTTTATTACCCAATAACACACACATACACTAATATTTGTGACTTTTGTAATAGCAGCATTTACAATGCAAAGCAACAGCGATCACAGATTGAAGGGGCCTGAATAAAACTACAATGCAGTGATTTTTAAGATGACCTGTTCTTCCAATTTCCAACAACAGATTTCTCCAACCTTACAGTTTAAAATAATTCTTTATCTCATACTGAATCTTGGTGCACCTCCCCCCAGTTTATTAAAATGAAGTGGTGCTGAAGTTGCTGTAAGCGATGTGTGATGCCACTGATTTCCTTTCTGATCCAATACAAAGTGTCAGGGTCCTGGGACTGAGCGGCCCAGGGTCCCTGAGCAGTTATGTATTATATTATTATTATTGTTGTGTATTTTGGTGTTGCTCCCCCTTCCCTGTGCTTGTGTATATGTGTGTGTGGGTGGCTGAGCACTTGTTTATAGGCGGCGTCAGGCCTGGAGGGTGTGGCCCTGCAAGGGGACTGGCCACACCCGAAGCCACACACCTGCTGCTGATCAGGCCTCGTCGGGGGAGCTACTTAAGAGAGTCTTGGAGCTCCCACCGACGCGGGATCATTGCATGAGACTCCACGTTAGTCTTCTGTTTAGTTGAGTTAGTGTGTGTGTATGCCCGCAGTTGTATGTGTCCTGACGGCTGTGTCTATTGTTTCCCGCAGGAGGAGCGTGGAAGACACGAGAGCAGCGAGCACCGGGGGGTGCTGACACGGGAGCGGAGAGCACAGAGACACGGACTATTCACGGAGAGACACAACACGGGAGTCTGGGAAAACACGGGGATTTATTGTTACTTTGTGGCACACTGTAAATAAACACACTGTTTATACATAGAGCACCGCGCCTGGGTCCTCCTTCCCCACACATCCCCATGGTCTGCCAGCCAGACCGTGACATAAAGTAAAATTCAGGCTGGTATCTGCGATACTAATGAAAACTATTCCTTCAGAATCAATACAAGACATAAGAAAATATGATGTTTTGTATAACATAAAAAGCCTGAATTTTAAAATATTCAGTTAACAATCAAAAACAGATGTGACTGAAAATAATAAAACTGAGAAACATTTTATGGCCATTGCTACGGGCCATTCGATGCTTTTACAACCATTGCAAGAGCTTGGTTGGCATAGCCGGCAATAAGTTGGATAGTAATAAGTCCGGTGGGTGATGGGCTCCGCCAGGGCTGCCCTTTGTCACTGATTCTGTTCATAAGTTTTATGTTTGAAGGCTGTATCAAAAGTTCATTCAAGTTACAATATTGTGGTCAAAAGTTCTCCTTTTTTCTTTTATACTATACAACTACGCTGGCTCATGGTTTTAGGACATGGATCTGTCATGGAAGAAATCTATGACCACTTTTAATCAACATTTTAAAAATAAACATGATCACAGATTTACTTACAGAGCTTTGTTGGAGGCTTTGACCACTGGCAGCAGCCTCAGAAGAGCCTCCTCTGAAGCAGAGTATTTCTTCAGGTCAAACACATCCAGATCTTCTTCTGATGACAGTAAGATGAAGACCAGAGCTGACCACTGAGCAGGAGACAGTTTATCTGTGGAGAGACTTCCTGATCTCAGGGACTGTTGGATCTCCTCCACTAGAGAACGATCATTCAGTTCATTCAGACAGTGGAACAGATTGATGCTTTTCTCTGCAGACAGATTCTTACTGAGCTTCTTCTTGATGTACTGGACTGTTTCCTGATTGGTCTGTGAGCTACTTCCTGTCTGTGTCAGCAGACCTCGTAGGAGAGTCTGATTGGTCTGCAGTGAAAGACCCAGGAGGAAGCGGAGGAACAAGTCCAGGTGTCCATTTGGACTCTGTAAGGCCTTGTCCACAGCACTCTGGTGGAGAGATTCTTTTTGGTTTAAAAAGCTAAAACTCTTGGAGGTTATTTGTTTCTGTTCAAGCTGATTTTTTCCAGAGTTGATGAAGGTCAGATGGACATGAAGAGCAGCCAGAAACTCCTGAACACTCAGATGGATGAAGCAGAACACCTTGTCCTGGTACAGTCCTCTCTCCTCTTTAAAGATCTGTGTGAACACTCCTGAGTACACTGAGGCTGCTGTGTTATCGATGCCACACTCTGTCAGGTCTGATTCATAGAAGATCAGGTTTCCTTTCTGCAGCTGATCAAAAGCCAGTTTTCCCAGAGACTCCATCATCTTCCTGCTCTCTGGACTCCAGTGTGGATCTGTCTCAGCTCCTCCATCATACTTGACCTTCTTCACTTTGGCCTGAACCACCAGGAAGTGGATGTACATCTCAGTCAGGGTCTTGGGCAGCTGTCCTCCCTCTCTGGTTTTCAGCACATCCTCCAGAACTGTAGCAGTGATCCAGCAGAAGACTGGGATGTGGCACATGATGTGGAGGCTTCGAGATGTCTTGATGTGGGAGATGATCCTGCTGGCCTGCTCCTCATCTCTGAATCTCTTCCTGAAGTACTCCTCCTTCTGTGGGTCAGTGAACCCTCTGACCTCTGTCACCATGTGAACACAGTCAGGAGGGATCTGATTGGCTGCTGCAGGTCGTGTGGTTATCCAGAGGTGAGCAGAGGGAAGCAGTTTCCCCCTGATGAGGTTTATCAGCAGCACATCCACTGAGGTGGACTTTCTAGGGTCAGTTAGGATTGTAGTTTTGTGGAAGTCCAGAGGAAGTCGACACTCATCCAGACCATCAAAGATGAACACAACCTGGAAGTCTTCAAAGCTGCAGATTCCTGCTTCTTTGGTTTCAGTAAAGAAGTGATGAACAAGTCCCACCAAGCTGAACTTTGCCTCTTTCAGCACATTCAGCTCTCTGAAAGTGAATGGAAATATGAACTGGATGTCCTGGTTGGCTTTGCCTTCAGCCCAGTCCAGGGTGTATTTCTGTGTTAAGACTGTTTTCCCAATGCCAGCCACTCCCTTTGTCAGCACTGTTCTGATTGGTTCATCTCTTCCAGGTGAGGCTTTAAAGATGTCTTCTTGTCTGATGGTTGTTTCTGGTCTGTCTGGTTTCCTGGATGCTGTTTCAATCTGTCTGACCTCATGTTCATCATTGACCTCTGCAGTCCCTCCCTCTGTGATGTAGAGCTCTGTGTAGATCTGATTCAGAAGGGTTGGGTTTCCTGCTTTAGCGATGCCCTCAAACACACACTGGAACTTCTTCTTCAGGGTGGATTTAAGGTTACGATGACAAACTGCAGCTGGAAGTTCTGAATGAGAAGAAAAATAAACATTCAATTCCAAAAAGAACTAATCTTTAAAACATGTCGCTCCATCTTCCATCTCTGGAAAATGTTCATTTATCCAGCAGCTTAAATCTTTAGATAAATCCTCTTACGTCTCTGCAGACGGTCAGCCAGCTCCTCCTGCTTCATTCTCCTCAGGAAGTCCACTGCAATCTTCACAAATGCCTCTCTGCTGCTGCTCCTCTGACTCTCTAAGCATTCTGGGTAATCTGGACTCAGAACCTTCTGGATCTTCTTCAGCCCGTTCTTCACAAAAGTGATGATGTTGTCCTCCAGCAGCTGGAACAGAATATTTATGAATGAGCCAATCAGAGTGAAATCATGGAGCCAAACATCAGATCCATGTTGGACACACTGACGATCCACTGGTCTACAAAGAGCAGCATGGAGATGACTGTGAACAGAACAGATGTAACACTAGTTGTTGTACATGTACAGACCATAAATATGGAGTCCAGCTGTGTTTGATGCTGCTGGGCAGACTGACCACTGGGAACCTCTGAGCTCTGCTGGTCCACTCTGTGGAGGAACCATGAAGGATTAGATCCACACAGGATAAAGATCCAGGAGTTTCTGCTCAAATAACTTCATCTGAATCAAGTCTGTCAAGTGTTCTATGAACTTTCTTTCACCAGTGATGGAAGTGATGATGTTGCAGAAGCTCAGAGGAAACTTTGAGACTTCATCAAACTGATAAATTCACTCACTGGAAGATAAAACTGTGATGAACCATCAACTAATGCTCTCAGGAGGCCAAAGGTCCCTGAATGTAACTGTGCAGTAGATTCATCGAGTGTTTGAAACCTGACCACTTCCACATGTTTTCATTCTAACACGAGAAGTCCTTTTCTCATTGGTTTGATTTGAGTTTTCATTTGAGTTTTCTGAGTCTCGTGTTTGGAGTCGAGTCTAATCAATGATCTGACAGAAGAACATTAAAAAGGATTTACCAGTGCTGTCAACATTAACATGTAGGGTTAGGGTTAGGGGTTCATCTGTTATCATGATTAACATGATAAAAACCTTTAACACAACACATCTGGATGCAGAACGACTCAAAATCCCTGAAATGTTTCTATCAACGCACTTCGGGCAGTTTGTCCAAGTAGAGTTACCTTTGCACACGTGCAGATGTGCAGCACATCTGTTAGTGACGGAAGCTGAACCAATCAGCTCAATATGGAAGATGATAAACACACACTGACCTCTCGATGGAAAGTTTGAGTATTAAAAAAGTGCTCAGATTTTAATTAATTGACACATTTAATTTATTTATTTATGTATTTCACATTTTAATTAATTATTGACACATTTAATTAATTATTTATGTCTTTCACATTTAATTAATTATTGACACGTTTAATTAATTAATTATGTATTTCACATTTTAATTAATTATTGACACATTTAATTAATTATTTAATGATATATTTATTTATTTCATTTTGGCAGTCCTGGCGCCTGGCTCTCATCATGAAATAATTTTATCTGTCAGCCTCACCCATCAAACTCAGGGGGCGGGGTTAACGCTGATCGAGTCAAAACCATTGCTTTGGCCTGGTGGCCATTGTTTCTAGCACACAACAACCGGCATGTGGAAGCTAACAGAACTGAGCTTTGAAAAACCCTGTTTGTGTGTCACCAAATACCGTTTTAATATTTTTTTTAGCCGAGAATGTAGTGGTTTAATCTTCATGTGTCTGGTCGGTTTGTCAAGATACAGCCTCTTTGCAAAAGTGCTTCGATGATTTCGGAAATGTCTGCCCTGTCTCACGGCAAAGCGTGGGATAGACCCGCTCGCCTCGCAAGCAATCCCACCGACAAAGCGCAGGCCCCAGTACACAGCTGTAGTAACCCCCGCTGACTTCTTTTACTGAGGTTATATTTATCGGTGTTTTATTTCCTGATGTTCGTATGTGTCCTACGTGTTTCAGTTGCCAATTCTGAATTATAACTAACATTAAAAACATGTTTAAGGAGAAGAGAGAGCAAATAAATCTGTTTAACATCTGATCTTTGGGTTTTTGTTCAGTAATCAGCGTGACCTGTGTATAAATGCATAAAAGAGATAACGTTGGTGTTTCTGTCATGTAGTAACTGCTGGCTTTAACTGTACAAAGGTTGTTCGACACTATGAAACACATACAGACTTCATGATGTTCGGCTAATATTTTTATTGCGAATATTAATCATGAGGGTAAACGGCCCTGTACACCACGGAGCGAGGTCAGCATATCCACGATATCCTCAGCTCCATGAGTTAACACAAAGTTTCCCAGCTGACTATCTAACTGTCAACTATTCCAGAGACGTGAAAATATACAGCATAAAGAAAAGTGTAAGAGACTCAGCAGCAGATTAGAATAACAGTTATACATTTAATAAATCACCAAATGAATCCAAGAAACGAGCAAACCTGTTCCGACAATTTGAGTTTGTATTCCCTCAGCTGCAGACTTGCTGCGGTTTAAATGTTTGAAAAGGAAGATTAGATATAAAAAACGTCAAACATAGACTCAGTCTGCCTTCACATTTGATATGAGGCCAGCACGTATAGTGGCTGTGTCCTGTTTTAAGATCATACATGTAAAATTGTTGTCTGACCTCCGTCGATCCAGCCGCTCAGAGTCCGTGGTTACCATGGTTACTGCATAAGCAGCTATAATGTTAACAGCTGGCACTGAGGAAACCTACACCAGCATGGGTGTTTATGTTTGTCATTGCAAAAGAACTGTCTGAATGGTTAACTGAAGTTAACTTTATAAATTATAGTTAAGGAGTTTCACAGATAACGCCTACGTGAGCTGTGCGACTGTTCACCACCACACTGAAATCAGCAGGCTATTACTGAAATACACGTGCTATATCATAAACTATGATATAAATAGGGAGGTCCTATTAACATGTTTAGTTTTAAAGGACACCTTCCTGCCTTTAGTCTCATTCATGAGCAGTATTAGTTTTCTTCTAACATCCAGAAGTCTGCACCATGTGTTTCATAGTTTGTAACAAGCCTTTGACAGGTAAACATAACATGACCGAAAAAGCAAAAAAAAAAAAAAAAAAAGAGAGAGAGAGAGTGTTGACTTAAGAAGAGAAAATGCTCTCAATTATGGAGACAGGCAAATGGTTCATTTATGTTTGATGTGTGTTTATTCCTCCCTAAATATTGTCGGTGAAGTTTGCCATGCACGTCAGATTTTCCTGCGCATTTTTATACCTCTGCCAACAGAGAGAGAAAAAAAATCACATTCTAACAGACAGCTGGTGCTTAGAATACAGTTGAATAACTATTAAAAAACAGATGATATTTAGATGATAGTTCAGTCTAACACATGTGCCAGTGAACCATTAAACGTCTGTGAAACTATGCAGTTATGAAACGTAACTTTAACCTCAGCCAAACCGATTTGCTCAGTTGTAAATAAAACAGCGAAGTAAACGTGACCCGACAGACAGAACCTGAGTGAATGAAGTCCAGCGTTTAACCACTGAGAGCTAAAACTCAGCTGAGGTTTCAAAGCTGTGTGCCGGTGATTGGACATCAGCCGCTGATGAAGCTGCTTCGCCTATAAAGTGCTCTGTAAGGAAACAAGCTCCAGCAACTCTGCGCTTGGGGAAAACACTATATTTACTTATCTTGTGCAGAAAAATGCGCTGACATTGCTTTATATCGAGCACCGGCTGCCCAGTTAAACTGTGACTATCACCAGGTAACGTAGGCGTGTTTCTTGAATTAGCAGCAGGTGTTAAACAGCTGACAGATGAGGAGGAGGATGCATGCAGGTAAACTGAGGGTCTGTTGAGCTGATCGCTGGTTTCGTGAGAAAAATGTCAGCTCGTTCTTTATGTTACAGAAGCACAGAGACACAAGACCAGGCGGAAAGAGACGATCGTTCGGTGAAAATGAGAATCTGCGAATGCAACATGTGGAACACGGAGAGTGGAATATGTAAACAAACCGGTTAACGTAACCCCCTGGGTGCACTCTGCATGCTAATTGTTAGCAGAGCTAGTGAAATCTCTGAAAACATCTGAGCACTTTTGCAAACATGTTCTATGTTGACAACCTGACCAGACATACGGCGCGACACTCGCGGCTAAAACACTGTTAAAAGTGTAGCTGGTGACAGAAAAACGGGGTATTTTAAAACTACACCACCACCATTGCTGCCTGTGATTTGAAATGCATTCTGGGATACCTGGCTGCCCCAAGTCTACACAAGCAATCGATTATCTAGGATCGACCTGTTTTGACTTACTTTGCACGGCAACCAATCAAATGTTAGAGAAGCTGCATGGGCAGCGTTAACCCCGCCCCCTGAGTTTGATGGGTGAGGCTGACAGATACAATTATTTCATGATGAGAGCCAGGCGCCAGGACTGCCAAAATGAAATGAATAAATATATCATTAAATAATTAATTAAATGTGTCAATAATTAATTTATTACATGTGTCATAACTATTTATTTAATTAATTAATTCCAATTTTAATTAATTATTGACACATTTAACTAATTATTTAATGGTGTATTTAATTAATTCATTATGGCAGTCCTGGCGTTCCATAGTAATATAGATTATATATTATTATATATTAGTGCACACTTAGCTTTTAGTATATATGTTTGTTACAAAGTTGTATTTACAGCAGAGAAGCTGAGTTAAAGACTGAAAACTATTCAAAGTCTCTTTGAATTGAAGTGTTTAACATTCTTTGTGTTTATTCTGCATTGACTTCATTATATGGTGTAAACGTCTGTTACAGGCTTAAATATAAAGTTGGAAAAATGTAACTGCAGCTATTGATCAAGTAATTGTGATTAATCAGGATTAATGACAGAAGATTGTGTCATTAATTAGTCATGTTTTAATCTACTGACAGCACTAGTGTTCACTCTTGTGCCTCCAACTGTTTTACGCCCTTTCAACACCTTCCTGGTCAAAAGTGTACACGCACAAAATCTACAATAAAACCCTCACGCAGCAATAGGACAGACACACAATCCATTTATCTCTGTGTCTCAAACACACACACGTGTATTCAAAGCCTCGATTTGTTCATATTTCATCTGTTGTGTTTTTATCTTCAGCGTTTTCAGTGTTGCTGCATTTACACCAAAAATGTTTCCATTGATGAATCAGATTGATTTGAATGTGTTTCATCCATACAAATCCCTCCCTGGTGGTCACATGACTCTATAACATAACAGGAGTCATGTGACAAGAGTTTCATGCTGTAAAATGTCAAAATGGTTGAATGTGGTGGAGTAAAAATGTGAGATATCAACGACTTTTCTTCAATATGAAATGTTTGCAGGGCCTGACAGGAAGTGGACGGACGCTCTGATCACTTCCTGTTTGCTGAAGTGGGTTTTCAGTTGTTTAGAAACCAAAGGCTTGTTTTAAAAGACAGTTTAAATGGGACTGAGGGAACGACGTGTTTGCAGTTTATATCCAACAACATCAAGCAGTTTAATCAAAGAGTTCATGTTGCTAACAGCTCACCTCTCTGCAGCAGACACAGGCTGGGATTTAAAATGAATGAGACGATCTTTAGACGCGTCACTCTGTAAGGACACAGAGCTGGGTGGAGGTCCAGGCTGGTTCCTGTGAATAATGATGGAGCAGTGATGTGAGTGCTGAGCTGTGACATGGAGAAGAGTCATGGACAGTTAGAGATGGTCATCTCACCTCTGAGCTTTGGTCTGGCTCTCATGTTCCCCACACAGAGTGCTTTTAGAGGGAGGGACTCCCTCCTCTCTGTCCTCACACTGATCCATGCTGCTCAATTCACATCAGCTCACACACACTTTCTACCTGCAGAGGAAACACAAATCATTCATGTGCACATCAGCTGAAATCCTCCTTTCATCATGTGTGCTGTCCAAATATCAGCTGCTTCTTTCCTGCTTCATCTCAGTGTCAGCTGGATGCAGTCAGACAGCAGTGTGAGGCAGAGGAAGCTGCCATCAGCTGCTCTGCTATCAGTCCACTAGATGGAGCCTGAAGCACACACGATGCATTCACTGACACACACTGATTCACTGTGACTGGAAGCTTCAGTCAGTCCAACACGTGTGAACAACATTTTAAACCTTTCAGCTGATCGAGGATTCAAAGAGGATCAGCAGAGTTAAAGCTTCACACTAATTCTTCCTGCTGAGTTTGCAGAGAACTGCACACACACTGATTCACTGCTAAAGAGAAGCTTCTTCCATCCAGTAATAATAATAATAATGGATTGGATTTATATAGCGCTTTTCAAGGCACCCAAAGCGCTTTACAATGCCACTATTCATTCACTCTCACATTCACACACTGGTGGAGGCAGCTACAGGTGTAGCTACAGCTGCCCTGGGACAGACTGACAGAAGCCAGGCTGCCATATCACACCATCGGCCCCTCTGGCCAACACCAGTAGGCGGTAGGGTGAAGTGTCTTGCCCAAGGACACAACGACCAGGACAGAGAGCCAGGGATCGAACCAGCGACCTTCCGGTTACAGATACGCTTCCCAACCCCCTGAGCCACGGTCGCCCCTAATTCATCATCCATCAGCTCTGCTGCTGCTCTCAGTCCTGGACTCTGATCACAAACTAAAAGCAGCTTTTTAACTCGTGTCTGTAAGAACTGTTAGTTTAGTTAGTTAGCTGAGTTTGCAGAGAACTGCACACACACTGATTCACTGTTTGGGAAACTAGAAAAATGTTGGTCTTGAACTGGCTGCGTAATGCAGACAGGGTAGGATCCGAATATAACGGCGAAACATCTTCAAGCAACTTACAGAAGTCCAGATGCTTTTCTTTCCAAGCTCCTTAAACTACGATGACCTGGATGACTAAGAATCTTCACAGGAAAAATGAAACACACTGAACAAAGAATGCAAGACTTTCACAATAAAACAACAAACAAAGGAACGCAACACTGACACGTGAGCTTGTCAGAGGAGTGGAGGAAAGTGTTATGGATTCAAATATTGGGGACGGATACAAGAGGAAAAACCACAATAACCACACTGGGTCAAACGATGATTTTAATGATCACACGCGTGGGAGATGGACACCGTATGCAGACAGCCTCAGATCTCAAAATGGTGGAGCATTGATCAAACTCTTATAGCCTCTAGTGGCCCCCACCTAATCATAAAAGCCTAAACATTCACATGCTTTCTCTCACACAGCGCCTAAGCTACGACCTTGGCTCCCTGTTTATCTGCTCCTGCTGAGATGGGGCAGAAAACTCCAGCATGTTCTTTTCTAATCAGACAAATAAGGCGATGACTTTCTGCAAACAGTATTTCTTATAACATCATAAAACAATATCATTCATCCACAATAAATCAGCAGTCTAATGTAATGCAAATCAGTTTAACAAATGCAATAGTTACCACCTTCTTCTAACTCAGGAGAATAATGCAAACTAAGACTACATAATAATTCACAATCTTTAATTAGGGGTCTAACATGGCGTAAAATAATATTATAATCCCACAAAAGGCAGACGAGAGTGAGCGAGGGAAAGAGGAGACAAGACATGACAGGCTGAGGAAATATAGAATGGAGCACCAGGCCTCACACAAACACACACAGACACAGACACACACAGACACACACAGAGACACACAGAGGCACAGAGGGAATCTAATGATCAAGGAACTAAACAGGAAGTATAAGAAACTCAAAGCAGCATAAATAAGACTGTAAATGAACCAGAACATAAACCATAATACAAGAAACCCACAGTGTTGGGTCAAAGGGACCCAGAACCATTAAAGTTCTTTTCTTTGCTCTTCACTGTTTGAGTGCAGACAGACTCCACGTTAAACTATGACAGCACCGTCCCTGTTGCTGCTGTCAGACCTGTTATTCACTCACTGCTCGCCAGTGTTTCTAATGAGTTTTACTCATCCATGAGAGTTTAAAGCTTGCACTTACAAGCAATGTTCCCTCTAATGTTTCATGTGTCTGAACACACAAACTCCCTGAGCGATCCACTGTGAGCGACATTAGACGTGTGCACTGTGGTCACGCCAGCGTTGAATCCATCCAAGTTACATGTTTATTAAAATAATCAATTTACAGCATTTACATTTCTGTTAGACTACTTTTAAATAACTGCTTTAGCCCACTTACAATGAAAGTTAAAAAAACAATCTTGTTCATGACCTGTGTAGCATGTTAACACTATTGGAAGGAAAAATAACTTGAACTCCAATTTTGAAAACACAACTTTCTTTTTTTTTATAAAGCTCTGACTTGTAGTATGAGTCTGTGGTCTGGGAGAGAGTCTGTAACTCTGTCTGCAACATACAGTAAATAATGACCAATGTTGGGCAGTTAATTATATAGTTACTTCTTCAAAAAAGTAACTGAGTTTTGCAAACAACAAAGTTTTTTGCAGCTGTTTACCTAAAAATGCAGCCAAGGCAATTATTTTAAATAAACATTTCAAACTATTTACAGAACAATCAGCTGTTCTGCATCAAATCTGATGCCACACAAATTATTTGTGCCGCTCCAAAAAATAATTCCTGTCCACTATGAGATGAAGGAGAACAACAGCCTGATACCTGCAGGCCTGACAGCAGCAGATGTGTCACTGCTGTAACATCTGTAACACTCAGCAGCCGCCTCATTGTTCTGACACACACAACAAAACTATTGACTACACTACACACTAACTACACAAGACAACACACTAACTTGAGACTCCAAACAGGCTAAACGTCTCAAATCTCTCGCATCTCAAAACACCGCCATCACTCCGTTTCTTAACAACTAAATGCCATATTTTGATTGGTCGACGTGGTACATTTTTCGACCAATAGGAAAGGGTGGGGATTTTTGGTGTGTTTTTTGCTCACAGGCTTTTGAGTGTTTTCCTTATAAAACACCGTTTTTACCGTTTCTTCCCGCAGTAAATATAAACAACGACAGTATTCAGGAAGAAAACCAAACATTGCAGATATTTTATCATAACTCTGGTTTTATGTGGCCGATCAACACAATTTAAAAACTGGTATAAAGTCCACACTTTGTCTGTCAGTTGTTCCGTCTGTCCTGCTCACATCTCCAATGGTTGTACACGTTGTCATTAACGTGGCTTCACTTCACATCAGCCGCTTTGCTAGCTAAAACACCGGCACATATTTACTTTAATTTCAGTTCAGGTTAGAATTCTTTTTGTGTGCGCAACACAGATTTTCTCTGCGCAGAGACCGCGCCAACAGTGCGCAAATGCGCATGTGCGCACCTTAGAGGGAACATTGCTGGTGACTACCAATAAAAACAAGTGTGCTTCACTGTCAGAGCTACGGTGATTCAACCAGTAGGTCGAATGACTTGATAATAAAAATATTTGCTTGATGCTTTGCATTGAGGCGCATTGTTGAATTTGCAGGGACACAATAACCACAGATCAATTGTTCAAACCACTACAGTAGGGAGCCATGTTATGAATAATAAACAAATAATAATACTAATACTACTACTAATAATAATGTTAATTTAAGTAATTGTTTTCGACTGAACATCACATATAATGTAACAAGCAGTAAATTCAGGTTAAGTGCATTATCAGCATTTGGAGGAGCTCCTTATACTTCTTTTCACTGCTCACCTCTTACAAAGTGTTCACACAGTTTGCTTGCCTCTTTCAGCCTGCTAGCTATGCTAACAAGTCTACTACACAAACTTGACTCGGCCACATGACAGACAGCAGAGATAGCTGCTCTGCTAGCTAAGCTAAGTCATGTTAAAGGTCAAGGAAATGAGGCGATGCTGCTGGGAGTTACGTCACAGACTAGCAGAATTTAGTTATTCAGCATAATATTTAATCCTTATTATCTGCTCCTCTCACCTCTGTTTACATCTGAAAACAAGAAAATTTAGCCAACAGTTTATTAGCATTGGTGAAATTATAAACAGGCATCAGCGCGGTCACCTATACTATGCTTTAATGCTAGAGCAGCAGGAACACCAGTTAATCTAAAATCTCCTTTTCTCTCTAAAAAAGTGACAGCAGACTGAGTCAAAGACAGAAACCTTATTTAAACACCAAATATTCACTTCCTGATCCAGGATTCAAAGAGGATGTTGAACTTACTCAGCTTCTTCTCATGAACGTCTTCACTCTGCAGCTCTCTGCTGCCTGGACCAGGTCTGTGTAGAAACAGAGAAAATCCTCCGCTTCTTCTCCGTCAGCAGTCCTCTGTGTCTGCAGACTGCGTCAGATTAAACACTTCACACCATCGGAGTCTGAAGCTCACAGGTCAAAGGTCAGCTGCTGCACCTTTTGTGATATTAATTTGATCAATAGTTAACCAGAAAACTAAACAGCAGTGGCGTTTGCAGGGTTACTGAAGTTGGACTACCTGGTATATAATGTTGTGCTACGTGATTGCTAGCGACACAGCTATGTTAGCATAACATTAGCACAGTGAAGCCGGAGGATGAACGCTAACTTTTTTTCCACTCGATAAAAGTTAACGTGAGGGATTCTGGTGGTCAGGGACAAATGCAGTCACATAGCAGGATGCTGTACACGGGCCAAACTTCAGTCAGGAGAACAACTGAGATTATTCATCCACAATACGAGGTTAGTTATTAATATACTGCAACAACATCTGAATAGAGCAGCTGCGACAGAATTCAACATTAATGAATCAATGTTACGGAAGTGGAGGAAGCGCAGTTTTTGGCTTTCCCCGCATTTCAAAAGTGCTTCATCTCTTTGCTGTGACTGTCGCCCAGCATAATTGCAGATGATAATTGTTGTAGCCACTGCGATGCTTTCGACCAAAAAAGGCGCAGCTTGATGACATCATCAACACGCGATAGAGCAATATAGTCAGAGGCCCTTTCTCAATTCTAAGTACGCAAGTACGTACTCGCGTTCTCGGCGAGACCGGACTTGCCGAGACCGCACGGGAGCACGGACTCGCGATTTGTACAATTGGAACGCCAGCATACTTGATGATGTCACAGGTCCGGAGTTTTTACTGCCGTCCCCTCTTAATTTAACTGTGAGTAATATGTTATGAAGCTTAACTTTAATCACAGCCAAACCGGTTTACTCAGGAACAAATAAAACACTGAAATAAGCCAAACATTAACATTTAGAAATGATCTAAGTGACTTATATATCATGTTTAACCTCAGTAGTGAAATCTCTATTAATAAAAATAGTGTACATGTACATACGTGTACATACCTTAATAAAAAAAAAAAGCAGGTGAGATGTTAGAACGCTTTTATTTTTATTTTAGTGGACACTCAATACAATAGACAGCTGCTGGGGTTTGTTTAACCTGAGTAGCGAAAAGACCGCGGGGGAGGGAGGGGGGGGGGGGGGGGGGTTGAAAACGATGCGCTGTTCTCGCCAGCTCTAATGATCCTCGACCTCGCTGTCTGCTATGGAGCTGGTGGGTCACAGACGTCTCCGAAAACGTTGGAACGCGTTTGGAAATATATGATATCTTGATATATCGAGCAGATATTTGAAGTTTACACAGCTACATTCTCGCTTGAAATAACTTAAACGTTTATTTTGTGACCCAGAAAGAGTAATATTTAAAAGTTTTTAGCCCCGCTCGTCCGCCATTGCCGCGTTTGAGTTTTGGACGAAATGCATTCTGGGATATTTAGCTGTACAAAGTCCACACAAGTCACCACCGATGCATGCTCGATAAAAAGGGCGGAGCGAGAACTCGGCTTGATGCGTACTTCGAATTGGAACAGTACTTGGTCTCCGACTGATGACGTATCACGAGTAGACGAGAACGCAAGTACGCACAAGTACACATAGAATAGAATAGAATAGAATTCAACTTTATTGTCATTGCACATGCACAGGTACAGGGCAACGAAATGCAGTTTGCATCCATCCAGAAGTGCTTTAGTGATATAGATATATTACAATATATATTAGCAATAATATAGATATGTGAGTATATTACAGAAATGGGTCTATTATGGTATGTTATAATGTACACGGTATGAAGTATGTTGTGAATATTCTATAACTATAAGTATGTACAGGCTGTAGTGAGTACAAGCTATGTACAGGATATGAACAGGATATAAATATGAAAAACTATACAGAATATGAAATAAATAACTTTACAGAATCTGGGATATACAGCTATACAGAAATGGGAACTATGCAAGTTGTAAACAGTTGTAGGATTAAAAATTATCGAATGTACAGAATGATTATTTACACAGAGCTATACAGTAGTGCAGTTAAGATAAGTGAGGGTGTAGATAGTTTCTACAGAGGCTATATAAAGTGCTAGTGGTTGTGAGTGGTGGTTCAGTCCATGTTATTATTGTGTTTGAGGGTACAGTTGTCCATTGTGGGCGTGTGTATGTTCAGTCCATGAGTTTAACGTGGGTCAGATGTCAGGAGGCAGAGTTCAGGAGTCTGACAGCTGTGGGGAAGAAGCTGTTCCGGTACCTGGTGGTCTTAGTCCGGAGGCTCCTGTGGCGCCTCCCAGAGGGCAGGAGGGTGAAGAGTCCATGTGATGGGTGACTGGGGTCTTTGATGATTTTCCCAGCCCTTTTCAGACACCGCTTCCTGTAGATGTCTTTTATGGCAGGAAGTGGTGCTCCGGCGATGCGCTGGGCAGTTTTCACGACCCTCTGCAACGCCTTCCGGTCCGAGGCAGAGCAGTTCCCGTACCAGACTGTTATACAGTTGGTCAGGATGCTCTCGATGGTGCAGTGATAGAAGTTCACCAGGATGTCTGAGGACAGGTGGTTCTTCCTCAGAGTCCTCAAGAAGAAGAGGCGCTGGTGAGCCTTCTTGACCAGCTTGGAGCAGTTGGTCGTCCAGGTGAGATCCTCGGAGATGTGGACTCCCAGGAACTTGAAGCTGCTCACACGCTCCACAGCCGTCCCCTTAATGTGGATGGGTGGATGTGGGTCAGCATTCCTCCTGTAGTCCACGATGAGCTCCTTGGTCTTCTCGGTGTTAAGCAGCAGGTTGTTTCTGTCGCACCACTCAGCCAGACGATCCACCTCCACATATTGAGAAAGGGCCAAAATCTCTATCGTTGACCAAATTTAATCGATTCTATCGTATATCGTTTATATCACCCACCCCTACTGGGTGTGATTTGGTTGTATTGGTTTGTTTTTTGGTTTTATGTTTCTATGTAGATGAATGAAGACAGATTCACTCTTACCTTTTCAAAATGTCTATAAGGTAGACTAGGTCTATCCTTTTCTGCCCCTTCACAGATAATCCCAGTGATTTTCCCTTGGTCTGAAATCTCACCTGATCTTGTGATATTGAGAGTCATCTGCCTTTGGGGCAGCTAACCAAACAGTGTTCTCTAAACTCTTTAACTTTAATATACTTTTATATATTTCAGATTTCTGAGCTCTGCTCTGACTCCGTGCCAGTAGCTCCTTAATATGACTTTAGTTTGATCAATAATTAACCTGCAGAAAGTTTCTGTTCCCACTCCACCACGCCGAACAACCCTGAGAACAAATAATTTGATGTGGGTATGTCTGCAGGCTTCATTAAACACAATAAAAGACTCACAAGTTCCTTCTCAAAGGTCAGCTGTCTTTAGATCAATCATTAACCTGCAGCAGGTTGTGGCCTGATGTGTTTGTAAGAGTTTCACTTTCAGGAGGAGAAGATTTAAGCGAGTCACATAAATGTGAACTACAAAGTCTGTGACACACAATTTCGTGCAAACTGCATGAAATCTGACCTGAAGAAATCCAGTCTTCTGCCTGTCGTGGTTGTGACAGCTGCTCGTAGGAGAGTTTGTTTGTAGGAGGTGGAGATGTTCTCAGAACGATTCAATTCAATTCAATTCAATTTTATTTATATAGCGCCAAATCACAACATAAGTCGCCTCAAGGCGCTTCATAGATACAGAGAAAAACCCAACAATCATATGACCCCCTATGAGCAAGCACTTTGGCAACAGTGGGAAGGAAAAACTCCCTTTTAACAGGAAGAAACCTCCGGCAGAACCAGGCTCAGGGAGGGGCGGTCATCTGCTGCGACCGGTTGGGCAGAGAGAAGGAAGACAGGATAAAAGACATGCTGTGGAAGAGAGACAGAGGTTAATAACAGATATGATTCAATGCAGAGAGGTCTGTTAACACATAGTGAGTGAGAAAGGTGACTGGAAAGGAAAAACTCAATGCATCATGGGAATCCCCCAGCAGCCTATGTCTATTGCAGCATAACTAAGGGAGGATTCAGGGTCACCTGGTCCAGCCCTAACTATATGCTTTAGCAAAAAGGAAAGTTTTAAGCCTAATCTTAAAAGTAGAGATAGTGTCTGTCTCCTGAATCCAAACTGGAAGCTGGTTCCACAGAAGAGGGGCCTGAAAACTGAAGGCTCTGCCTCCCATTCTACTTTTAAATACTCTAGGAACAACAAGTAGGCCTGCAGAGCGAGAGCGAAGTGCTCTAATAGGGTGATATGGTACTACAAGGTCATTAAGATAAGATGGGGCCTGATTATTTAAGACCTTGTATGTGAGGAGCAGGATTTTGAATTCAATTCTGAATTTAACAGGAAGCCAATGAAGGGAAGCCAAAACAGGAGAAATCTGCTCTCTCTTTCTAGTCCCTGTCAGGACTCTTGCTGCAGCATTTTGGATTAGCTGAAGGCTTTTCAGTGAGTTTTTTGGACATCCTGATAATAATGAATTACAGTCGTCCAGCCTGGAAGTAATAAATGCATGAACTAGTTTTTCAGCGTCACTCTGAGACAGGATATTTCTAATTTTAGAGATGTTGCGCAAATGGAAGAAAGCAGTCTTACATATTTGTTTAATATGTGCATTGAAGGACATGTCCTGGTTTAAGTGACTCCAAGGTTCCTCACAGCGTTACTGGAGGCCAAGGTAATGCCATCCAGAGTAAGAATCTGGTTAGATACCATATTTCTAGGCTTTTCAGGGCCGAGTACAATAACCTCAGTTTGATCTGAATTAAGAAGCAGAAAGTTAGCGGCCATCCAGGTCTTTATGTCTTTAAGACATTCCTGCAGTTTAACTAATTGGTGTGTGTTATCTGGCTTCATGGACAGATAGAGCTGGGTGTCATCTGCATAGCAGTGTAAATGTATGCTATGTCTTCTAATGATGCTGCCTAAGGGAAGCATGTATAATGTAAACAGAATTGGTCCTAGCACTGAACCCTGTGGAACTCCATAATTAACCTCAGTGTGTGAAGAGGACTCTCCATTTACATGAACAAACTGGAGTCTATTAGATAAATATGATACAAACCACTGCAGTGCAGTACCTGTAATACCTACAGCATGTTCTAATCGCTCTAATAGGATATTATGGTCGACAGTATCGAATGCTGCACTAAGGTCTAGCAGGACAAGCACAGAGATGAGTCCACTGTCAGAGGCCATAAGAAAATCATTTGTAATGAGTGCGTAATCGTCTCTTTGTGTAGACGCTAAAAGCTGTGAGCCAAAACTCTCTGCTCTGAAACTCTTCACTCAGTCCCCCCGCTGAGAGTTTAGAGGCTGAACTTCTTGTTCCTCCATAACACTTTTCATGAAACAGAGCAGAAATGAGCTTCTGTTTCTCAGCAGTGCGCACACAGAGAGCCACTCCTCTCTGCTCAGTCTGAACAAATCAAAGTGAAACATCAGTGAAAACACAGCTGCTGATGAAACTGTGTCAGATTAATGCCTCAATGTTTCACTGTGAGGTTAAAAAATACATAAAAATGATTTAAAGAAGTAGGAGGCAGATTTTCACAATAAGAGCACTTTGTTTTTAATTCAGTTAATGTCAAACTGTCATCAACACCTCTGTGTTGTCTCTGTCTCTGAGCAGATTCAGGCATTACTCAAATATTAAAGGCTTTTTATTACTATTATACTTTTCATTAGTCTCCAGGTTGATGATTATAAACAGAATTATTAAAGTTTTTATCATTTCAGGCTGAAAATCAACATGAATTTGGTTCTAATCAAAGAAGCTCCTTTAATGTGTGTCATTAAAATCCTCACACAGGCTTAAAAAGGCGACATTAACATTAAAATAAATGAAAGAAGAAGCTTCAGCTGAGAGCTTCATGCAGTCATCATAAGCAGCTCATAGCAGTCACAGCTCTTTATTACGCAGCTTTGCAGGAATTAAAGTGGCTGAAGTGTTTGAGTGAGAAGCTGCTTTATGGACAGCTGTACACACTTCTTTATTATTTCTCCATAAATCAAACACACAGGTTTGTCTGTAGATGATTTAAAGTGTGTCGTTGTGCAGTTAAAGCTGTTTGTGTGACGCCCTGACCTCCTGTGAATGAAACAGCCAATCAGATCAATCAGAGAGAGAGAGCAGGAAGTGTTGTGTGTTTGTGACAGAACAAGGAAACAGTGATGATGATGAACATAAAAATCCTCTGATGACGTGTTTGTGTTTCCTGTTACAGTAACGCTTGTTCATCTGTTGCTCTCCTACACTTTCCTATAAATAAAGGAGAAAAAGTCCATTTAGTTTCATTTCCTAAAGCTCCGAGTTACACTTCACATTCCTGCTGTCACATCAAAAAGCTTCACTTTGGTCCAACATCTACATGTTAACATGAAACACAGAGAGGCTGCAGAACATCTGGAACATCTGCACTTTGACCCAAACTGTTATAGCCAGGATATTTTCTACATATTTCTTATGTTGGACCTGTTTGAACTGTAAACGACCTGTAATCATCTGTAAATGGTGTGAGACACACTGACGCCACCTACAGGGCAGCTGGGGAACAGCAGGGATCTGAAATCATATGAAATGTTAGTGAGTGAGAAGAACAAACGGACTTAAGATGGCTCGAAGTGATCAAAGTTGATCTAAAACAGAAGATGAATCCACTGATTCTTTGTAAAGTCGATCTGCTGCTCACATGAATCCTGTGATGAAAGATTTATTTCACTGTATGTTTGTTCAAAGCTCATTTCAACCTGTTGAAGTCATGAATGAAAGTGCAGACTGAGAGTGGATCACATGATGTTTGAGGTGTGTCATGTGACATGTTCAGTATTGTCACACATGTCTAGATTGTCCCTGATATCATAACTGCTCAAACACTGATGATTATATTTGAAGAATTATTCCTGATGGCAGCAAAGTTTGAATGGAGCTCTCTGTCTGTGCTGATTTGTCGCCCTCTGGAGGTCAAAGCACAAACTGCATGATGTCACTGTAACCACCACAGTGACAGGAAGTGTTTTTATGACTGAAACACTGAAATGATGCTAACTGATGTCGTTAGGCTCACTGACAGCAGTGCTGATGTGTTCATGTCAAACACTGGCTCAGGTCAGACTCCTTCATCCTTCTCCAACGTGAGGCCGCCCTCAGACCCACAGGAGCTCTGACCTTTGACCTCCTGACCCTAACCATTTTAGTCTTGTTGCATCTTTAAATGCAAATCCATCCAAACTGTAGCCGAGCAAAAGAAGCTGGAAGTTGTTCTATGAATGATGTTGTTGAAGGAGCTTGGAAAGAAAAGCGTCTGGACTTCTTTAAGTTGCTTGAAGAGGGACATGGACGTCTTAACGCCCACTCACATCCTGGGACATTTGATCACAGGAAATCACATGATAGCGTGGGGCTGGATCTCACAATGGGTTCACCCAAAACCTTGGCTGATTGCGACCCACACCCGTTTTCACGGAGGAGGAGGAGGAGGAGGAGTTTCACATCCTGAACATGTGACAGCCTGGTTTAAAGGGACCAAAAGTAACTGGACACCTGATTCAGTTCAGGTTTATTCATCCGCTCCAAACCACAGCACCAGTCACCTCCAGGGAACCAGCTGATCCATGTAACTGGGGACAGACCACAGCCCAGAGCACTGGTTCATGATGTGTTTGTGGACTGTAGGTTGTTTGGATAGTGATGAGATGTACACAGCAGTCTGTCTCTAATGTTTAATGAAATGTTCTGAAGATGATAATAACTTGTGATTTTCTTTTGAATGGATCTTGAATCGTGTTGTAGGGCCTCTGACTCTCATGAAGATTTTCACATCAATGTGCTTTTCACAAAGATATTAACAATGAAAATGACGTGCAGCCCTGAACTACTCATGCGTTAACTCAGCGGTTCCCAACCCCCGGGTCACGGACCGGTCCGTGAGTCGTTTGGTACCGGGCCGTGAGAGTCGAGGCTCGGTGTGAAATTGATGGTTGATAGGTTTGTAGCATAAACCTATTTGCTGGATCATTCAATACAATCCAGCTACACAGCAAAGCAAGACACGAGTAGTTCTTTATGTTTCTCGTGCACGGGAGAGAACTGGACCAATGCCGTTCCTTCGCTTGACCACAGTTGCTCTCGTCCATTCCCTCGTAACACTGCTCTTTTATTGAGGTTACATGAATATACATAGGTTCATTAACATACACGTGAACAAAGGTACCAGTCTGTATGTTATGTAGGTGTGTGTGTGTGTGTGGAGTCAGAGTGTGACCCCATAAACGACTTCCCTAAACCTGCTGGTCTGGAAGTCCAGCAGTTCATCTAAACAAAAGGCACTTAGACTAAAACAGACATCCTACCACGAAACAATAAGAGAAGGTAGCACCTCTCCCATGATCCCAGGACGTGGGTGTGAATGCCAGAACACTCTGGAGTCACACAAAGTCTTTAAAGACTACTATCATTACACAATTGGTTATACACCTCTAAGCATATATGGTTAGATATTCCCCAATAAAAATGACAATGATAAAATATAAATCCAACAATGGTTTTCAGGGTTTTTATCGTTAACTTCGTTTCCCTGGGTCTTTTCCTGTGTCGTAGTCATGTGTCTTATTTTGAAAGAAATGTTTACGCGTTACCATAGCGACCAGAGAGCATTAAGGGTGCAGACAGGTGCATCCAACCAACATTTTATTTTCCCTTATTTGATTAATGGACCTAACTGTATTATTATTAATTATTATTATTATTAATTATTATTATTATTATTATTGTTATTATTATTATTGTTATTATTATTGTTATTATTATTATTGTTATTATTATTATTATTGTTGTTGTTGTTATTATTCTTGTTGTTATTATTATTATTATTGTTAAGTGTGCCTATGCCAAAAGGCACACTTATTACTATTGCTCGGATTTATTATTCTTATTATTAAGTGTGCCTATGCCAAAAGGCACACTTATTACTATTGCTCGGATTTATTATTCTTATTATTATTATTATTGTGTGGATGCCCTCAAGGGCATCCACACTATTGAGATCCTGTTTCTCTTTATTCTTTATTGGGTGGATGCCGTAGGCATCCACACTATAGAGATCCTGTTTCTCTTTATTGTGCTATTTTCACCGTTCAAACTTTAAACTATTCAGCTATTTTTGCTAATTCCTGCTATATCTTTTGGTATTTTTAACTATTATACTTTTTAAAATATTCCACTTTTTTCCTTTAATTTGTCCCATTGAAATGAATGGGAAACTTCTGCAATTCTCCTAAAATTTTCTTGTTTTTGAAACTTTACTACTTCAAAATTGTGATTTTTCACAAAATACATGCGTTGTTATGGTTGCTATGCTCTTGGCTTCCAGTGTGACACTGAAGCTTTTGCAGTCTTCTCTTCATGTCCGAACAACTGTTTGCTACTTGCTCAATTTTCACTCAACTTCCACAAATTATACATCAAAACGTAGGTATTTTTGCTGGCTTTCAGGAAATGTCACTATCATTGTTGTGGGATTTATAGAATTTTCGCAAATCTCCTCAGACCAACACAATGTCTCAAAACTCTCCATATAAAGTGAATGGAGAGCTTGTTCAAAATCACCGCTGGATTTCTGTAATGAGAGGCATATTCGAATCGTCATATCTCCTTAACGAAGCAAAGTTAAGACATGAGGCTTGTCCCCGTATATGTTCAGACACTCCTGACGCTCACAATTCAAGAATTTCTTTCTCACCTATTACCGTTCTGAAATGAGTTGGACTTGTTTGAGGGTAGGAAATTCGTCCTTAGCTCAGATTTCTTCAGATTTCAAACTGTGGAAATGAACCACTTTTTTCTCTCGTCATAACTTTTTGTTGGATTTCCACAGAGACCTGAAAATTTCCATGACTGTTCACCAAAGCCTGCTGTCTCTTACGGTGAAAGAATGATATCGATACTCCAAACAGATTTAGAGTTACAAAGCGTTGTTTGAGGGCAAGTCAAGGCAGTTTTTGCTTCGCTCTACTCAGTTATGGTACATTAGAAGTCAAATATCTTTAATAATTCATATTTTAATGATAAATTGTCAACACTGGAAGATTCCCCCATCTCTTCTGAACAAAACGGTGTAAGAATGACCACTCTAGCCCCTACGGTTAGGAAATTATGGTCATTTGTTTGAGGGGAGTCGTCACTATGAGAAATAGACTGCAATAATCCTGTGCCTCTCTGTGCTGCCTGTGTAAACAGATGCACCTGTTTTGGCGGGAAAACGTAAACAGCCACTCTGATTGGTGGATTCAAATTCAGCAGCTCCCAGGCTGACCTAGAAACTTACTTCTCTCTCCCTGTGTGTGTGTGTGTGTGTGTGTGTGTGTGTGTGTGTGTGTGTGTGTGTGTGTGTGTGTGTGTGTGTGTGAGAGAGAGAGAGAGAGAGAGAGAAAGGCTTTTAATGGGATGATCTCATTCTAAGATTCAAATTCAATATATTTAGACTGGTTGACTGAATTGGATCTTGTGTGTGTGTCTCTCTGTGCATGTGTGTTTCCTTCTGTGTACATATTTCTGATTGTGTGGCTGTTATATATATTTTTTTGCTGATTTTTTTCATTTAACAAGTATATTTGAGGGACTCTCAGCATGTTCAGCATTTTTTCAGCTGTCCATTTTGCTTTTCCAATTTTTCTGTTTAACTTATTACTATTGTGCTAAATCAAACTATTTCTGCTATTTTATAAGATTTGTGCTTAATATACTATTTCTGCTTTTAATAGGATTTGTGCTTAATATAGTATTTCTGCTTCTTATAGGATTTGTGCTTAATATACTATTTCTGCTTTTTATAGGATTTGTGCTTAATATAGTATTTCTGCTAAATGTAGTATTTATGCTTAATCATACTATTTCTATATATTTCTGCCAGGCAGCCAATCCTCTGTGCGAACTCAGACACATATCACATATCAGGGCCTGCACGGCTTCCCAGCCAGCCAATCATGTCTGAGGTCTTCCGTTTCCTCTCTCGTCATATCTCAGCGACGGTTGTACAAAGAGCAATGAAAATCGCAGTCAAAGTACACCAAAGTCCGCTGATTCACCCAGCACAAGAAATATGCCTCTAGTCCACCTAGTTTTTGAGTTACACAACGTTTTGTAACTCCAAAAAACGGCGTTTTTCGCCTCTCACCGCGATCTAATTCTGACTCCTCATCACCCTGTTTTTCAAGACGGCTCCTCTCTTTCCCAGTGGCGCAGTTGGTAATGACACGGGTCTGCAAGCCAAAGATCGTGGGTTCGATTCCACCTTGGTCAACATGTTTTTTTCCCTACAAATTAATGCACTGTCACAGACCAGTAATTCATATTCATCATTTATTACAATTCTGCAAACTGTTATGATTTTACCAGCTTTTCTAATATGGACCTCACATTCTTAACACTCCATGGCACAAATACTCTTCCCTTTAGGCTCTGTGTATGTGTGTGTGTATCAATATTGCTCCCATTTTAAAGTATTACTCCTCTATAATTGTATTTCTGTTAAATCAAAGTACTTTTACTACATCTTAGTACTTCTGCTCAATCATAGTATTTCTGCTAAATCATAGTATTTCTGCTACTTTTTGGTACTTGTGCTAAATACAGTATTTCTGCTAAATCATACTATTTCTACTATATTATATTTTTCTTTCTAAATATAGCATTTCTGCTATATAATTGTATTTATGCTATGTTATAATATTTGTGCTAAACCAGAGTATTTGTGCTGAAACATAGTATTTCTGCCAAATGATAGTATTTCTGTCAAATTATAGTATTTGTGCTAAAACATAGTATTAATTTAAAATTACAATATTTATAGTTCATCACAGTGTCTCTGGTAAATCACAATATTTCTGCTAAGTTCTGCTATGCTATTGTATTTCTGCCAAGTATTATGTTTCCTCTAAGATATTGCAGTTCTGCTAAGTTATTACATTTTAGCAAACTTCTTTTGCTTCTGCAAAGTTTTTACAATTTCTGCAACTTTTCAGCTTTTTCAGCTAGTTTTTGCAGACAGCTTCAGCTTAAAGCATCCACACTGCATTTTCGCAGGAAATGCAAATTTTTCTAGTTGTGTGGATGCTTTAAGCATCCACACTATTGAGTTCCTGTTTCTCTTTATTCTTTATTATTATTATTCTAGTTGCCACTTTTTGTGCTTTCTTTGGCACTTAACTACTTCCACAATTTTTATGCTATTTTCACCGTTCAAATTTTATACTATTCTGCTATTTCTGCTAAACATCGCTATGATTTTTGCTATTTTTTGCTATTATACTTTTTAAAATATTAAGCTTTTTTCCTTTAATTTGTCCCATTGAAATGAATGGGAAACTTCCAAAATTCTGCTAAATTTTGCTTGTTTTTGAAACTTAACTACTTCCTCATACGTTCACCTAGAACAACCATTCAAACTTTAAAATGTTCACAAATTATTGGGCTATTCAGGTATGATTCATCTTTTTCAAATCTTTTACCGTTTTACTTTTATGCCTCTTAAAGTTTTGAGTTGCACAATTGTGATTTTTCACAAAATACATGCGTTGTTATGGTTGCTATGCTCTTGGCTTCCAGTGTGTCACTGAAGGTTTTGCAATTTTCACTTCATGTCCGAACAACTTCTTGCTACTTGCTCAATTTTCACTCAACTTCCACAAATTATACATCAAAACGTAGGTATTTTTGCTGGCTTTCAGAAAATGTCACTATCATTGTTGTGGGATTTATAGAATTTTGGCAAATCTCCTCAGACCAACACAAGGTCTCAAAACTCTCCATATAAAGTCAATGGAGAGCTTGTTCAAAATCATCGCTGGCTTTCTGTAATTAGAGGCATATTCGAATCGTCATATCTCCTTAACGAAGCAAAGTTAAGACATGAGGCTTGTCCCCGAATATCTTCAGACACCCCTGACGCTCACAATTCAAGAATTTCTTTCTCACCTATTACCGTTCTGAAATGAGTTGGACTTGTTTGAGGGTAGGAAATTTGTCCTTCGCTCAGATTTCTTCAGATTTCAAACCCTGGAAATGAACCACTTTTTTCTCTCGTCATAACTTTTTGTTGGATTTCCACAGAGACCTGAAAATTTCCATGACTGTTCACCAAAGCCTGCTGTCTCTTACGGTGAAAGAATGATATCTATACTCCAAATAGATTTCGAGTTACAAAGCGTTGTTTGAGGGCAAGTCAAGGCAGTTTTTGCTTCGCTCTACTCAGTTATGGTGCATTAGAAGTCAAATATCTTTAATAATTCATATTTTAATGATATATTGTTAACACTGGAAGATTCCCCCATCTCTTCTGAACAAAACGGTGTAAGAATGACCGTTCTAGTCCCTACGGTTAGGAAATTATGGTCATTTGTTTGAGGGGAGTCGTCACTATGAGAAATAGACTGCAATAATCCTGTGCCTCTCCTTGCTGCGTGTGTAAAAAGATGCACCTGTTTTGGCGGGAAAGCGTAAACAGCCACTCTGATTGGTGGATTTAAATTCGGCAGCTCTCTCCCTGTGTGTGTGTGTGTGTGTGTGTGTGTGTTTGTGTTTAGTGGGAGAGAGAGGACCCTGCCCTTATTTGGCAGCATGTCATTGTAGGATTTAAATTGAATATAGTTAGACTGGTTGACTGGATTAGAGCCTGTGTTTGTGTGTCCCTCTGTGCATTTGTGTTTCAATATGCCTCCATATTTGTAATTTTGTAAGTTATTACTATTCTGCTAAATCATACTATTTCTGCTTTTCATAAGATTTGTGCCTAATATAGTATTTCTGCTAAATTATAGTATTTATTCTTTTTATAGGATTTGTGCCTAACATAGTATTTCAGCTAAATTATAGTATTTCTGCTTTTTATACTATTTGTGCCTAATATAGTATTTCTGCTTTTTATAAGATTTGTGCCTAATATAGTATTTCTGCTTTTTATAGGATTTGTGCTTTATATAGTGTTTCTGCTAAATTATAGTATTTCTGCTTTTTATAGTATTTGTGCTAAAACATAGTATTTCTACTAAATGTAGTATTTATGCTTAATCATAGTATTTCTATATATATATCTGCCAGGTCCCCAGGCAGCCAATCCTCTGTGAGGACTGAGAAATTCAAATTTTCAAATCAGGGCCTGCACGGCTTCCCAGCCAATCATATATGTGTCCTGAGGCATTGAAATTTGCATATTGGGGCCTTCATGGCTTCTAAGCCAGCCAATCATATCTGAGGGCTGAGGAATTCAAATCCACAAATCAGGGCCTGCACGGCTTCCCAGCCAGCCAATCATATATGTGGTCTCAGGCATTCATATTTGCATATTGGGGAATTCGTGGCTTCTAAGTCAATAAGTCATCCATGTCATATATCTCTAAAAATTCACATTTTAATGATAAATTGTTAACACTGGAAGATTCCCCCATCTCTTCTGAACAAAACGGTGTAAGAATGACCGCTCTAGCCCCTACGGTTAGGAAATTATGGTCATTTGTTTGAGGGGAGTCCTCACTATGAGAAATAGACTGCAATAATCCTGTGCCTCTCCTTGCTGCGTGTGTAAAAAGATGCACCTGTTTTGGCGGGAAAGCGTAAACAGCCACTCTGATTGGTGGATTTAAATTCGGCAGCTCTCTCCCTCTGTGTCTGTCTGTGTGTGTGTGTGTGTGTGTGTGTGTGTGTGTGTGTGTGTGTGTGTGTGTGTGTGTGTGTGTGTGTTAGTGGGAGAGAGAGGACCCTGCCCTTATTTGGCAGCATGTCATTGTAGGATTTAAATTGAATATAGTTAGACTGGTTGACTGGATTAGAGCCTGTGTTTGTGTGTCCCTCTGTGCATTTGTGTTTCAATATGCCTCCATATTTGTAATTTTGTAAGTTATTACTATTCTGCTAAATCATACTATTTCTGCTTTTCATAGGATTTGTGCCTAATATAGTATTTCTGCTTTTTATAGGATTTGTGCCTAATATAGTATTTCTGCTTTTTATAGGATTTGTGCCTAATATAGTATTTCTGCTTTTTATAGGATTTGTGCTTAATATAGTATTTCTGCTAAATTATAGTATTTCTGCTTTTTATAGGATTTGTGCTAAAACATAGTATTTCTACTAAATGTAGTATTTATGCTTAATCATAGTATTTCTATATATTTCTGCCAGGTCCCCAGGCAGCCAATCCTCTGTGAGGACTGAGACATTCAAATTTTCAAATCAGGGCCTGCACGGTTTCCCAGCCAATCATATATGTGGTCTGAGGAATACAAATTTGCATATTGGGGCCTTCATGGCTTCTAAGCCAGCCAATCATATCTGAGGGCTGAGGAATTCAAATCCACAAATCAGGGCCTGCACAGCTTCCCAGCCAGCCAATCATGTATGTGGGCTCCAGGCATTCAAATTTGCATATTGGGGAATTCATGGCTTCTAAGTCAACAAGTCATCCATGTCATATATCTCTAAAAATTCATATTTTAATGATAAATTGTCAACACTTGAAGATTCCCCCATCTCTTCTGAACAAAACGGTGTAAGAATGACCGTTCTAGCCCCTACGGTTAGGAAATTATGGTCATTTGTTTGAGGGGAGTCGTCACTATGAGAAATAGACTGCAAAAATCCTGTGTCTCTCTCTGTGCTGCGTGTGTAAACAGAGGCACCTGTTTTGGCGGGAAAAAGTGCACAGGCTCTCTGATTGGTGGATTCAAATTCAGCAGCTCCCAGGCTGACCTAGAAACTTACTTCTCTCTCCCTGTGTGTGTGTGTGTGTGTGTGTGTGTGTGTGTGTGTGTGTGTGTGTGTGTGTGTGTGTGTGTGACAGAAAGAGGGAGAGAGAGAGAAAGGCTTTCAATGGGATGACCTCATTCTAAGCTTCAAATTCAATATATTTAGACTGGTTGACTGAATTGGATCTTGTGTGTGTGTCTCTCTGTGCATGTGTGTTTCCTTATGTGTACATATTTCTGATTGTGTGGCTGTTATATATTTTTCTTGCAGATTTTTTTCATTTAACAAGTATATTTGAGGGACCCTCAGCATGTTCAGCATTTTTTCAGCTGTCCATTTTGCTTTTCCGATTTTTCTGTTTAACTTATTACTATTGTGCTAAATCATACTATTTCTGCTTTTAATAGGATTTGTGCTTAATATAGTATTTCTGCTTTTTATAGGATTTGTGCTTAATATACTCATTCTGCTTTTTATAGGATTTGTGCTTACTATAGTATTTCTGCTAAATGTAGTATTTATGCTTAATCATACTATTTCTATATATTTCTGCCAGGCAGCCAATCCTCTGTGAGGACTCAGACACATATCACATATCAGGGCCTGCACGGCCTCCCAGCCAGCCAATCATATCTGAGGTTTTCCGTTTCCTCTCTCGTCATATCTCAGCGACGGATGTACATAGAGCAATGAAAATCGCAGTCAAAGTACACCAAAGTCCGCTGATTCACCCAGTACAAGAATTATGCTTCTAGTCCACCTAGTTTTTGAGTTACACAACGTTTTGTAACTCCAAAAAACGGCGTTTTTCGCCTCTCACCGCGATCTAATTCTGACTGCTCATCACCCTGTTTTTCAAAGCGGCTGCTCTCTTTCCCAGTGGTGCAGTTGGCAATGACACGGGTCTGCAAGCCAAAGATCGTGGGTTCGATTCCACCTTGGTCAACATGTTTTTTTCCTACAAATTAATACACTGTCACAGACCAGTAATTCATATTCATCATTTATTACAATTCTGCAAACTTTTATGATTTTACCAGCTTTTCTAATATGGACCTCCCATTCTTGTTAACACTACATGGCACAAATACTCTTCCCTTTAGGCTATTTCTCCCATTTTAAAGTATTACTCCTCCATAATTGTAATTCTGTTAAATCAAAGTACTTTTACTAAATCTTAGTACTTCTGCTCAATCATAGTATTTCTGCTAAATCATAGTATTTCTGCTACTTTTTGGTACTTGTGCTAAATACAGTATTTCTGCTATATTATATTTTTCTTTCTAAATATAGCATTTCTGCTATATAATTGTATTTCTGCTATGTTATAATATTTGTGCTAAACCAGAGTATTTGTGCTGAAACAGTATTTCTGCCAAATGATAGTATTTCTGTCAAATTATAGTATTTGTGCTAAAACATAGTATTAATTTAAAATTACAATATTCATAGTTCATCACAGTGTCTCCTGTAAATCACAGTATTTCTGCTATGTTGTATTATTTTTCTAAATCATAGTGTTTCTGTAATGTTTAAGTATTTTTGGCTAAATATATTCTTTCTGTTATCTTATACTATTTCTCCTAAATTCTTGTATTTTTGAGAAGTTATCATGTTTCTGGTAAGTTACAATATTTCTGCTAAGTTCTGCTATGCTATTGTATTTCTGCCAAGTATTATGTTTCCTCTAAGATATTGCAGTTCTGCTAAATTATTACATTTTAGCAATGTTCCTTTGCTTCTGCAAAGTTTTTACAATTTCTGCAACTTTTCAGCTTTTTCAGCTACTTTTTGCATACAGCTTCAGCTTTAAGCATCCACACTGCATTTTCGCAGGAAATGCAAATTTTTCTAGTTGTGTGGATGCTTTAAGCATCCACACTATTGAGTTCCTGTTTCTCTTTATTCTTTATTATTGTGTGGATGCTTTAAGCATCCACACTATTGAGTTCCTGTTTCTCTTTATTCTTTATTATTATTATTATTATTATTCTAGTTGCTTCCGTACACTTTTTGGCACTTAACTACTTCCACAATTTTCAGCCGATTTTCACCGTTCAAATTTTAAACTATTCTGCTATTTCTGCTAATTTACGCTATGATTTTTGCTATTTTTAACTATTATACTTTTTAAAATATTAAGCTTTTTTCCTTTAATTTGTCCCATTGAAATGAATGGGAAACTTCTGCAATTCTGCTAAAATTTGCTTGTTTTTGAAACTTAACTACTTCCTCATATTTTCACCTAGAACAACCATTCAAACTTTAAAATGTTCACAAATTATTGGGCTATTCAGGTATGATTCAGCTTTTTCAAATGTTTTACTGTTTTACTTTTATGCCTCTTAAAGTTTTGAGTTGCAAAATTGTGATTTTTCACAAAATACATGCGTTGTTATGGTTGCTATGCTCTTGGCTTCCAGTGTGCCACTGAAGGTTTTGCAATTTTCACTTCATGTCCGAACAACTTCTTGCTACTTGCTCAATTTTCACTCAACTTCCACAAATTATACATCAAAACGTAGGTATTTTTGCTGGCTTTCAGAAAATGTCACTATCATTGTTGTGGGATTTATAGAATTTTTGCAAATCTCCTCAGACCAACACAAGGTCTCAAAACTCTCCATATAAAGTCAATGGAGAGCTTGTTCAAAATCATCGCTGGATTTCTGTAATGAGAGGCATATTCGAATTGTCATATCTCCTTAACGAAGCGACTTTAAGACATGAGGCTTGTCCCCGAATATCTTCAGACACCCCTGACGCTCACAATTCAAGAATTTCTTTCTCACCTATTACCGTTCTGAAATGAGTTGGACTTGTTTGAGGGTAGGAAATTCGTCCTTCGCTCAGATTTCTTCAGATTTAAAACTCTGGAAATGAACCACTTTTTTCTCTCGTCATAATTTTTTTTTGGATTTCCACAGAGACCTGAAAATTTCCATGACTGTTCACCAAAGCCTGCTGTCTCTTACGGTGAAAGAATGATATCGATACTCCAAATAGATTTCGAGTTACAAAGCGTTGTTTGAGGGCAAGTCAAGGCAGTTTTTGCTTCGCTCTACTCAGTTATGGTGCATTAGAAGTCAAATATCTTTAATAATTCATATTTTAATGATAAATTGTAAACACTGGAAGATTCCCCCATCTCTTCTGAACAAAACGGTGTAAGAATGACCGCTCTAGCCCCTACGGTTTGGGAATTATGGTCATTTGTTTGAGGGGAGTCCTCACTATGAGAAATAGGCTGCAATAATCCTGTGCCTCTCTGTGCTGCGTGTGTAAAAAGAGGCACATGTTTTGGCGGGAAAAAGTACACAGGCTCTCTGATTGGTGGATTCAAATTCAGCAGCTCCCAGGCTGACCTAGAAACTTACTTCTCTCTCCCTGTGCATTTTTTTGCTGATTTTTTCATTTAACAAGTATATTTGAGGGACCCTCAGCATGTTCAGCATTTTTTCAGCTGTCCATTTTGCTTTTCCAATTTTTCTGTTTAACTGATTACTATTGTGCTAAATCATACTATTTCTGCTATTTTATAAGATTTGTGCCTAATATAGTATTTCTGCTAAATTACAGTATTTCTGCTTTTTATACTATTTGTGCTAAAACATAGTATTTCTACTAAATGTAGTATTTATGCTTAATCATACTATTTCTGCTTTTTATGGGATTTGTGCCTAATATAGTATTTCTGCTTTTTATAGGATTTTTGCTCAAACATAGTATTTCTACTAAATGTAGTGTTTATGCTTAATCATCCTATTTCTGCTTTTTATAGGATTTGTGCTTAATATAGTATTTCTGCTAAATTATAGTATTTCTGCTTTTTATAGTATTTGTGCTAAAACATAGTATTTCTACTAAATGTAGTATTTATGCTTAATCATAGTATTTCTATATATTTCTGCCAGGTCCCCAGGCAGCCAATCCTCTGTGAGGACTTAGACATTCAAATTTTCAAATCAGGGCCTGCACGGTTTCCCAGCCAATCATATATGTGTCCTGAGGCATTCAAATTTGCATATTGGGGCCTTCATGGCTTCTAAGCCAGCCAATCATATCTGAGGGCTGAGGAATTCAAATCCACAAATCAGGGCCTGCACAGCTTCCCAGCCAGCCAATCATGTATGTGGGCTCCAGGTATTCAAATTTGCATATTGGGGAATTCGTGGCTTCTAAGTCAACAAGTCATCCATGTCATATATCTCTAAAAATTCATATTTTAATGATAAATTGTCAACACTTGAAGATTCCCCCATCTCTTCTGAACAAAACGGTGTAAGAATGACCGCTCTAGCCCCTATGGTTAGGAAATTATGGTCATTTGTTTGAGGGGAATCCTCACTATGTGAAATAAACTGAAAGAAGCAGGTCTATGTCTCTGTGCTGCGTGTGTAAAAAGATGCACCTGTTTTGGCGGGAAAATGTAAACAGCCTCTCTGATTGGTGGATTCAAATTCAGCAGCTCCCAGGCTGACCTAGAAACTTAGTCCTCTCTCCCTGTGTGTGTGTGTGTGTGTGTGTGTGTGTGTGTGTGTGTGTTTAGTGGGAGAGAGAGGACCCTGCCCTTATTTGGCAGCATGTCATTGTAGGATTTAAATTGAACATAGTTAGACTGGTTGACTGGATTAGAGCCTGTGTTTGTGTGTCCCTCTGTGCATTTGTGTTTCAATAAGTTATTACTATTCTGCTAAATCATAGTATTTCTGGTACTTTTCGGTACTTGTGCTAAATACAGTATTTCTGCTAAATCATACTATTTCTGCTTTTCATAGGATTTATGCCTAATATAGTATTTCTGCTAAATTATAGTATTTCTGCTTTTTATAGGATTTGTGCCTAACATAGTATTTCTGCTAAATTATAGTATTTCTGCTTTTTATAGGATTTGTGCCTAACATAGTATTTCTGCTAAATTATAGTATTTCTGCTTTTTATACTATTTGTTCTAAATTATAGTATTTCTGCTTTTTATAGGATTTGTGCTTAATATAGTATTTCTGCTAAATTATAGTTTTTCTTCTTTTTATAGTATTTGTGCTAAAACATAGTATTTCTACTAAATGTAGTATTTATGCTTAATAATAGTATTTCTATATATTTCTGCCAGGTCCGCAGGTAGCCAATCCTCTGTGAGGACTGAGACATTCAAATTTTCAAATCAGGGCCTGCACAGTTTCCCAGCCAATCAAATAAGTGTCCTGAGGCATTCAAATTTGCATATTGGGGCCTTCGTGGCTTCTAAGCCAGCCAATCATATCTGAGGGCTGAGGAATTCAAATCCACAAATCAGGGCCTGCACGGCTTCCCAGCCAGCCAATCACATATGTGGTCTCAGGCATTCAAATTTGCATATTGGGGAATTCGTGGCTTCTAAGTCAACAAGTCATCCATGTCATATATCTCTAAAAATTCATATTTTAATATTAAATTGTCAACACTTGAAGATTCCCCCATCTCTTCTGAACAAAACGGTGTAAGAATGACCGTTCTAGCCCCTACGGTTAGGAAATTACGGTCATTTATTTGAGGGGAGTCGTCACTATGAGAAATAGACTGCAAAAATCCTGTGTCTCTCTGTGCTGCTGCGTGTGTAAACAGATGCACCTGTTTTGGTGGGGAAAAGTGCACAGCCTCTCTGATTGGTGGATTCAAATTCACCAGCTCCCAGGCTGACCTAGAAACTTACTTCTCTCTCCCTGTGTGTGTGTGTGTGTGTGTGTGTGTGTGTGTGTGTGTGTGTGTGTGTGTGTGTGTGTGTGTGTGTGACAGAGAGATAGAGAGAGAGAAAGCCTTTTAATGGGATGATCCCATTGTAAGATTCAAATTCAATATATTTAGACTGGTTGACTGAATTGGATCTTGTGTGTGTGTCTCTCTGTGCATGTGTGTTTCCTCATGTGTACATATTTGTAATTGTGTGGCAGTCATAAATTTTTTTGCAGATTTTTGTCATTTAACAAGTATATTTGAGGGAACCTCAGCATGTTCAGCATTTTTTCAGCTGTCCATTTTGCTTTTCCAATTTTTCTGTTTAACTTATTACTATTGTGCTAAATCACACTATTTCTGCTATTTTATAAGATTTGTGCTTAATATACTATTTCTGCTTTTATAGGATTTGTGCTTAATATAGTATTTCTGCTTTTTATAAGATTTGTGCTTAATATAGTATTTCTGCTAAATGTAGTATTTATGCTTAATCATACTATTTCTGCTTTTCATAGGATTTGTGCTTAATATAGTATTTCTGCTAAATTTAGTATTTCTGATTAATTATAGTCTTTCTACTAAATCATAGTACAGTATTTCTGCTTTTTATGGGATTTGTGCTAAAACAAAGTATTTCTACTAAATGTAGTATTTATGCTTAATCATACCATTTCTGCTTTTTATAGGATTTGTGCTTAATATAGTATTTCTGCTAAATTATAGTATTTCTGCCAAATTATAATATTTGTGCTAAAACATAGTCTTAACTTAAAATTACAATATTCATAGTTCATCACAGTGTCTCTGGTAAATCACAATATTTCTGCTCTGTTGTACTATTTTTCTAAATCATAGTGTTTCTGTAATGTTTAAGTATTTTTGGCTAAATATATTCTTTCTGTTATCTTATACTATTTCTCCTAAATTCTTGTATTTTTGAGAAGTTATCATGTTTCTGGTAAGTTACAATATTTCTGCTAAATTCTGCTATGCTATTGTATCTCTGCCAAGTATTATGTTTCCTCTAAGATATTGCAGTTCTGCTAAGTTATTCCATTTTAGCAAACTTCTTTTGCTTCTGCAAAGTTTTTACAATTTCTGCAACTTTTCAGCTTTTTCAGCTACTTTTTGCATACAGCTTCAGCTTTAAGCATCCACACTGCATTTTCGCAGGAAATGCAAATTTTTCTAGTTGTGTGGATGCTTTAAGCATCCACACTATTGAGTTCCTGTTTCTCTTTATTCTTTATACTTTATTCTAGTTGCTTCCGTACACTTTTTGGCACTTAACTACTTCCACAATTTTCAGCCGATTTTCACCATTCAAATTTTAAACTATTCTGCTATTTTTGCTAATGCCGGCTATATCTTTTGGTATTTTTAACTATTATACTTTTTAAAATATTCCACTTTTTTCCTTTAATTTGTCCCATTGAAATTAATGGGAAACTTCAGCAATTCTGCTAAATTTTGCTTGTTTTTGAAACTTAACTACTTCCTCAAATTTTCACCTAGAACAACCATTCAAACTTTAAAATGTTCACAAATTATTGGGCTATTCATGTATGTTTCAGCTTTTTCAAATATTTTACCGTTTTACTTTTATGCCTCTTAAAGTTTTGAGTTGCAAAATTGTGATTTTTCACAAAATACATGCGTTGTTATGGTTGCTATGCTCTTGGCTTCCAGTGTGACACTGAAGCTTTTGCAGCCTTCTCTTCATGTCCGAACAACTGTTTGCTACTTGCTCAATTTTCACTCAACTTCCACAAATTATACATCAAAACGTAGGTATTTTTGCTGGCTTTCAGAAAATGTCATTATCATTGTTGTGGGATTTATAGAATTTTGGCAAATCTCCTCAGACCAACACAAGGTCTCAAAACTCTGCATAGAAAGTCAATGGAGAGCTTGTTCAAAATCATCGCTGGATTTCTGTAATGAGAGGCATATTCGAATCGTCATATCTCCTTAACGAAGCAAAGTTAAGACATGAGGCTTGTCCCGGTATATCTTCAGACACTCGTGACGCTCACAATTCAAGAATTTCTTTCTCACCTATTACCATTCTGAAATGAGTTGGACTTGTTTGAGGGTAGGAAATTCGTCCTTCGCTCAGATTTCTTCAGATTTCAAACTGTGGAAATGAACCACTTTTTTCTCTCGTCATAACTTTTTGTTGGATTTCCACAGAGACCTGAAAATTTCCATGATTGTTCACCAAAGCCTGCTGTGTCTTACGGTGAAAGAATGATATCGATACTCCAAATAGATTTCGAGTTAGAAAGCGTTGTTTGAGGGCAAGTCAAGGCATTTTTTGCTTCGCTCTACTCAGTTATGGTGCATTACAAGTCAAATATCTTTAATAATTCATATTTTAATGATAAATTGTAAACACTGGAAGATTCCCCCATCTCTTCTGAACAAAACGGTGTAAGAATGACGGCTCTAGCCCCTACGGTTAGGAAATTATGGTCATTTGTTTGAGGGGAGTCCTCACTATGAGAAATAGGCTGCAATAATCCTGTGCCTCTCTGTGCTGCGTGTGTAAAAAGGATGCACCTGTTTTGGCGGGAAAACGTAAACAGCCACTCTGATTGGTGGATTTAAATTCGGCAGCTCTCTCCCTGTGTGTGTGTGTGTGTGTGTGTGTGTGTGTGTGTGTGTGTGTGTGTGTGTGTGTGTGTGTGTGTGTTTAGTGGGAGAGAGAGGGCCCTGCCCTTATTTGGCAGCATGTCATTGTAGGATTTAAATTGAATATAGTTAGACTGGTTGACTGGATTAGAGCCTGTGTTTGTGTGTCCCTCTGTGCATTTGTGTTTCAATATGCCTCCATATTTGTAATTTTGTAAGTTATTACTATTCTGCTAAATCATAGTATTTCTGGTACTTTTCGGTACTTGTGCTAAATACAGTATTTCTGCTAAATCATACTATTTCTGCTTTTCATAAGATTTGTGCCTAATATAGTATTTCTGCTAAATTATAGTATTTATTCTTTTTATAGGATTTGTGCCTAACATAGTATTTCTGCTAAATTATAGTATTTCTGCTTTTTATACTATTTGTGCCTAATATAGTATTTCTGCTTTTTATAGGATTTGTACCTAATATAGTATTTCTGCTTTTTATAGGATTTGTGCTTAATATAGTATTTCTGCTAAATTATAGTATTTCTGCTTTTTATAGGATTTGTGCTAAAACATAGTATTTCTACTAAATGTAGTATTTATGCTTAATCATAGTATTTCTATATATTTCTGTCAGGTCCCTAGGCAGCCAATCCTCTGTGAGGACTGAGACATTCAAATTTTCAAATCAGGGCCTGCACGGCTTCCCAGCCAATCATATATGTGTCCTGAGGCATTCAAATTTGCATATTGGGGCCTTCATGGCTTCTAAGCCAGCCAATCATATCAGGGCTGAGGAATTCAAATCCACAAATCAGGGCCTGCACGGCTTCCCAGCCAGCCAATCATATATGTGGCCTCAGCCATTCAAATTTGCATATTGGGGAATTCGTGGCTTCTAAGTCAACAAGTCATCCATGTCATATATCTCTAAAAATTCATATTTTAATGATAAATTGTCAACACTTGAAGATTCCCCCATCACTTCTGAACAAAACGGTGTAAGAATGACCGTTCTAGCCTCTACGGTTAGGAAATTATGGTCATTTGTTTGAGGTGAGTCGTCATTATGAGAAATAGGCTGCAAAAATCCTGTGCCTCTCTGTGCTGCGTGTGTAAACAGAAGCACCTGTTTTGGAGGGAAAAAGTGCACAGGCTCTCTGATTGGTGGATTCAAATTCAGCAGCTCCCAGGCTGACCTAGAAACTTACTTCTCTCTCCCTGTGTGTATGTGAGTGTGTGTGTGTGTGTGTGTGTGTGTGTGTGTGTGTGTGTGTGTGTGTGTGTGTGTGTGTGTGTGTGAGAGAGAGAGAGAGAGAGAGAGAGAGAGAGAGAGAGAGAGAGAGAAAGGCTTTTAATCGGATGATCTCATTCTAAGATTCAAATTCAATATATTTAGACTGGGTGACTGGGTGACTGTGTGTTTCCTTATGTGTCCATATTTGTGATTGTGTGGCTGTTATATTTTTTTTGCCGATTTTTTTCATTTAACAAGTATATTTGAGGGACCCTCAGCATGTTCAGCATTTTTTCAGCTGTCCATTTTGCTTTTCCAATTTTTCTGTTTAACTTATTACTATTGTGCTAAATCATACTGTTTCTGCTATTTTATAAGATTTGTGCTTAATATACTATTTCTGCTTTTATAGGATTTGTGCTTAATATAGTATTTCTGCTAAATGTAGTATTTATGCTTAATCATACTATTTCTGCTTTTCATAGGATTTGTGCTTAATATAGTATTTCTGCTAAATTTAGTATTTCTGATTAATTATAGTTTTTCTACTAAATCATAGTACAGTATTTCTGCTTTTTATGGGATTTGTGCTAAAACAAAGTATTTCTACTAAATGTAGTATTTGTGCTTAATCATACCATTTCTGCTTTTTATAGGATTTGTGCTTAATATAGTATTTCTGCTAAATTATAGTATTTCTGCCAAATTATAATATTTGTGCTAAAACATAGTCTCAATTTAAAATTACAATATTCATAGTTCATCACAGTGTCTCTGGTAAATCACAATATTTCTGCTCTGTTGTACTATTTTTCTAAATCATAGTGTTTCTGTAATGTTTAAGTATTTTTGGCTAAATATATTCTTTCTGTTATCTTATACTATTTCTCCTAAATTCTTGTATTTTTGAGAAGTTATCATGTTTCTGGTAAGTTACAATATTTCTGCTAAATTCTGCTATGCTATTGTATTTCTGCCAAGTATTATGTTTCCTCTAAGATATTGCAGTTCTGCTAAGTTATTCCATTTTAGCAAACTTCTTTTGCTTCTGCAAAGTTTTTACAATTTCTGCAACTTTTCAGCTTTTTCAGCTACTTTTTGAATACAGCTTCAGCTTTAAGCATCCACACTGCATTTTCGCAGGAAATGCAAATTTTTCTAGTTATTATTATTATTATTATTCTTCAAGTTGCTCATTTTTCGTCCTTTAACTACTTCCACAATTTTTGTGCTATTTTCACCGTTCAAATTTTAAACTATTCTGCTATTTCTGCTAATTTGCGCTATGATTTTTGCTATTTTTTGCTATTATACTTTTTAAAATATTCCACTTTTTTCCTTTAATTTGTCCCATTGAAATGAATGGAAAACTTCCAAAATTCTGCTAAATTTTGCTTGTTTTTGAAACTTAACTACTTCCTCATACTTTCGCCTAGAAAAACCATTCAAACTTTAAAATGTTCACAAATTATTGGGCTATTCATGTATGATTCAGCTTTTTCAAATCTTTTACCGTTTTACTTTTATGCCTCTTAAAGTTTTCAGTTGCAAAATTGTGATTTTTCACAAAATACATGCGTTGTTATGGTTGCTATGCTCTTGGCTTCCAGTGTGTCACTGAAGGTTTTGCAATTTTCACTTCATGTCCGAACAACTTCTTGCTACTTGCTCAATTTTCACTCAACTTCCACAAATTATACATCAAAACGTAGGTATTTTTGCTGGCTTTCAGAAAATGTCACTATCATTGTTGTGGGATTTATAGAATTTTGGCAAATCTCCTCAGACCAACACAAGGTCTCAAAACTCTCCATATAAAGTCAATGGAGAGCTTGTTCAAAATCATCGCTGGATTTCTGTAATGAGAGGCATATTCGAATCGTCATATCTCCTTAACGAAACGACTTTAAGACATGAGGCTTGTCCCCGAATATCTTCAGACACCCCTGACGCTCACAATTCAAGAATTTCTTTCTCACCTATTACCGTTCTGAAATGAGTTGGACTTGTTTGAGGGTAGGAAATTTGTCCGTCACTCAGATTTCTTCAGATTTCATACTGTGGAAATGAACCACTTTTTTCTCTCGTCATAACTTTTTGTTGGATTTCCACAGAGACCTGAAAATTTCTATGACTGTTCACCAAAGCCTGCTGTCTCTTACGGTGAAAGAATGATATCGATACTCCAAATAGATTTAGAGTTAGAAAGCGTTGTTTGAGGGCAAGTCAAGGCAGTTTTTGCTTCGCTCTGCTCAGTTATGGTGCATTAGAAGTCAAATATCTTTAATAATTCATATTTTAATGATAAATTGTAAACACTGGAAGATTCCCCCATCTCTTCTGAACAAAACGGTGTAAGAATGACCGCTCTAGCCCCTACGGTTAGGAAATTATGGTCATTTGTTTGAGGGGAGTCCTCACTATGAGAAATAGGCTGCAATAATCCTGTGCCTCTCTGTCCTGCGTGTGTAAAAAGATGCACCTGTTTTGGCGGGAAAACGTAAACAGCCACTCTGATTGGTGGATTTAAATTCGGCAGCTCTCTCCCTCTGTGTCTGTCTGTGTGTGTGTGTGTGTGTGTGTGTGTGTGTGTGTGTGTGTGTGTGTGTGTGTGTGTGTGTGTGTGTGTGTGTGTGTGTGTTTAGTGGGAGAGAGAGGACCCTGCCCTTATTTGGCAGCATGTCATTGTAGGATTTAAATTGAATATAGTTAGACTGGTTGACTGGATTAGAGCCTGTGTTTGTGTGTCCCTCTGTGCATTTGTGTTCCAATATGCCTCCATATTTGTAATTTTGTAAGTTATTACTATTCTGCTAAATCATACTATTTCTGCTTTTCATAAGATTTGTGCCTAATATAGTATTTCTGCTAAATTATAGTATTTATTCTTTTTATAGGATTTGTGCCTAACATAGTATTTCTGCTAAATTATAGTATTTCTGCTTTTTATACTATTTGTGCCTAATATAGTATTTCTGCTTTTTATAAGATTTGTGCCTAATATAGTATTTCTGCTTTTTATAGGATTTGTACCTAATATAGTATTTCTGCTTTTTATAGGATTTGTGCTTAATATAGTATTTCTGCTAAATTATAGTATTTCTGCTTTTTATAGTATTTGTGCTAAAACATAGTATTTCTACTAAATGTAGTATTTATGCTTAATCATAATATTTCTATATATTTCTGCCAGGTCCCCAGGCAGCCAATCCTCTGTGAGGACTGAGAAATTCAAATTTTCAAATCAGGGCCTGCACAGCTTCCCAGCCAGCCAATCATATATGTGGCCTCAGGCATTCAAATTTGCATATTGGGGAATTCGTGGCTTCTAAGTCAATAAGTCATCCATGTCATATATCTCTAAAAATTCATATTTTAATGATAAATTGTCAACACTTGAAGATTCCCCAATCACTTCTGAACAAAACGGTGTAAGAATGACACTCTAACCCCTACAGTTAGGAAATTATGGTCATTTGTTTGAGGGGAGTCCTCACTATGAGAAATAGGCTGCAATAATCCTGTGTCTCTCTGTGCTGCGTGTGTAAACAGAAGCACATGTTTTGGCGGGAAAAAGTACACAGCCACTCTGATTGGTGGATTCAAATTCAGCAGCTCCCAGGCTGACCTAGAAACTTACTTCTCTATCCCTGTGTGTGTGTGTGTGTGTGTGTGTGTGTGTGTGTGTGTGTGTGTGTGTGTGTTTAGTGGGAGAGAGAGGACCCTGCCCTTATTTGGCAGCATGTCATTGTAGGATTTAAATTGAATATAGTTAGACTGGTTGACTGGATTAGAGCCTGTGTTTGTGTGTCCTTCTGTGCATTTGTGTTTCAATATGCCTCCATATTTGTAATTTTGTAAGTTATTACTATTCGGCTAAATCATAGTATTTCTGGTACTTTTCGGTACTTGTGCTAAATACAGTATTTCTGCTAAATCATACTATTTCTGCTTTTCATAAGATTTGTGCCTAATATAGTATTTCTGCTAAATTATAGTATTTGTTCTTTTTATAGGATTTGTGCCTAACATAGTATTTCTGCTAAATTATAGTATTTCTGCTTTTTATACTATTTGTGCTTAATATACTATTTCTGCTTTTATAGGATTTGTGCTTAATATAGTATTTCTGCTTTTTATAAGATTTGTGCTTAATATAGTATTTCTGCTAAATGTAGTATTTATGCTTAATCATATTATTTCTGCTTTTCATAGGATTTGTGCTTAATATAGTATTTCTGCTTTTTATGGGATTTGTGCTAAAACAAAGTATTTCTACTAAATGTAGTATTTATGCTTAATCATACCATTTCTGCTTTTTATAGGATTTGTGCTTAATATAGTATTTCTGCTAAATTATAGTATTTCTGCCAAATTATAATATTTGTGCTAAAACATAGTCTTAATTTAAAATTACAATATTCATAGTTCATCACAGTGTCTCTGGTAAATCACAATATTTCTGCTCTGTTGTACTATTTTTCTAAATCATAGTGTTTCTGTAATGTTTAAGTATTTTTGGCTAAATATATTCTTTCTGTTATCTTATACTATTTCTCCTAAATTCTTGTATTTTTGAGAAGTTATCATGTTTCTGGTAAGTTACAATATTTCTGCTAAATTCTGCTATGCTATTGTATCTCTGCCAAGTATTATGTTTCCTCTAAGATATTGCAGTTCTGCTAAGTTATTCCATTTTAGCAAACTTCTTTTGCTTCTGCAAAGTTTTTACAATTTCTGCAACTTTTCAGCTTTTTCAGCTACTTTTTGCATACAGCTTCAGCTTTAAGCATCCACACTGCATTTTCGCTACACCTAAAGCCCCCGCTTTCTGATGTCTTTGTTTATTAGCAGCTTTTTCCAGCTGCTCAGAGAATTCTGACTTGGCCTTTATCCACCCAAACCCAAACCCACCCGGATAAAGGCCAAGTCAGAAAATTGATGCAGAAACTTTCCATGTACTTCTAAATCAGTTTTTATACAAATTCTGTAAGCTGTGAAAATGTTTTTCTCTACATAATGTATAATTATAGACATCTCTGGTAGCCTAAAGATAGTTTAAAACTTTTAACATTTTTTACCTGTAAAACATGATAAGCAAAACCTCATTCATCCAAAAAACATTTGATTCTACAAAATTTACTATAATCAAGAAAATATAATTGTCTGTATTTATTCATGTGACCCATAATAAATACCTGCATTTATCTGTGATTTATTTATTTACTATTTCATATTTGAAAGCATCTTGGAGGGGAAGATCTCGTTTGTTGAGATACATACGTCAGAGTAAAAAAAGTATCAAAAAAGGAGATGACAATTAACATCCATGAAAAAATGTATAAGTAGATTTAGTCATTTAAAACATGAGAATAAAAAATAAATTATGTCCGTTTAATGCAGTATATTTCAGATCTGAGGTGCATGATAACAGAAAGCAGATCTCCCGGCTCTGCATGAAGTACAGCCATGATTTGGTGACATGATTAATAACATTGCAATAAGAAAGGGTCTTCTTACAGACAGAGTAGGGAAGACAATTTTTTCCAATGAAAAATCTTTTTCATACTCTACAATCAGTAAACTCACCAGACGACTTCATGATTGGCTCGAGGACAGGACACAAAACACAGGGTTGTGGTAACTGTAGTATGATCTCAGAACACCGGAATGGAGACATTGATCTGGCTGAGAAATAAAAATGAGGTCAAGCAGGGTGTTCTTGTCTGTAGTGGCAGAAGTGATCAGCTGTGAATACCCTCTCGACTGAAACTGCTCCAGAATCTGTTTTCTTCCACTCTGCAACTGGTTCTCATTAAAATCTCCACACACAATTATTGGGTGACAGTCCATTATTTCAAGGGAATCTAAAAGACTTACCAGGTTTTGCATGAATGGTGTCAAACTGTAGTCAGGGGGTCTGTACACAACAGCAATGAGTGCAGGGAATGGAGCCTGAACCTTCAACACTAAAAACTCAAGATCAGTGACATTATGCAGATACTGTTTTACCTGAACCTGAAAATGATTCCTCAAATACACAACAACTCCACCACCACTTCTGCTGGCCATGTGAGGAAAGTTTGTGTAGGACACATGTCTGTTGCGTTTGAACATGGTGTAGCCGTCCAAATGAAGACTGTCTGCAACAAAGGAGCCTTGGAGGTGAGACTCTGTGAGACACAAAACATCTGCTAAACACATTTCATGATGACTCTTGATGTCACTGATGTGAGATGGCAAACCCTCCGTATTGTGATGGATCAGTGTAAGAGTGTCAAGTCTGCTGGCTGTTTCTCTGACCTGAAGAAGAGGCATCATTTCCTCAACGCTGGCTTGTCTCATGGTTTGGAGTGCTGCAGTTACCTCGGGATTGGAGTAAATCTTTTTCTCATCCAAGTCCTGCAAATAGAGTCCACTGAGAGACGTCACCCTGCTGAGAGCAACATAAGCCATACCTGGTTCAAAAATGTTCTTCATTGAAACTACAGCTGTCTGTGTTGTAAGACCCTGAGTTTTGTGAATTGTGCAAGCGAATGCTAGCTTTACAGGAAACTGTCTGCGTACCGCTCCTTTAAACTTCAGACTCTCCTCTGCTCTCTCAATGTAAACCAGATCATCAGATGCTGCATTAGCACTGCGGTTGTGTCTCATAGGCTGCCGGTTGTCCATTCTGAGCCCCAGTTTGATTATGTGTCCATCATTTTCAGATCTCACCACCTTTACCAGTATACCAAAAGCACCGTTGACTAAACCGTTTAGTGTGTCCAAGTTTCTGGTCAGCATGACTCGAGCTCCTTCAGCAACATTCAGAGTGTCAGGTAAATCATTTCTCCCACCTGTAAATGGTTTGTCTCTTCGTTCCATTCTGCCTGTACGTTTATCCTTCTGGAAATCGTCTGCAGTGATGATTATGATGTTTGAATGAAGCTTCTTCAGGGTATCTGTGTTATGGGATTCCACATTCTTGTTGGTGGCATAAATGTGTAAGACCTCAGTTGGACATTCTTCTGGTGCAGTCACAGCCTGTGACAACAAATCTCTGTCGCACTGAGAAAGCTCATCCGTCTTTTCTTTCACTCTAATCCTGTTCAGCATCTCTGCAAAGGCCACATCATCTTTCTGACGCATGATATCGGTTAGAGTGATCATCTGAAAATGTTCCTGCCATAGGTCAATCTGTTCTGGATCGTAAACGCAGAGAGGTTTAGACTGTCGCACTGGTGGCAGCTGGTAAAAATCTCCAACAGCTAAAACTGACATTCCACCAAAAGGTCTCTGAGTGCCTTTGATTTGTTTCAGTCTTGCATCCACATAGGCAAAAAGGGGTTTTGAAACCATTGAAATCTCATCAATAACAATAATTTCTGCATTCATCAGCTCAGATCTGACTTCATCCAGTTGGTTACCAAGTCCTTGAATGGGTGGTTTCAGACTCCTGGGTAGTTTCAGTAGAGAATGTAATGTAGAGCCATTGATAGAAAAAGCTGCTGTCCCGGTAAATGAAGTAAGTAAAACAGTTGGATTTGATATGTCAGCTTCTTCTGCATTAGCAGGCAGTCTGCTCAGGATCTTTGATGCTTCAGAGTGAATACATTTAATCAGATGTGACTTTCCAGTTCCTGCACCACCGTTGATATAGAAGAAAAATGGATCTGGGTTCAAACCACAAACTCGCTGAATACACCAGTCTCTTATGGCATAGAACACGCAGGCCTGCTTCTGGTTCAGATTCTGATACATTACACGTACCACGGCTGGATCTACTGCAGGTTGTTCTCTGATGGCTCTGATCTTTGTTACAGCATCAGACTGACGACTGTAGTCAGGGACATTCTCCTGTTCGTTCTCATCATCAGAATGTCTCTCAGGAAGATTCTCATCACATTGCAGCCTCACAACTTCAGATTCAGGAGCAAGATTACACCATTCATCAATCACAACATCCCTATTTTGTTCAAACTCTTCCAGTGCACTCTCAATATCCTCAGAGTTCTTCTCATACTTGTCTTTATTTCTTTTCACAATCCGTTTCACAGACTCACTGTGGTCTGAACATGGAAGTCGCACAAAACCCGAGTTGTAGAAGGACTGATAGGTTTGGAAACATTGTGGTTTCAGTTCCTGCTCTGATCTGTGTGGAAGGTAAAGTCTCAACAGTCGACCATAATATTGCTCAGGATCTTTTTCCTGTGAACAGTGGTAATACCTGATTATAGCTGGTTTATCATTCTTTCGCCTTTGTACAAATCCAAGCTGGTTTAGAAGAGGAAGCACATCTTTTCCTTCATTTGGACCACTCACCAACCGGCACAGGGCAGCAAAATCAGCCAGCGACATTTCCTCATATTCTGGGGTCTCAGGTCTGCATTTGTATTTATCACTCAAACTTGTCATCCAAATATTACAGCTGTCATGTGTTGTGCTTTCCAGGAAGCTCATGGGCCGACTCATTTTTACTGGGTTATCATCTGTTGGTACAAATACAACACTGCGGGAACATTTTTTCATTTTTAGGCCACAGACTCGAGTCACACACTCCTGTGCGCTGATCTCTCTCTTTTTTGAGTAAGCCTGCATCACAGCTCTCATTTCATCACATTCATTGACGGTGTTCTTATCAGAGTTATCGATAACTGTCTTCAGGTATTCAGAGAGGCCAGATTCTTTCTTTGTTATATATTTACAGAGGTATTCTACACATGAATAGGCATTCAAAATGAATGAGACATCTAAATTAGAGTTCCAGGCTTCAAGCAGGTCTGGGTTGTAATTGTTGATCCAACAGTCCTTTGGGTCACGTTTCAGAATCAGAGCTGTTTTCTTGTTTATGTTCTGGAGGCATTGTTCATACTCATTCATTGTCAAGTTGCATCGTGACAGAATCTGCTCTATGGTGAGGGAAGCAGCTTCAGGTTCCTTCAGCAGGTTCAACAAAGGTCTGAGTTTGGCTTTTGCAGCTTCAGTGTCTGAATCCTCATCCTGTCTCACAATCATTGTTCTTGTGGATGGTGGTTTTGGAAACCCAAATCTACAACCAGAGTTCACACTCTTAAAGCATGTCTTTGTGTGGTTCTTGCTGTGCTTTTGTAGTTCAGAGACTTTTTTGTGCAGTTCAGGTTGTTTTTCTGGATCAGGGAGTTGAGCTGAGATGTATCTGTCCACAAAGTCACAGACAGTTTGGTCATCATCCACATCTGCTTCTACCTTTTCTCGAATCCACAGCAACATGTGTATATGCGGACTACCTCTGTGCTGGAACTCAACTCTGTAAAAGTAATCAATGATCTCACCAAGGGGCTGTGCAGGAGAAAAAAGCAAATCTCTGAACAAAGCCTCAACACGTTTATCAAACATTCGCATGGTGGTTACTGGATTTGATCTTAGAATTTCACACTTTTCTGACCAGTCCAGGGCTTCAAAATCAACCTCTTCACCTTGCTGTCTCTTTATTGCTTGAATCACTTCAGGCCATCTCATCTCAGCAGCAGAGAAAGTGACAAAGAACTGAGGTGTTCCTATTTGACGAATCATACTGAATAAATCTTTGGTAGTTTTCTGCCAGTAAGCTGGAGTTCCTCTGAGTGGCTGCATAAATCTGATTGCATCTTTATTTCTTACCAGCTTCTCTACTTCTGTCTTACTTTGTAACATTCCTGATGTGATTTTGCGTCCATCTTTGGTCATAGTTTTACCTTTCCTTAGCTGTATTGTCATGCTGGAATTAGCCAAATGTATTTCAGTGACAAACTGTGAGAAAAACAGGTAATTTGTGTCTTTAGCAAATCTTGCATCAATGTTGAAAAGCCTTGACTTGAAGTAAGCACTTGGTGTGAGTTTAAGAAGTCTCTTTTCATCCAGTGTATTCTGACCAGTAGGAAACTGCACAGGAAATGCCATGGCTTCCAAATGAGGAGTTCTGAAGAAGCTGACAGGATTGTTTCTTTCTGCAGGAGCCACACAATATGTGTTATCACTGAAACAGAGAATCTCTTCTGAAATGTCAACAGGCTGCAGACAACTTTCTAGAGCAAAACCTCCATTGTTCAAATCACTTTCTGGTTCATCTGGATTTTGTTCCTCTGGTTGTTCATCACAGGATTGCATATTAATAGCTTGTTCACTTTCAGACTCACTTTCGCACAAAAGGGCATCTTTTTCATAGTTGTCAATTTCCATTAAATCTGCTTCATCATAATCATCACTTCCCATGCTGGCTTCATCACTGCTGTCATCATCAGGTAATGTTGGATCACAAAGCAATGCATCATCTCTGATAACAATATCTGTGTACTGTGGGTGAATCTGTTTCAGTTTACGCAGGGCTTCGATCAGTTTAGACCAGGTGACAGTCTGGAACAGCTGATGGCCTTTGTAGCACAGTCGTCTTTTCAATTTCACCCTCATGATCTGTGATTGGCTTCTGAGCCGAGGTAGATAGTCAACTGTTTGTTGGACTTCAGATGGTACACACACCACATTACCACGTATGAGTCTTTGTCTGCCCTTTGGAAGAGGAATAATCTTTGCAAATGGTATGCATTTGGCAATCAGATGTCTCTCCAGAATGTTGAGATCACACAGTTCAGCTGGAATATCCTGCAGTTCTAAACCGTTGACAGCAGCAAGCCTGGGCATGCATCCACTTTTGAGGGAACTGTGACACGTGTGACAGATATACTCCTTTTTTCTCTCAACGGGAAAGCTGCAGTGATCATTACATGCTTCATCACACACATGAACAAATTTACCAGTTAGACACTGCTGAGCTACAGTTTGGTGTTTTGAGTAATTTTCTCTTTTGCAGATTTTCACCTGATTAGGAAAAGAAGCTTTTAGACAAACAGTACAAACATAAGATGGTGCTGATTTAATGTTGGATCTGAAACGAGATATGGCCTCATTCATTAAACTGTTATCTGGATGACACTGTAAACTTTCAGCTGGTCGATGCATCTGACGATATTTTCTTTTTATGTTCATTGCACATCTGATATTATGCATCTGTCTAAAAGAAAAACCGTTCCAATATTTTACTCTCATTCGTTCTCTCATATTCTCTTTGTGTTGTTGCTGAAATTGTCTCTCTTCTCCATAACGTTTAGTGATGTAACATTTTTTTTTCTGTCTAAATTCTACACTTTCTTTATATAGGTTAGAAACATATGACCTCATGTAAGCTTTATGTTTCTCTCTGAATTCGGCACAAGTTCTGTATGTTCTTGTTATTCGTTCCTTCTGCTTTTCTCGGAACACGGGAGATTCTCTGTATGTTCTTGTTATTCGTTCCTTCTGCTTTTCTCGGAACACGGGAGATTCTCTGTATGTTCTTGCTATTCGTTCCTTCTGCTTTTCTCGGAACACGGGAGATTCTCTGTATGTTCTTGTTATTCGTTCCTTCTGCTTTTCTCGGAACACGGGAGATTCTCTGTATGTTCTTGTTATTCGTTCCTTCTGCTTTTCTCGGAACACGGGAGATTCTCTGTATGTTCTTGTTATTCGTTCCTTCTGCTTTTCTCGGAACACGGGAGATTCTCTGTATGTTCTTGTTATTCGTTCCTTCTGCTTTTCTCTGAATAAAGAATCTTCTTTATACATCCTTATGACACGTTCTCTTTTTCTCTCTCTAATTTTAGCACTTTCTCTATAGATCCTTCTCATTTGCGCCTTCTGTTTTTCCTTAAAATCATCTCTTTCCTTATAGATCTTTCTCAAATGTTCCCTCTGTTTCTCTCTATATATAGGATTTAGCTTATATAGATTACTTTTGTACACAGTCTTCTTTTGTCTGTGATCAGGATCCTTTCTTTTTGGTAGTTTTTGTTGGGCCAATGATCTTCTCCTCATTTTTTTCCTTCCCTGTTTACTATATTTCAGCAGTTTATGTGAAAGTTCCTGTGTTGTCTTTGTTGAACAGCGGTTGGCAGCGGTTGGATCCTTCTGAGGAACAGAATCTGATGTTACCTGAGGTTCTCTCACAGAAGATGCAGAGGTTTCTATTTCTAAATAATCAGAATTGTTCAGCTCAGCAGCTGGCTCATTTGAATAATCCACTCTGGATGACATCACTTCAGTAGCTAAAGTGTCGGCCACAGTTTTCTGTGTCTGCTCAGTGGACTTTGGGGTTTCAAATTCAGGTTCATTTAAAGCTGGTGCTGAAACAGTTGTAGCTGTTTGTCTGTTTTCATCAGCATTTCTTTGGTCAGCAGCGTTTTCACTGTGGAACTCAACAGGCTGTAGCTCATAAGCACAGGTTGGTGCGATGCAAAACATTCGGTACAAACGTTTGATCCTGTCAATCATGTCGTTAAGACGTGTGAATTTTAACATAACTGCAGTTCCACCACTTACACTTAGCGACAATGGCATTCCTGTAGACCTACGTGGGTGAGGGTCAAAGTATGCGTATTCACCTGAAGTCAGCCTGGAAACTGCGATGGCTGTTCCTCCCATGACTAGCAAAGCGTAGCGAAACTCTGAAGCCAAACGCTGTAGTCCCTGTTCAAGGCTCGGAAGATGATCTGTACCGTCAAATGTGCCATAATGAGCAAACTGAGACATGTCGACTTGATACTCGTGTCTGCGGCTGATGATCACAGTGGGAAGTTCATCACAGGCTAGAAACACGCTGTTCACAAACCTCTTTCTGGCATCTGAATACACGGCATGGCCTTTGTCCAACACACGGTTGAGATCTGCTCTGGTAATGAATTCATCCTCGTGTAAGAATGACAGGAAAACCAAACTGTTCGCCATGCATTGCTGATTCCGGTACTTTCCATACTTAGCATTGGCCTGGCTTCGAGACGCACAGATGCTACTCACTGGTGGACGACTTTCACTGTTTGTAACCTGTACATGAGACGGTCCTGGAGCTTCTCCATCATGCTGCGTTTGCACAGTTAGCTGGGGTTCAGTCTGGATTACCTGTTGTACTTTAGCATTTGGCACAGATGATGAGCAAACACCTCTCTTTACCACATCTGCATAAGACACTGCGGCCGTCTGGACGCTGAGCTGCACTTCTGGACTGGGAATACTTGTAACAGACACCTTTACCTGCTCACCGGTCTGATAAAGATTTACCTGTTCCTTCTGCTTTTGCCATCTAAGCTTCTGGGACTGTGACCTTTGACCTTTCCTTGGCATTTTGTGCAAGTACAAATTGGACCTTATATGTATTTATACACAAATGTATACAAAACTCAACCTGTAAACACTGAAAAACTCCTCAAGTTTCTATTAAATGGATCAACTATACAAATGGTAAAGTGTTCTTATGACCGTTTAATTGATGTAAAAGGCTGGCTTAAATACAAACTCAATATAAAAGTTATTGAAAGATCCTTAAAAACGTTTTATTGTAGCTTTTTCAACAACTGTATATTATTACTTCTTTTTTTTAACCAGACTGGTTAATGAATAGGTCTATACTTCTGTGAAGTAATATGCAGAATAAATCTCAACAATCAATCAACAGGCTATAATAAAACTCTTAGCTTTGAAGTAGACTTTGTGTAAATCTTTGAGATATCTAAAATCTAAAGCAAATATAAGGAGCTGTGGTGGTGTGGTGATCAGATGACAGGCGATGAGGATTCTTCAGCTGGATGTTCTGCAGCAGTCAGGAAACAGGAAGTCTGGGTCCTCAGGGCAGCTTCTCAATGACAATTGTAACTCAATACTTACACTGAGTAATAGAAATGGGTTTGTCCTTAAATAATATTAGTATAAACTTACTGTAGTCAAATGTTATAGTCAATGAAAGACTTGAAAAATGTATTTGAATCTAATTTAATATTTATGTAAATAGAGCAGTCTGAATGTATATATTACAAAATAACCAGATTGTCTTATTACAAATAAACCTTTAAGAGGTGTATATTTTATATAATTTATCAAAGCAATTGCACCTGTAAGCCAATCAATGTTTATTCCAAAGTGTAATGCAAAATTAAAATGACAAATGTAGGGCTGTGTAAGTAGTTTCTACTGTGAGTTCTACTGTACTGTAATTCTACTACTGTAATTTTAACTTTCTACTTGTGATTTCCAGAAAAATGACTGGATGTGAGAGAGTTTAACGACAGGAAAGATGGAGCAGTGAGAGCAGAGATCTCTCAGAATTCTGAATACAGACTGACAAAGTTCAGGTAACTTCAATTCCAAAAACTTAGATTCTGGTAAAACTGGATTTCAAGTCACAGGATTGCGTTTCAACTCAGGTTCAAGTTTGTCAAATTAGATAGAGCACATGGCGGAGAATGGATAGAAGATAGAATGGCTTATCAAAAAAGATTGAGCAGGGAGAGGGAGAGTGATAGGACAGACTGAATTGCTTGTTAATGATAGAGGGAGAGGGTTTTCTGCAGCAGGTCACCTGTAAGACAGAAAGAAAGTGGAATTAGACACACTTCCAATAAACCTGGCTTTACCGTATTTTTCAGACTATAAGGCACATTTAAAAGCCTTTAATTTTCTCAAAAATAGACAGTGTATGGTTGTGCTTACTGATTTTAAACCAATTCTATGTGGTACACGGCACTCTGTCAAATGTTTTAGTATGACTTTGGTAAGCTACAAAGCAGCACCACTTGATGTATTGTCGGAGCATGGATACCATAGTCAGCACCCTCGTAGAGTAATTCGTACTGTGCTTCAACATAATATGGTGTGTGTGTATAAGGGCCTGGCACCTGTTGAGAGCCATGCTTATGAAGCAGATTTCAAACTGATCAATCCACATTCATCAGTCCATAAATCCTGAAAAGTGAGTGTATTGTTCTGTATTTTATGTCTTACAACTGAATAATTTTGAGAGTTATTGTAAATGAGTTGAATAAAGTTTCACTTATCTGTTTTGTTTGGCTTAATGTGCCTTAGAATTTAGTGCGCCTTACAGTCCGAAAAATACAGAACACATATATCATTACACACTGAAGAGTCGTACAGTACATTATTAGATTCAACTGAATGAAAATGTTTATCATATGGTGGTGGAACATTTCTAAGGACATTTTTGCATTCTATTAACACAATAAAAACAAACACAGTCTGTAAACCAAGATGTGGTGCTACAGTAACTTACTATAAACATTATATGGTCAAGCTAAACCCACACAATGAAGTCAGAGCAGACAGTTTCAGACCACCTGCTTTAAACACTTCACAGCACTCAACTCACATGATCCTAAATGCCCAAAGGTCTCAAATTCCCGTTTCTGTGTGTACTTACCTGGTTCAACAGTATATCATAATGTCTGGGGAGCCGTTAACATAAAAGTAAAAAATAATTTACTCAGTATGACTTTTGGCAAAATGAAAAATTTGGAGACAGATGACTCCTAAACAGCAGTTTCTACATTTTTCAGTCAAATATGGGGCATGTTTAATACACACTCCACTAAATCTACAATAAACTTAGCATGGCCGATATTAGGGCCTAATTAAAAATGTACTATGATGATAAGAGAGATCTGTAAGTCTGGAAATGTTTACACAGACTTTTCTACGATCTGATTATTCCCAAGAGCTGTGCTGACTCACTCCACTAAACTGAATGTCCTATAATGAGAAACATTTCCCAGCACTGTACCTCAGACAAACCTTTACTTACCAGACTGGAGACGATCAGATCAGCAGTCTAGAGAAAGGAACAATTCATCAGATCACTGTTTGATGATTCAGACTGTTGAGCCTCTTCACACACAATCCAATTTACTGTGACATAAATTAACTAGTAAAATTCTTAATTTATTTAAGGCTTTATGAGCTTACTGTAGTCTAAAGAGGAGATAAATGAACTGCAGCGTCTCACATGGCTGTAGCAAGTGTAATAAAAGCATTCATTACTACAGAAATATAAAGAATAGCCACCAATATTTGTTGGCACAAGTGCAGGATATACCAAATATTTCCTACACAGAAGCTTTGTGGCTCCAACATTTTCTACAACAGGTCAGTACTACTAAAGTGTGAAAGCCAAAACTTTTAAAAATGTTAGATACAAAATAATTATATAAATCAGAAGCAACAGAAAACCTCGTCATGTCTGATATGAATATGTAAATCTTAAAATAGTTTTAAATATTGACATGTTACAATAGCAGAGGTGCACCATGTTTTGTAATTAAAATTAAATGTCTTAAATTTTTACACTAAAAAGTCCTTTCATTATACCTGTTGCTAGGAATATTTATGTATTTTGCAGTGTACCTTTTTGGCAACTTTTCTATAAAATTTTAAAACACATTATATTCACCAAATAAGTGATAAACTAATTAGACACACTGGCTGTAATGTACCTAACAATGTCCACTCACACCTCTGGTTCTCTTAGTTTTTCATTATTGCTTAACTGTACAAAATACTTCTACAGTGTTCTGACTTTAATGTAACACATCAGCAGAATTTGAGAGACAATATGAATCAATACCTGTGCAGCTCTTAAGTGTTTGAGCAACCACTTATACTGACTCCCCTAAAACACTTTCATTGTTTTGTCTGCTACTTAAATCCACAAACATAAGGAGAAAATGAACAACTGACATTTACCTATGTTTGGATTCAATAAGCCATAAGAAATTTAAATCATACATAAATGGGCTATTAAACTTCAGGGACATTTTCAGGGACATTCAGAGGTCCTGTGTGAGGGCTTTGCTGCTACAGGTAATAAATCCTGACTTTGTGTTTTTGCCCATCAGTAAATGGAAACATATCACAAAAAGTCAAACTACTGTATGTAAGTTGCCAAATGTGCTACGCAATGCCAGGTTCATACTGCCTCAGTTACAATCACTGTTTACTTACCAGCAAAGGCAAAACCAAAGATCTCTTTCACTCTGTGTAACAAAAGACAAAGCACAAAAATACAGAATGAGACAACTCAAATCAGCATCACAGTCAATACTGCATCACTCTGTGTAGTCCAAAAGATTCAGTACACTTCTTTGTTTATCACAGCAACAAACAACTCACCTTTTTCTACACCTTATTAAAGATTACTGTCTTCATTAAGGTAAAATGTGGTTTCATCCATTTGTAATAAGCCACACACGTTTCTCAGTTATGTGATAGCTCTATTAGTTTGGTGCTATTAGATAACACAGTAGATTTAATAAGCAATGATTTGCTACACCTAGCTCTGCACACTTTATCAAATTCTGACATCACAATTTCAAAGCATGAACAATCATAAATGAAAGCTTGGATGATATTTTTGTAGGCTTCAACATTTGAGTTCGTCTGCATTCAAATTCTGCTTCCTAAAAATATTATCACCTGCACACAGTATCATTTAATATGCTGTTGTTTTAAATATCTACATATCATATTTATAATATTAATGGTGCACTGCTGCATTTTATTTATTTGAAGGTGGACTTTTTTATATTTCGTTAGTTTTTCACAAAGTGAGAAGTTAAACAGAGCTGCAGGTGTAGGTTTCATTTAAAAAAAAAAAACAACCTGCACAAACAAGTGTTTGTTAAACAGTTCTTAAAATTTAACTAAAAAACTAAAATTACCTAATTAAAAAAAAACTTCTTGTTAAGAGATGTTATTATTCTTATATTATGTGTTTCATCCTCACTCTCTCTCTCCCTTCTGTTAATTAACCCACAGCACAAAAACACACAGGTACAGGCACGTGACTCTTTTTCTCCCGGCTTTCAGTCAGAAGCTGTGTCCCAAAATGTCGGCTGCATCCTCCGGAGGCCGCATTTGAAGGCCGATTATGTCACAGCCAGTCGACGAAGGCTGTCTCAAATGCGGCCGACAAATGAGTCCTTCATTTCCCCGAATAAACTTTTAACATATTTTTAGGCGAGAAAGTAGCGGTGTAAATATCTGCTTGGTTTATCAAGACATCGCATATTTGCAAAAGTGTGCCGACGTTTTCAGAGGCTCGATGGCAAGCCGGGAGGGGGGTTCAGACCCCCGCTCTTTCGCTACTCAGGTTAAACATGATATACAAGTCACTCTGATAACTTAAAAATGTAATTGTTTGCCTTTTTCTGTTTTATTTGTTCTGGAGTAAATCGGTTTGGCTGAGATCAAAGTTATTAGATTATTAGATTAAATAAAGCTTTATTAATCAATCCGGTGGGTTCCTCCGGGATTTTCACACAGCTCAATAAACGTTAAACGGTCGAGAATTTACGCCAGTGTCCTGTTATATTTTAAATAGCAAGGAGCAGACGGCCGAGTTTATTAAACTCCAGCGAGACAGCGGTGACGCAAATCTGAAGGCTAGACCGTCCACTTTCACAGCCTTCTCGGTCCACGTAGACCGCGAAGGCCGGGTCCTCCGAAAGATGCAGCCGACGTTTTGGGACACAGCTAATGGCGGTAAAATGGCTCCTTTGAAGTTGCCGACCCTGCTGCTTCAGCAGCTAATCAGTGGTTCTAAAATGACGGCTCATTACCTTACAACCGAAAGAATGAGGCCGTTTTTAACTGACTGATTTGTGAAGAGAATTAACTTCAGCTTCCCTAACAGACTCAGAAACACTAACACACCGAATGAACCAAATACAACACAATAACTGTATTAACGGCCTATAGCAGCTAGGCTAGGCGTTAGCACTTAGTGCTAGCATACCAAACACTCCTTTTAAATAGTAAAATTACAACGTTTCACTAAAAAAGCAGCCATTGTGTTACTTTAACATGACTTATACTTCGACTGGCTTCATAAGTCACTAACAACAACTGGGTAAATCCCTCATACAGCTTATAGACATTTCATTTCAGAAAAGAGAGACAGAGAAGCAGCGCTTACCGGTGGGGATCGAGCTGAGAGTGGACGGAGATTCAGGAGTCAGGCAGAGACGTTAAAAAAAGAGGCATTCACGGGTAGTGGGAAACTCCGCAATTACACAAAATTGGCATGGAAAACGTGAAAAATATATGTAAATTTAAATATTATTATACTAGATTTTTTTTGCAACAAAAAGCAACTAGCAGAAATTTAATTCTATAAGTTTAATAAATGTTTCAAACAGGATTCTTTGAATTTGAAATAATGGTTAAAAGACATAAATAAACATAAGGTCATTATGTTAAAATGTACTTTATTATGATAGATTTATTTAACTGACTGCAGTAATAAGAACAGTCTTCTGCTGAACACCAACACCAAGGAGCTGGTGTTGGTGATCGCCTAAGCATCCTCACAGTAGGAGCTGCAGAGGTTCATCTCACTCCACTGCAGGACTCAAGAGGTTCAGGAGGTCCCTTAACCCCACTGCTATGAGACTTTTTAACAGCGACTCCTGATATGTTCATTGCACATTTGTTTCTTTTATTCTACTACATATTGGTTGTAATCATGAATTCTGAATTGCTTTAAAGCTGAAGCTGTCTGCTAAAACTAGCTGAAAAAGCTGAAAAGTTGCAGAAATTGTAAAAACTTTGCAGAAGCAAAGGAACTTTGCTAAAATGGAATAACTTAGCAGAACTGCAATATCTTAGAGGAAACATAATACTTGGCAGAAATACAATAGCATAGCAGAACTTAACAGAAATATTGTAACTTACCAGAAACATGATAACTTCTCAAAAATACAAGAATTTAGGAGAAATAGTATAAGATAACAGAAAGAATATATTTAGCCAAAAATACTTAAACATTACAGAAACATTATGATTTAGAAAAATAGTACAACATAGCAGGAATACTGTGATTTACCAGAAATACAATTATGGAGGACTAATACTTTAAAATGGGAGACATATTGATACACACACACATACACAGAGCCTAAAGGGAAGAGTATTTGTGCCATGGAGTCTTAACAAGAATGTGAGGTCCATATTAGAAAAGCTGGTAAAATCATAAAAGTTTGCAGAATTGTAATAAATGATGAATATGAATTACTGGTCTGTGACAGTGTATTAATTTGTAGGGAAAAAAACATGTTGACCAAGGTGGAATCGAACCCACAATCTTTGGCTTGCAGACCCATGTCATTACCAACTGCGCCACTGGGAAAGAGAGGAGCCGTTTTGAAAAACAGGGTAATGAGGAGTCAGAATTAGATCGCGGCGAGAGGCGAAAAACGCCGTTTTTTGGAGTTACAAAACGTTGTGTAACTCAAAACCTAGGTGGACTAGAAGCATAATTCTTGTACTACTGATCAGGCACCTTACTCCAGGAAGACAGAGGGCTGCAAGCCTGTCATCGTTTCCAGTGTGGCTTTGTATTCTTGGGGTAGCATCAGATTTTTCCCACAAATATTTAAAGGTAACCCTTATTTTGAGCTTATTTATTAAATCAAAAGTCTTCCATTGTGTAAATTATATTTGATATGTTTTTGTCTTCTTTTAGATTTAGATGCAGTGACCGGATGTGCTGCAGCTTTGTTAACTGTTTGGAAAACATCTGTTTGTGATGGTATTTAAAATTACACTTTAAGGTGACAGTTTCCATGTAATTTCAGTCCTTTTTCTAAACAAAAACATTTTTTAATTAACATATTTTTTTATTTGTTTTACCAGCACATCATTAGTCAAAGTTAAAAAGAGCCACATGTTACACCAACAATGAATTTTTGACTGTGTTTGTGTCACCAGATTTAACAAACAATATCAGACCTATGAAATAAGTAATTGCACCATTTTTGGATAAATGTGCAATTATATTGTTTTGTATTTTCAATTGTTGAATAATTATGTTATAGAACAAACTCAATCTGTTTAGCCAAACAACATAATTTGTTTGGTTAAATAGTGGATTTGTATAATTTTACTCTATAAGTACAGCAAGCTGAATTCATACAAACACACAGCTCTAAATCTTGAATTGTAGGATGCACAATAATGATCATTTAATTATTATGGACATTTAAATCAGAATCTATTGAACCATTACACATATTCTTTATAGAGATTACGCAACCTCAAAATGCGGGAAAAAAAAACAAGTGTTTAAGAGCATAAATAAAGACAGCTGAAAGTGTGTTTGTATGAATACTGCCTTAGTATGGGGTGTCATGGAGTCTTAACAAGAATGTGAGGTCCATATTAGAAAAGCTGGTAAAATCATAAAAGTTTGCAGAATTGTAATAAATGATGAATATGAATTACTGGTCTGTGACAGTGTATTAATTTGTAGGGAAAAAAACATGTTGACCAAGGTGGAATCGAACCCACGATCTTTGGCTTGCAGACCCATGTCATTACCAACTGCGCCACTGGGAAAGAGAGGAGCCGTTTTGAAAAACAGGGTAATGAGGAGTCAGAATTAGATCGCGGCGAGAGGCGAAAAACGCCGTTTTTTGGAGTTACAAAACGTTGTGTAACTCAAAACCTAGGTGGACTAGAAGCATAATTCTTGTACTACTGATCAGGCACCTTACTCCAGGAAGACAGAGGGCTGCAAGCCTGTCATCGTTTCCAGTGTGGCTTTGTATTCTTGGGGTAGCACATCTGTGCTTAGACTGCTCTAATATATATAGATAATGGGTCAGACATATAGTTTGACCCATTAAGTCTATTTGAAAAGTTTATGAAGTTCATGAAGATCACATCCAGTCAGATGTGTTTCTGTTTATCATTTTATGAGGTCACACAGCTGATATGAGTTTTGATCACACTGGAACCATAACATTCATGTTAATGAGTCTACTGTTTCCAGCTACTTTATGATAAATTTTATCCCGGTCACAGCACTATGTTAAAAGCTGTAAGAGGTAAAGTTAACCCAATTAATACCTGATCATAAATCACTCTCTAACACAGGGCAGTGATTATTTTTCAATGTAATTTATTCCACAGCAATGTTCTTTATTTGATCCCTGTTTCTTTAAATATGTGCATCAATTGTTCAGCTGTGTGACTCTCCACACCTGAAATATATCACAATGTGAACTTCATTTCAACAATATTCTGTAGTTTATCATCAAATCAGGAAAGCTATACTAAAACTAAACTAAATGACAAAAAATAAGCTCTTGGGAGTTTTAATGTAGTTGTAATGTTGTTTATCCTTGCCATACGGGATGTGCACAAAACTCCAGCAAATCAAAGAATATATTTTGTCTCTCATTTCCTGTTTATATATGCATATATTTTTGCAGTTAATAGCCTATCATGTGTCTGCGCATCTTAGGGCCATAAATGTAAACATGGCAAACAAGGATGTATTCACAATTCCAACGGATGCTTCAATTGTTTGTATAGATTTTGGATTAATTTGTAATGTAATTAATGTAAATTAATGTAACTATGTAAAAATCGTGTTTCTGTTCTGTGTCCTGTTCTGTTTGTATATCTGTGTGTGTGTGTGTTTTCTTTTTTCTGTGCTGCTGATACAACCAAATTTCCCCTTGTGGGACAATTAAAGGATTATTCTATTCTATTCTATTCTCATTGATATCATGTCTACCCAAAAATCTCAAGTTCATCATTTTGCGCTTCCACAATTATTTGAATAAAAAATTAAAAGAGCAGGAATGTTAAAATGAATATTTATTAGATTTTCAAAACAGTTAATTATGGTACAGGGCTAGATTCTAATGAACAGTCTGTACTTTATAATAAAAAACAAACAGAATAATTATTTTATATACCTGTGTATATAAATTTACACAAAGGTCTTCATCTTAATATATACTTTATAATAAAAATAAAAGCATATACAATATACAATTATAAATACATAGAAAATAAGAACTTCATTGTTTTTAATTTATGAAATATAACATTTTATATTTTTGAACAAACAAACAAGTAACAAACAAAGGAACAAATGAATACATTTTTTAAATTATTCACAGTGGGGGTTTTTTAATCTGCATAATTTGCTTCCCCTTAATTTGAATTTTTACCCTGACCGCTGCCTCCTCAAGTTCATTATCAAATGGTGTCCAGAGCTCACTGTCGATGAAGAGGCTCTGCCCATCATCCAGAAGAACCTCAAGCTGATTTGGCTTGTCACTCATGGCCACACCAATGATGAGGACCTCCTCTCTGTCCTCTACTTTTGTCTGTTGACAAAGCATAAGCACATATTTAGCCCTCCAAACATTCCCTTTTTTTATCCAAAAAGAAAATCTATGGTCATCATGTGGTTTAAGTAAGTCACCAAGACATACACATTATGTTTATACGTTTATATGTATGTGTTACATTATGCATTATATGATGCATGATCAATCATGCAGGTAATTAAATCCCAAAGACGTCTTGGGATTATGTTCATCTGGACATCTACACTCAACAAAAATATAAACGTAACACCTTTGTTACTGCTCCCATTCCCCATGGGATGGATGTAGAGACCTAAAATTCATTCCAGATACACAATATAACCATCCCTCCCAAACAGTGGTCACAAATCAGTCCAAATGTGTGGTAGTGGGCACATCTGCTATATTGAGATAATCCATCCCACCTCACAGGTGTGCCACATCAGGATGCTGATCTGACATCATGAGTAGTGCACAGGTGTACCTCAGACTGCCCACAACAAAAGGCACTACTCATGATGTCAGATCAGCATCCTGAGGGAGGGATGGGGTTAGGGTGTTAAAAGCACTTTATGTTTTGTAGATGTATTTTTTTCAGACAGGGCACACACAGTCCTGTTTCCTTTGTGGGAAAACCTTCAAACTTCACCATCCTCAGCTGAAACAACAACATCTTAACACCATCTTCATGAACTGCTGAGCCAAACCTGATCCATCAGTGCTGGACTGCACAGATAACTACATGCCACACAGAGACTGCTGTTTTATGAACTGCCATACCAGTATGTCTTCAATGGAGAAGATGACACACCCATCACCTGACCTCCTGCCTGATCTGGAGACCATCATGATGCTGCCACACTACACACCTCTGAGACCATGAATGATGACTCCTACTGAGGAAACTGTATTTCCTGTCAGAGATGCTCAGTGATCCTCAGAGCAGAGAGCGGTATGATTCTTTATCTTTGATAAAAAATGTCAGTGTTTTTAATTCAATTAATTAATTAAAATCCTGTTTAGTGCATAAATAATTCCACACTCAAATGATTATACTTGTTGACACTTTTTGAGTTTTAATTCACATTATGGATTACAAATCTATGTTTTTTCTACTCTGTCTCTCTGTGCAGGTATTGCTGTCTTCTGAGTTCTTCCGTGTCCCAACTGAGACATTCAAACCTCATTGCAGAGCTCATGTCTTTCCTCACCATCATGTGAGTGTGAGATTGCTCTGGATTCTGGTTATGTGGCCTGCAGCACCTATAAGGTATTTCAACATTGTTCATTGCATAACTTATTTGTAGTTTTTAGGCCTTAACACAAATAAAATGTTCCTTTTTCTGTATTTTTTAGAACAAGCTCGTCCAGTGTGCCTGCATTCCAGCTTCTTAGACTCTACTCAAGTGGACAGAGTATCAGTGTTTGGCCACTCTTACAGACACCGACTTCTGTCAACTCACTGCTACTGATCAGGCACCTGACTCCAGGAAGACAGAGGGCTGCAAGCCTGTCATCGTTTCCAGTGTGGCTTTGTATTCTTGGGGTAGCATCAGATTTTTCCCACAAATATTCAAAGGAAACACTTATTTTAAGCGTAGTTATTAAGTCAAAAGTCTTCCCTTGTGTTAATTTTATTTTTTTTATTTGTTTTTGTTTTCTTTTAGATTTATGTGCACTGATCGGATGTGGTGGAGCTTTGTTAACTGTGTGGAAAACATCTGTTTGTGATGATATTTACAATGAGGCTTTAAGGTGACAGTTTCCGTGTAATTTCAATCCTTTTACTAAGCAAAAACATGTTTGCAATTAACATATTTTTTTTAAGTTTTGTCTTCTGGATTTCTGGTTAACATTCCTCTGTGACAGCAAATACTAAACTGGTCCAAGTACCCAGCATATCATTGGTCAAAGGCAAAAAGGACCACATGTCACACTAGCAATGAATTATTGACTGTGTTTGTGTCATCAGATTTAACTAACAATATCAGACATATGAAACTGAACTCTGGATTAATGTGCAGATTTTTTTTGTGTTTTTTTTTATTGTTGAATAATTATTTTGTAGAACAAACCCAATCTATTTACCCAAACAATGTAACTTGTTTGGGTAAATAGTGGATTAATATATCTAAGTCTATAAGTATAGCAAGCTGAATTCATACAGACACACAGCTCTAAATCCTGGATTGTAGGATGTACAAAAATGATCATGTGATTATTATGGACATTTAAATAACTATATCTATTGAACCATTACATGTATTCTTTTTAGAAATTACACAATCTCAAAATGTGAAAAAAGAAAGTGTTTAAGAGAATAAATAATGTGTGTTTGTATGAATCCTGCCTTAGTATGGGGTGTCAGTAACTACATTAGTATAGAGTAGGTCTAACAGTGGTTTTCCACATCTGCTCTAATACAGCAGTCCCCAACCTTTTTTGCGCCACGGACCGGTTTATGCCCGACAATATTTTCATGGACCGGCCTTTAAGGTGTCGCGGATAAATATAACAAAATAAAACTAGTACCGGTACTGAAAAAAAGAAAATTTATTCATAACACACGTGAAAAGACCCAGGAAAACCGAGTAAACGATAAAAACGATAACAAAATAACGCTGAAAACCGATAAAAACCCTGAAAACTATACATTTCACACCTGAGCCTCATCTCTCGCGGCCCGGTACCAAACGACTCACGGACCGGTACCGGTCCGAGGCCCGGGGGTTGGGGACCGCTGCTGTAATATATATAGATAATGGGTCAGACATATAAAGTCATTTTGAAAAGTTCATAAAGGTCATTTATATGTGTTCCTCTTTATCATTTTATATCAGGTCAAACAGCTGACTTGAGTTTTGATCAGAGTAGAACCATAACATTCATGCTAATGGTTCTACTGTTTACAGTTACTTTATGATGGATTTCACCCTGGTCACAGCACTATGTGAAAAGCTGTTAGAGGTAAAGTTAAGCCAATTAATACCTCATCATAAGTCACTCTCTAACGCAAAGCAGTGATTATTTTTCACTGTAATTTATTCCACAACGATGTTCTTTATTTGATCCTTGTTTCTTTAAATATGCAAATCGATTGTTCAGCTGTGTGACTCTCCACACCTCAAATATATCACAATGTGGACTTCATTTTGACAGTATTTTGTAGATTGGTACCATATTTATCATCAAATCAGGAAACTGTAAACTAATTGAAAAAATTAAGCTTATGAAAATTTTAATGTGGCATAGGAACATGTTGTTTATCCTTGCCAAATGGTATTTACACAAAACTCCAGCAAATCAGAGGATATATTTTTGTCTCTCACTTGCTATATATGTGTATATTTTTGCAGTTAATAGCCTATCATGTGTCTGCGCATCTTAGGGCCATAAACATAAACATGGCAAACAAGGATATGTTCACAATTCCAACAGATGCTTCAATTGTTTGTATAGATTTTAGATCAATTTGATTTGCATTTTCTATTAATATTTTTCTGTTTGTCCCAAATGGTATTTTTATTTCTTTATGCCATTATTGTAATCATTGGAAACAACTGAGTAAATATTTTGTATCATATGTTTCTAAAAATATTTGAATGTTCTACTTTTCTACTACTGGTTTTCTACTTTCTAAACTTTCTGCCACTTTTTGGCATTTCAATAACATTATTTTTGGGTGTTTTAATCTCTGACCGCAGCATCTTGTGCATTTATTACCTAAATGTTGTTTGTGTGGGTCTTGCCTTTGTTATGTTTTTTTGCCATTTTTAGATTTCACCAGCTGTGCAAACTCGCAATTTTACCTTGGTTTTGTTCCACATTAGTTTATCTGCCGGCACGTTTTCTTCCTTTTCTAATGTTTTTGGTAATTTTTCACAGTTAAACAAGTAACTTTGAGGTTACTTCAGCATTTTCAGCTGTTATCTGTTGACAGTTTTGCCTAATTATTACATTTCTGCAAATTTCTAGCAGTTCTGATAAGTTGTAATATTTCTGCCAAGTTTTTAATTTTCTACTAAATTATATTATTTCTGCTAGGTTACACTACTTTTGTTTGTTATGTTATGTTAAGTTATGTTATTCTAAATTATTGCATTTCTGCTAAGTTATTACATTTTTCTTAACTTGATATTGTTCTGCAAAGTTATTAAAATTTCAGTAACTTTTTAAACACTGACTTTGATTTCTTCAGCTTCTTCAGCTATTTTCAACTATTTTCAGCAGACAGCTTCAGCTTTACAGTTTCCTCTAAGTGATTGCAGTTCTGCTAAGTTATTACATTTTAGCAAAGTTCTTTTGCTTCTGCAAAGTTTTTACAATTTCTGCAACTTTTCAGCTTTTTCAGCTACTTTTTGCATACAGCTTCAGCTTTAAGCATCCACACTGCATTTTCGCAGGAAATGCAAATTTTTAAGTGTGCCTATGCGAAGGCACACTTATTACTATTGCTCGGATTTATTATTATTATTATTATTATTATTCTTTTTCCGCCTGAAATTTTGGACCTTAACTCGCCCCACAGTTTTGAGACAAGGTTCACATATGATATATCATTGTGTGCGGCTGGAGCTGGAATGAGTTGCTATGACTTTTGGTGTTTATTACTTCTATAGTTTTTTAAATATGAATATTTTAATGCAAGTTTTTTCCCATTGAAATGAATGGAGAACAAGAAAACTTCATTTGTGGTGTGCTGGCTCACTCTAGTGGTATGTCGGGAGTAATGCGAGGCGGCCACTGTGTCCCTGTGGACGCTTTTATTTTGTATAACTACCGGAAGTAGTTCCTGTGTACTGACGCTAGCTGGGTAGCTAGCGCCGCGTCGCTTAAAAAGCAGCCGGGCTTGTCTTAAACTTAAGAGGCTGACACTCGCTAAACCACCCGATCGCTCGCCAAGCGACTGTTTCACACTGGACTTATTTTTCGTTTATATGGGCCGATGATGCTGGTCGATGAGGAAAAACTAACTGAGTTGTTTGGTGGTGGCTAACGCGGAGCTAGCTAGCCACCGGTATGTGTCTCTTTCCCCTCATATGTGGGGAAAGAAACATGTGAGGCGGCCGCCGATCGACCGGTTTTCAGGTGAGAATGTAGGTGTGTAAACGTCAAATATCTGCTCGTTTTGTCAAAACATCCCATATTAGCAACAGATTTCTCACGATGTTGCTGCTAGCCGGCTAGCTAGTTTGGCCGGCCGGCTAGCCGGCTAGCTAGCTCGGCTAGCTAGCGCCGCTTCGCTCAAAAGCACCCAGGCTTGGCTTTCAGTGAGGCGTCTCTAACTCCTTTCACCCCCGATCGCTCCGCAAACAGTCTTTGTCTTAGCTGGACTTATTTTTCGTTTATATGGGCCGATGATGCTGGTCGATGTGGAAAAAATAACTGAGTTGTTCATATACCGGTGGCTAGCTAGCTCCGCGTTAGCCACCGGTATATGTCTCTTCCCCTCGTATGCGGGGAAAGAAACACCGATCGACCGGTGGTGGCTAACGCGGAGCTCAATCGTGGATAAGGGAAACCCAATGCAGGAGAAGCAGGCGGCTGGTGAACTGAATTTCAGGTAAGACGTTATTAACTGCACTCTATTTGGGTCAGATATAAACAGAGTTTAGGTGTAGTTTATTTTCGTTGTGCTGACAGTTACAATAACTGTACTGCGTGCTAGCTAGCACGACGGAGTTTCTATACAGCTGTGCGCGCTAAGTTACTGATTTTGAACTTTATGACAGCCTCCCCTATTTTCAGGCGAGAATGTAGGGGTGTAAACTTCAAATATCTGCTCGTTTTATCAAGAAGTCCCATATTTTATCAAGAAGTCCCATATCTCTCACGATGTTACTGCTAGCGCCGCATGGCAGCTAGCTGGCTAGGGCGGCTTGGCTGACACCTAGGCCGGGCTGACTGATACCCAGGCCGGCTCACGCTCTCGTTTCACCGCCGCATGGCGGCTAGCTGGCTAGCGCGGCTTGGCTACCACCCAGGTCGGGCTGGCTGACACCCAGGCTGGGCTGGCTGACACCCAGGCCCGCTCACGCTGTCGTGTCACCCCTAGTCTTTCGTGATGACTCTTGGTTGGCTGCTGGACTTATTTTTCATTTATATGGGCTGGTGATTCAGTATGAGTGTCCGGTGAACTGAATGTCAGGTAAGACGTTATGTATATGTAAGGTAGTGACTGGAATAAGTCACAAGGTGTCGCTGTTGAGCTGCATATATGTTGTAAATTTTAGCAATTTTGACCATTTGTCCTCTGCAGGACACCGTAGTTCAGATTTCTCGTTCGCGTGGGCGCCATCTTGGTTCAGTGTTTACTGTGATGTGCAAAGGTAAGCACTGTCAGTGGCGAACTGCATTGGTTTTGTTTAAAAATAAGTGTTCCACTGTGTAAAATAGCGGTTTGTCATTTAAGCTGAGCAAATATTTTGTTTATTGAGAGGTTCATGTATTGTCTGATGAGAGTATGAGACAAAGATATACTTTTCTTTCTTACTCTCATATAAAATATTTAGCTTTTATTAAATAGTTATCTGAATCTTACAACCAAAGTTTGTATAATAATACACAAGATTGGCTGTAGACCATTGTTAATCATTCAGAACACTGTGTAAAAATAACAAAAAACAAAAAGTGAATGAAAAGTGCATAAATATTTATTTTACGTGTTTGATGTGTGTGGCAGGGCGTGGTCTGCAGTGCCGCTGCAGGGGAGGTGGACCCACCTCAGCGGCATCTGCAATCACGCCTCTCAGGTGTAAAGTCTGTGCTCTCTCTGCTTTTTTTTTTTTTTTTTTTGTGTATGTGTCGGGCTATGAGATGAAAAGCTACAGCCGGCTGTGTGGGTACAGCAACTATGTGTGAAAAGTGGTCCATAACGTAATGCTTCAAAGTGTGTTCATGCAAACATTGTCGGGTCTGCTTATGAACCTCTGCGCACAGCGTCTACAAATTGGGGCTGTACGAAGTCACCTCATCTTTACACAAAACTGTAAGCTGTCATCTGTGAGGCGCGAGCGGTGTTTGGTTTTACCATAGTTCATGGTGGAGAATGGCTGCTCCGGTGAGTTTTGCTCTCTGTAGCCGTTTGAATGGCAAACTATACTGATTAGCGGCGGCATAGGCACACTTAAAATTTCTTCAGAAATTTTCGCTTTCTAGTTCTAGTTATTATTATTTTCCTTTTTCCGCCTGAAATTTTGGACCGTAACTCATCCCACAGTTTTGACACAAGCTTCATATATGTTATATCATTTTGTGCGGCTGGATCAGGAATGAGTAGCTATGACTTTTGGTGTTTATTACTTCTATAGTTTTTTAAATATGAATATTTTAATGCAAGTTTTTGCCCATTCAAATGAATGGGAACGAACGAAAGTGAAACTTAACTTACTTTGTGGTGTGTTTGCTCACTCACTTAATTTGTCGTGTTTTGGCTCACTCTAGTGGTATTCCTCTTATTTGTGTTTCTAGGTCACAAAGTAAACTTTTAAGATATTTTCAGGTGAGAATGTAGGTGTGTAAACGTCAAATATCTGCTCGTTTTGTCAAAACATCCCATATTGGCAACAGATTTTTCACGATGTTGGCTAGCTAGCGCGGCTAGCTAGCCAGCTAGTGCCGCTTCACTCAAAAGCACCCAGGCTTGGCTTTCAGTGAGGCGTCTCTAACTCCTTTCACCCCCGATCGCTCCGCAAACAGTCTTTGTCTTAGCTGGACTTATTTTTCGTTTATATGGGCCGATGATGCTGGTCGATGAGGAAAAACTAACTGAGTTGTTTTGTGGTGGCTAACGCGGAGCTAGCTAGCCACCGGTATGTGTCTCTTTCCCCTCATATGTGGGGAAAGAAACATGCGAGGCGGCTGCCGATCGACCGGTTTTCAGGTGAGAATGTAGGTGTGTAAACGTCAAATATCTGCTCTTTTTTTTCAAAACATCCCATATTAGCAACAGATTTCTCACGATGTTGCTGCTAGCCGGCTAGCTAGTTCGGCCGGCCGGCTAGCTAGCTCGGCTAGCTAGCGCCGCTTCGCTCAAAAGCACCCAGGCTTGGCTTTCAGTGAGGCGTCTCTAACTCCTTTCACCCCCGATCGCTCCGCAAACAGTCTTTGTCTTAGCTGGACTTATTTTTCGTTTATATGGGCCGATGATGCTGGTCGATGTGGAAAAAATAACTGAGTTGTTCATATACCGGTGGCTAGCTAGCTCCGCGTTAGCCACCGGTATATGTCTCTTCCCCTCGTATGCGGGGAAAGAAACACCGATCGACCGGTGGTGGCTAACGCGGAGCTCAATCGTGGATAAGGGAAACCCAATGCAGGAGAAGCAGGCGGCTGGTGAACTGAATTTCAGGTAAGACGTTATTAACTGCACTCTATTTGGGTCAGATATAAACCGAGTTTAGGTGTAGTTTATTTTCGTTGTGCTGACAGTTACAATAACTGTACTGCGTGCTAGCTAGCACGACGGAGTTTCTATACAGCTGTGCGCGCTAAGTTACTGATGTTGAACTTTATGACAGCCTCCCCTATTTTCAGGCGAGAATGTAGGGGTGTAAACTTCAAATATCTGCTCGTTTTATCAAGAAGTCCCATATTTTATCAAGAAGTCCCATATCTCTCACGATGTTACTGCTAGCGCCGCATGGCAGCTAGCTGGCTAGGGCGGCTTGGCTGACACCCAGGCCGGGCTGACTGATACCCAGGCCCGCTCACGCTGTCGTGTCACCCCTAGTCTTTCGTGATGACTCTTGGTTGGCTGCTGGACTTATTTTTCATTTATATGGGCTGGTGATTCAGTATGAGTGTCCGGTGAACTGAATGTCAGGTAAGACGTTATGTATATGTAAGGTAGTGACTGGAATAAGTCACAAGGTGTCGCTGTTGAGCTGCATATATGTTGTAAATTTTAGCAATTTTGACCATTTGTCCTCTGCAGGACACCGTAGTTCAGATTTCTCGTTCGCGTGGGCGCCATCTTGGTTCAGTGTTTACTGTGATGTGCAAAGGTAAGCACTGTCAGTGGCGAACTGCATTGGTTTTGTTTAAAAATAAGTGTTCCACTGTGTAAAATAGCGGTTTGTCATTTAAGCCGAGCATATATTTTGTTTATTGAGAGGTTCATGCATTGTCTGATGAGAGTATGAGACAAAGATATACTTTTCTTTCTTACTCTCATATAAAATATTTAGCTTTTATTAAATAGTTATCTGAATCTTACAACCAAAGTTTGTATAATAATACACAAGATTGGCTGTAGACCATTGTTAATCATTCAGAACACTGTGTAAAAATAACAAAAAACAAAAAGTGAATGAAAAGTGCATAAATATTTATTTTACGTGTTTGATGTGTGTGGCAGGGCGTGGTCTGCAGTGCCGCTGCAGGGGAGGTGGACCCACCTCAGCGGCATCTGCAATCACGCCTCTCAGGCGTAAAGTCTGTGCTCTCTCGGCTGTTTCTTTTTTTTTTTTTTTTTGTATGTGTCGGGCTGTAAGATGAAAAGCTACAGCCGGCTGTGTGGGTACAGCAACTATGTGTGAAAAGTGGTCCATAACGTAATGCTTCAAAGCGTGTTCATGCAAACATTGTCGGGTCTGCTTATGAACCTCTGCGCACAGCGTCTACAAATCGGGGCTGTACGAAGTCACCTCATCTTTACACAAAACTGTAAGCTGTCATCTGTAAGGCGCGAGCAGTGTTTGGTTTTACCATAGTTCATGGTGGAGAATGGCTGCTCTGCTGAGTTTTGCTCTCTGTAGCCGTTTGAATGGCAAACTACACTGATTAGCGGTGGCATAGGCACACTTAAAATTTCTTCAGAAATTTTCGCTTTCTAGTTATTATTATCATCACTTGTTGAGAAGAGAGAACAGTTATAACGGAGGAGCAAAAGGAAGCCCTGAAATCTGCATCCAACAAGGAAGTGTTGGCTCACCACTACTGGCACCAACAAAGCCAATCTGACTGTGAGCCAATGTGTTTGTTTGTGTTGGATCAATAGATTTGACAGACTTGGTTCATCCAGAGGGAAACAGTCCAAATTCAGATCTAATGAAATGATGGAGGCTGTTGTGCATTAATTAAATACACCATTAAATAATTAATTAAATGTGGCAATAATTAATTAAAATTGGAATTAATTAATTAATTAATTAAATAGTTATGACACGTGTAATTAATTAATTATTGACACATGTAATTAATTATTTATGTATTTCACATTTTAATTAATTATTGACACATTTAATTAATTAATTATTGACACATTTAATTAATTAATTATGTATTTCACATTTTAATTAATTATTGACACATTTAATTAATTATTGACACATTTAATTATTTATTTAATGATATATTTATTTATTTCATTTTGGCAGTCCTGGCGCCTGGCTTTCATCATGAAATAATTTTATCTGTCAGCCTCACCCATCAAACTCAGGGGGCGGGGTTAACGCTGATCGAGTCAAAACCATTGCTTTGGCCTGGTGGCCATTGTTTCTAGCACACAACAACCGGCATGTGGAAGCTAACAGAACTGAACTTTGAAAAACCCTGTTTGTGTGTCACCAAATACCGTTTTAATATTTTTTTTAGCCGAGAATGTAGTGGTTTAATCTTCATGTGTCTGGTCGGTTTGTCAAGATACAGCCTCTTTGCAAAAGTGCTTCGATGATTTCGGAGATGTCTGCCCAGTCTCACGGCAAAGCGTGGGATAGACCCGCTCGCCTCGCAAGCAATCCCACCGAGAAAGCGCAGGCCCCGGTACACAGCTGTAGTAATCCCCGCTGACTTCTTTTACTGAGGTTATATTTATCGGTGTTTTATTTCCTGATGTTCTTATGTGTCCTACGTGTTTCAGTCGTCAATTCTGAATTATAACTAACATTAAAAACATGTTTAAGGAGGAGAGAGAGCAAATAAATCTGTTTAACATCTGATCTTTGGGTTTTTGTTCAGTAATCAGCGTGACCTGTGTATAAACGCATAAAAGAGATAACGTTGGTGTTTCTGTCCTGTAGTAACTGCTGGCTTTAACTGTACAAAGGTTGTTCGACACTATGAAACACATACAGACTTCATGATGTTCGGCTAATATTTTTATTGCGAATATTAATCATGAGGGTAAACGGCCCTGTATACCACGGAGCGAGGTCAGCATATCCACGATATCCTCAGCTCCATGAGTTAATAACACAGTTTCCCAGCTGACTATCTAACTGCCAACTATTCCAGAGACGTGAAAATATGCAGCATAAAGAAAAGTGTAAGAGACTCAGCAGCAGATTAGAATAACAGTTATACATTTAATAAATCACCAAATGAATCCAAGAAACGAGCAAACCTGTTCCGACAATTTGAGTTTGTATTCCCTCAGCTGCAGACTTGCTGCGGTTTAAATGTTTGAAAAGGAAGATTAGATATAAAAAACGTCAAACATAGACTCAGTCTGCCTTCACATTTGATATGAGGCCAGCACGTATAGTGGCTGTGTCCTGTTTTAAGATCATACATGTAAAATTGTTGTCTGACCTCCGTCGATCCAGCCCCTCAGAGTCCGTGGTTACCATGGTTACTGCATAAGCAGCTATAATGTTAACAGCTGGCACTGAGGAAACCTACACCAGCATGGGTGTTTATGTTTTTCATTGCAAAAGAACTGTTTGAATGGTTAACTGAAGTTAACTTGGATAAATTATAGTTAAGGAGTTTCACAGATAACGCCTACATGAGCTGTGCGACTGGTCACCACTACACTGAAATCAGCAGGCTATTACTGAAATACACGTGCTATATCATAAACTATGATATAAATAGGGAGGTCCTATTAACATGTTTAGTTTTAAAGGACACCTTCCTGCCTTTAGTCTCATTCATGAGCAGTATTAGTTTTCTTCTAACATCCAGAAGTCTGCACGATGTGTTTCATAGTTTGTAACAAGCCTTTGACAGGTAAACATAACATGACCGAAAAAGCAACAAAAAAAAAAAAAAAAAAAAAAAGAGAGTGTTGACATAAGAAGAGAAAATGCTCTCAATTATGGAGACAGGCAAATGGTTCATTTATGTTTGATGTGTGTTTATTCCTCCCTAAATATCGTCGGTGAAGTTTGCCATGCACGTCAGATTTTCCTGCGCATTTTTATACCTCTGCCAACAGAGAGAGAAAAAAAATCACATTCCAACAGACAGCTGGTGCTTAGAATACAGTTGAATAACTATTAAAAAACAGATGATATTTAGATGATAGTTCAGTCTAACATATGTGCCAGTGAACCATTAAACGTCTGTGAAACTATGCAGTTATGAAACGTAACTTTAACCTCAGCCAAACCGATTTGCTCAGTTGTAAATAAAACAGCGAAGTAAACGTGACCCGACAGACAGAACCTGAGTGAATGAAGTCCAGCGTTTAACCACTGAGAGCTAAAACTCAGCTGAGGTTTCAAAGCTGTGTGCCGGTGATTGGACATCAGCCGCTGATGAAGCTGTTCGCCTATAAAGTGATCTGTAAGGAAACAAGCTCCAGCAGCTCTGCGCTCGGGGAAAACACTATATTTACTTATCTTGTGCAGAAAAATGCGCTGACATTGCTTTATATCGAGTACCGGCTGCCCGGTTAAACTGTGACTATCACCAGGTAACGTAGGCGTGTTTCTTGAATTAGCAGCAGGTGTTAAACAGCTGACAGATGAGGAGGAGGATGCATGCAGGTAAACTGAGGGTCTGTTGAGCTGATCGCTGGTTTCGTGAGAAAAATGTCAGCTCGTTCTTTATGTTACAGAAGCACAGAGACACAAGACCAGGCGGAAAGAGACGATCGTTCGGTGAAAATGAGAATCTGCGAATGCAACATGTGGAACACGGAGAGTGGAATATGTAAACAAACCGGTTAACGTAACCCCCTGGGTGCACTCTGCATGCTAATTGTTAGCAGAGCTAGTGAAATCTCTGAAAACATCTGAGCACTTTTGCAAACATGTTCTATGTTGACAACCTGACCAGACATACGTCGCGACATTCGCGGCTAAAACACTGTTAAAAGTGTAGTTGGTGACAGAAAAACGGGGTATTTTAAAACTACACCACCACCATTGCTGCCTGTGATTTGATCTGCATTCTGGGATACCTGGCTGCCCCAAGTCTACGCAAGCAATCGATTATCTAGGATCGACCTGTTTTGACTTACTTTGCACGGCAACCAATCAAATGTTAGAGAAGCTGCATGGGCAGCGTTAACCCCGCCCCCTGAGTTTGATGGGTGAGGCTGACAGATAAAATTATTTCAAGATGAGAGCCAGGCGCCAGGACTGCCAAAGTGAAATAAATAAATATATCATTAAATAATTAATTAAATGTGTCAATAATTAATTAAAATGTGAAATACATAAATAATTAATTAAATGTGTCAATAATTAATTAATTACATGTGTCATAACTATTTATTTAATTAATTAATTCCAATTTTAAGTAATTATTGCCATATTTAATTAATTATTTAATGGTGTATTTAATTAATGCATTATGGCAGTCCTGGCACTCCATAGTTTCCTACCACGGTGCTAATGTGTGACTAACAAGGCTCATGGTCTCCAGCAGACAAGCGCCTGGAATGAGGTGAGCTGAGTGTTGCTTTGGTGGGTCTATGCCCACCAGGGGTGGATCTAGAAGGGTGGCATGGGGTGGCCTAAAATGATCCCTTGCCACCCCAAGTGCCACCCCAGTTTTGCATATGACAGTGTTGTTTGTTAAAATAAGATAGCATTAACAGTTTCAGCGTAGTTACAGTCAACAGTGAATATAAATGCTAAAACTGAATATATTCCATAGTGTCCCCCCCGCATCAGTAACAAATGGTTCAGCCCATAGCAGGACCGGCTTTTTTCTTGTTTTCAGTAGCAAGCGATGTTTATGATTGTGCCAGAGCACATTTTGAACACCATGGGAATTTCGGATTTTACACAGGTGGGTGGATGTTACACTGTGGAAATGGAAGGAAGGTGAGTGTTATTAACCCTCTGTGGTCCACGGACACGCTGCACCTCCAAATCACATGACTGATGTAAGCTGACACAGCAACAAGCTGCAGACACGCTGAGTCTCTGTTTCAGTGCACATTGAAAGTTCAGACTTCAATGTTTTTACATTTTAATTACAGGCCAGTAAATCCAGAGTTTTTCCAAATACTGTCGTCAGATTTGTGTGTGTGTGTGTTTTAAGCGTGAAAACAGGATAAAAAAAGGAAAAAATCCACGTTTCCTATCGGTGGAAAAATGCACCATGTCGACCAATTTAAAAAAAGGCAACATGTGGGATTTGGTACCGCGGTAAAGTGAGCCGTCATTTGTGAGCCGCGGTCAAGCCAGCCTTGTCACGGTTTGACGTGGCAAACCGTGGGGGGATGTGGGAAAGGAGGACCCAGGCGCGGAGCTCAAATTACAAGCAGTGCGTTTATTTACAGTGTGGTAGAAAGCAACAATGAATCCCAGTGTTTTCCCCAGACTCCCGTGTCGTGTCCTCCTAGTGCTCTCTGCTCCCGTGTCAGCACCCCCCGGTGCTCGCTGCTCTCCAAGCCTTCCACGCTCCTCCTGCGGGAAACAATAGCGGCAGCTGTCAGGACACTCAGTAATGGCAGGCATACACTTTATGACAAAACCTAGACTGGGTAACTAACGTGGAGTCCCAAGCAATGATCCCGCGTCGGTGGGAGCTCCAAGACTCTCTTAAGTAGCTCCCCCGACGAGGCCTGATCAGCAGCAGGTGTGTGGCTTCGGGTGTGGCCAGTCCCCTAGCAGGGCCACACACCCCAGGCCTGACGGCGCCTATAAACAAGTACTCAGACACACAGCCACCCACACACACATATGTACAAGCACAGAGAAGGGGAAGCAATACCAACAATACATAATAATAACACAGGTCCATGACTGCCCAGGGGTCCTGGGTCGCCCAGTCCCAGGACCCTGACAAGCCTCTTATCCGCCGCATAAATTTTCCTTGCACTTTTACACCAGTCTTTACGGTAGCGCCTTTTCGCTTTATATCCCGATTGAAAGCCTAGACCCGCGCACACGTACACGCGCACGAACAGTCACACGGGCACACGCGCACACAAATTGCAATGGAACAGCCCAATACAGCCATCGTGACAGTCTGGTTGCATATTCAGAAATTCATTAAAAATCATTCTTAACAGTCGATGCCAAGTGTTCAACACAATCCTCCTCTGCAACACCTACTTTACCTCTGGGCCAGGTTTGGTCCAGATTTACTGTAATATTCCTCAGAAATTACAGGAAACGTGTATTCAATCTAGTCAATACACATTCACAGTCAATACAATAGAATTATGTCAATTTTTAAAAATTCATTAAAAATCATCCTGAGTAGTTGAGGTCCAACTTTCAACAGATTCCTCCTCTAGGACACCTACTGTACCTGTGTGCCAAGTTTCAGCCAGATTCACTGTAAAACTCCTCAGAAATTAATGGAAACTTGTATTCAATCTAATATAGTCAATACAATTATAGTTAACGATGTTAACTATACATAAATGTACAGTAATTATAACTCATCTATGTGTTAAAACTGTTTTGTATACATCAAATAACCATGTTATGTGCCATAATACATTTTAGAATTAAAAACATCATTAGTCTTTCACAGCTTTTAGGAAAACTTTGGTAATGAAAATCATGATATTGTAAGCTCCACACATGGCAACAGCTACCCAGAAAATACTTGATGTTAGTGAAATAATTAGCATTATTGTTAGTTATTGCTGTTGTAGAAGACCATTTATATCACTTAACATTTTGTTTGTAAATGCTGTAACATATAAACACAGACAAAGACTATTGTGTGTCTGAGGAGGATGTACGGAAGTGCTTCAGGAAGTTGAACGCTACTGGTCCGGACGGGATTCCCGGCCGCGTCCTCAAGTCATGCGCGGCTCAGCTGGCTGGAGTGTTCACGCACATCTTCAACCTTTCCCTCTCTCTGTCTGTAGTCCCAGCCTGCTTCAAAATGGCCACCATCGTCCCTGTACCCAAATCCTCCACCATCTCCTCATTGAACGACTGGCGACCTGTAGCCCTGACCCCCATCGTGAGCAAATGCTTCGAGAAGCTGGTCAGGGACTTCATCTGCTCTGTACTACCCGACTCACTGGACCCTCTACAGTTCGCATACCGCCACAACAGGTCCACTGATGATGCCATAGCCCTGACACTACATACTGCCCTGTCACACCTGGAGAAGAGAGACACGTATGTGAGAATGCTGTTTGTAGATTACAGCTCAGCATTCAATACCATCGTTCCCTCGAAGCTGGACAGGAAACTGCAGGATCTAGGACTGAGCAGCTCCCTCTGCAGCTGGATCCTTAGCTTCCTGTCTGACAGACGCCAAGTGGTCAGACTGGGCAGCATCACCTCATCCCCCGTCACACTGAACACTGGTGCTCCACAAGGGTGTGTACTGAGCCCTCTCCTGTACTCACTCTGCACCTACGACTGCACAGCCACTAACAACTCCAACATCATTGTGAAGTTTGCGGACGACACTACAGTGGTGGGTCTTATCACCAACGGTGATGAGACGGCCTACAGGGAGGAGGTCAGCGCCCTGACCCACTGGTGTCAAGACAACCATCTCACCCTCAACGTCGCAAAGACAAAGGAGTTGATAGTGGACTTCCGGAGGTGCAGAGAAGTACACACCCCCATCACCATCAACGGCGCTGCTGTGGAGAGAGTGAGCAGCTTCCGGTTCCTTGGTGTACATCTGGCTGAGGATCTTACATGGTCAGTACACACAAACAAAACAGTGAAGAAGGCGCAGCAGCGCCTCTTCTTTCTCAGGAGACTGAAAAGATTCGGCATGAGCCCCCGCATCCTCAGGACCTTCTATCACTGTGCCATTGAGAGCATCCTCACTGGATGCATCACCACCTGGTATGGCAACAGCACCGCCTACAACTGCAAAGCTCTCCAGCGAGTAGTGCGGTGCTCTGAACGGATAATTGGAGGTGAGCTTCCCTCCCTCCAAGACATCTACAGGAAGCAGTGGCTGAGGAAAGCGGGGAGGATCATCAAGGACTCCAGTCACCCCAGTCATAAACTGTTCAGACTACTTCCCTCAGGAAGGAGGTTCTGCAGCATCCGGTCCCGTACCAGCAGACTGAGAGACAGCTTCTTCCACCAGGCCATCAGACTGCTGAACACGTCATAGACACCTCAGCTTCACTACTGGAACTTTAACATTATGCACTCCATACTGTACAGTAATGCCACTGTTTTGCACATGTCTCAACTCTGTATATTTTATTTTATTTTATTTATTGTTTACTCTATTTAATTTGTAAAATATGTGTACACACACACACACACACACACACGTAGAAAAATATTTAGTATACACATCCAGAAATGCATATACTATTATATATTGTACATATATTTATTAGTTTCAGATGTAGCCATTCTTGTATTTTGCTTGTTTACGTTATTGTATTTTGCACAACTCTGTTGCTTGTGAAGCTCGCACACAAGAATTTCACTCACATGTGCTGTACCAATGTACCTGCACATGTGATGTGACAATAAAAGTGATTTGATTTGATTTGATTTGAAACCTATGTATGTATTATAGATCGAGAATAATGTAAGTTCTGCTAAAGACATACATTTTCACGTGTGTTCTGTAAGTATTCTGTGTTCTTCCATGTAAAGTTGTAATTTTATTATTTTTATGAGGATCATCAAGAAGAACCACCACACTCAGATGTGCCCACAGAGCAGACTGAAGCTGTCACTAAACAGGTTTGAGATATATATATATATATATATATATATATATATATATATATATATATATATATATATATATATATATATATATATATATATATATATTTTTTTTTTTTTTTTTTTTTTTTAATTGTATTAAAAAATCATTATTGTGATTAATGATTTTAGTTTGTTATTTTTTTATGTATAAACACAAACCCTTAATTATCATTTTAAAGAGGTTGCTAGTAAATATTTATTAAGGGAACCTTCTAAAAGAAAAGCAAGCTTTCTTTTTATTTAAATACTTTGAAAGTAGTTCTCCCGGATCCTCCTCGAAGAAGCCTTGAGAACAACACCACCAATGGCCAAATTAAATCCCTGAACAGTGACAATATATTTTGTTTTTAATCATTGGCTGTAGATATTAATATTGTATCTCTGTACTCATATTCTCATAACCTACAGATGATGATATGAATGAAAAAATGTAATTTTACGATTCATCACCCATTAAAAACTGTGGCCACTGATGTTTTTAATTTTGCATATCACAGTCAGTGAGCCATATTTCGCTTCATTGATTCTTACTTCTTGGCAGTCGTTCCTGTTTTTGATCCGATAATCTTGAAGGGCAGCCATAATACTGGTTCATATCATGACTTATGTTCGTAGGTTCCTTTGTTCTTAGAGCAACTAAAAAGTTCGAGTTAATTGGGTTGTCAAGAAGTCACTTCATTTTCTCAGAATAATGTCAGTCGGTAGTATTCGAGTAAGAATGAGTGAAAAAGGCCGGTCATGAAAGGCATTTAAACTGTTGGAGTGATTGCTCAATACTGTTTAAAAAAAAGACAGACATTTTAATATCTATCCATCGATAGATCGATACATAGATATACATAGAGAGAGATAAATATGTGAGTGTGTTTTTAAATTTTAATGTTATTCTGTGAGAACAATGAAAATTTGGATCTAATAGCACTAGTTCATGCTTTCTAATACAGCAGCTAATACAAAGAGATGGCTGGCATCTGTAGTAGTTTTGCCTAATCTAATTTTGAAATACATTGTTGTTGAGCTATGCTGGACCTTGAATAATATGTATATTACAATCACTGTATTTATCTTTCTTAAATTTTTTATAATGTTATGAATTCTGTATTTATTTTGTTATTTAAAGTTTTTTATTTTTCATTTTATAAATTTTCTCACCAGGATGAAAAACAACAAGCAGCAACACAAAAAAGGATAATGTCAGCACATCTCACGCAAGATGTAGACATTTCAGTGTGGATTGCTGATCTCTGCAAGTTTCAAGTGGACGCTGTTGTCAGTGCAGCAAATACCATGTTACAACATTGTGGTGGGCTGGCATTGGCGATCTCAGAATGTGGTGGGCCAAAAATACAGAAAGAGAGCAATAATTACATAGCAGAAAACGGACCTCTGCGGACTGGAGAAGCTATGGTAACAAGTGCTGGGAACCTGTCTTGCCAAAAAATTATTCACGTAGTGGGACCATGTCTGCAAAGCAAACCATCAGTCAAAGATGTCACACAGGCAAAACCTATGTTGCGACAGGCCATAATCAGTGTTTTGCAAAAGGCAGAGGATCACAAACTGTGTTCTATTGCAATTCCAGCAGTAAGTTCAGGAATATACAACTTTCCTGCCAGGGCATGTGCTGATGTGATTGTTCAAACAATCTATGACCATGTAAAAAATAAGACTAAAAAATCAGCACCATTTACAATAAATCTTGTGGACAAAGAGGAAAAAATGTGAAGGAACTGGAGAGGACGTGCAACGAACTGTTGAGGGACCCATTTCCAAACAGTGAAGGACAAGGAAATCAGAATGAGGATCCAACTCCAACTTCCATTGTTTTTGTCATATTAATGTTTGAATTATGGTCATTTAGTTTTGATTGATATCAATAGGAAAATATGGAATGCAAGGCAAAAATTACACTTTAAAACAGTGAATTATAATATACTAACACACCACACATATTAAACAATATTTAAATGGTAAAGTGTTTTAATTTATTATAGAGCACAGAAGATACAGAAGGATGCGATGTGCGAAACACCTGCAGAAAAGTCCAGGAGGAGGAAAAGTTCAACACATTGGATAAATTACAGGTAAATCAATGTGTATTCTACTGTCTTTAACTTCAATGAAATCTCAACAAACAGTCATAACATCATGATCACTAGAGTTGCTGCTATGTCATTCAGACACAGTTCGGAAACATGCTGAGGGTTACATGAGAAGAACATGTGAATTTTTATGTTTGAACTTTTTGTGCAAATCTAAGGCTTATGTATTCTGTTATGCTGAAAACTGTTTCTGTTCCCTTTAAACTATTCATCCTTTTAATAGCTTTTCCAAGCTGATTAATTATTGATTGTGGTAGGTTACACTGATGTCAAATTGAGTTATTAGTATTCACAAATTAAATTTGAAAGTAACAATCTTGTGCACATAAAACAACTTTTCCATAAATACTTAACTTGTCCTATCAATGTATTAGGTCTCTATAATGGTATAACACATAGTCATTTATATGTCTTGATGAACTGTCAATCATCCTTTTTATGTCAATCTGAAAAACTTGATTCTGTTCATCTGGACGTTTTCAGTGGGAGAAACGTTTCGTCACTCATCCAAGTGACTTCTTCAGTCTAAGCTGACTGCAGTTTTCCCCCAAATTATAAAGAGTACATTATCATAATCACTGAAACCAGCAAACTGAAGTAATGATGGGTTGTGGGGTGAATTGCTTCATCATAATTATGCAAATTGGTATGACCATTGATCAGGAACGACTCATCAAAGACCACTAATAAATGCCCATGAGTCAGTATGCAAATGTACGTTTTGTAAGATGCGGGGAATCTGGAGTTATTTGTGTACTTTTTTGACAATGTCGAAAGAATTTCTTACTCTTGTGCCACAAATACAAATACACTGTTTATTTTGCCCATAGGTCACTGCACTGTGGAAAAGACAGGAAACCGAAGTTGTTGTTGCTGTGATTCCATCACAAATAAAAGGGAACGACTTTATAGTTCACCACAGCGAGCGGAAATCACTGGAACCTCATCAATGGTTAACAGGCGAGGTACGTGGAAAAGACACTACAAAATAAATGAAGCTGTATTTTAATTACTGTGTTACAGTAATCCTTTCAAACCCAAAATTTTATTTCCTGGTGTTTGTTTTGCTTTATTGCTATTCATAGAGCAAAAACATCACTGATCTTAATGCTGTTCCCTTATCAAAAACACATTTTATCATCCACGTTAGACAGTTGCAATGTTTTTATAGACACAGCTATTGTTTATACATGCTTTAGTCTTAAATGGATTTGTTACTGTGCTGATGCACTTGAATCTTAAAAGGTTTTATACTGTTGTCAGTCACAACTCCAGATCACTAACTTTCACGCGTAATGACCAGCATTGCTTTAATTTAAAAAAAAATAATAAATAGCCGTAAAAAATTAAAAAATATATATCAAAGATTAAAAAAAAGTGAAATTGTCAAAGACGAACTTTCAGTCTTGAGTCACATTTTGTTATCCAAATTTTCCATGAAAATACAACTCAAGGATTGAAGATTGTTCTGTGATATGGTAACTGTGGAAGTTATTGGAGTATATTGTTTTTAAATCTGTTTTTATTCAAATGTGAAACGTTTATGAGCACAAAATGTCGCTTCAATTTCCTGTTCTTGGCTGACAGGAGTCACCCACAGTGTGGTCTTCGGTTGATATAAAACTTCTGCCTCGAGATCTGCTTTGTTGTATTTTCATAATGTGTCTTCTGTGTATTTTGGTTTTATATAGTGGTTATTTGAGTTACTGTTATTATCCTGTTAGCTCAATATATTCTTTCCTTTTGTAACGTTTGACATCAACTAGCTATATTCTCATAGAGAAAATCACATAGAAAATCAGTCAGCCAGTCAATGAAAATGAAAACAGTGTGTTTGAGTGCTTTAGAGAGTAAAATTCTTACATTGATAGCACTACATTATTAATTAATCATGGATTACATATTTTCAAAAATGTAAGATTATTAGCAGTTTGAGTTGACCTCTCTTCATTATTCAATGTTTTTTTTACAAGATTATAGAGTGTGCCCTGCATGATATTGCCTGCAAGTTGGATTTGGGCAGTAAGGTATACATACTGAACCACTACACTGCCGCTGTCATCCTGTTCGGGAAAAGAGAAATGATGAGGAGGCACTGTTTGTCAAAGGTAATAAATACATATACATATTGCAATATAAATATATTTGTATTTTACATTGTATTAATGCTTTGTTAACAGGTCAACTTTGATAACTACCACGCAATTGTTTCGTTTGTGAACGTTGGAAATGTTCACTGGAAGTTCCTGGTTAGTACTAACACAAATTTCCCTTCAGAAAATTCATATTTTGAAAAAAAAAAATACAATATTATGGAAAAATTAGGGTTTTGTTTTTCAAATTATGTCCTGTAAGTGCCATAAAATTTCATCCCTGGAAACATTTTTTACTTTCTGAGACAACTGGATTCATCAAACCCAGATTTGTGGTGTCTTTGATGTCCCACTATGAAGTCCTGCACGTCAAATACCAGTATACTGTAATGCTAATGGTTTCCTATCAGTTTCCATTAAAAACTGAAATTTAAGGTATTCGACTGTAGTAAATCGTGTGTGGACAAATAAGATAATAGCAAATGGAATCTGTAAATCAGCTTGACTTATTATAATAGGGATTGATGTAATAATATCTTTTATAACTGCTTTTCCTGGGCTCATTTTAAAAATCAATAACTGATCAAACAAGTTATAGTCAAACCTCTCAAGCATGATAAAAGACATATTTTTATCTGTAATTACTGGCGAGAGAATTAATTCTATCATCTTTTGAGAATTAATTCTATCATCTTTTCGGTTACAGTACCTAAGTAAAGCAGACAGCTGTCTTTACCTTGTTGATCCAGCACGCAACACAAGAGAGCTTGAAGAATCCAAAGTGGCAGCACAAAAATTCAGGTCAATTCTATTTTTCAAAAATTAAAGTGAAAATATTATCTTTACTTTTATAGTGCTGCAGTGTTTTCCAAATTTGTAGGCCCAGCCTTATCGGTGGGCTGGGATGGTAATGTGCCTCAGTAATTACATTTTAGCATGAAAAAGTACAAGTTGGTTGTTAGTTTATTATTTTACTTAATATTGTGTTAAATCACAGTATTAAGTAAACTGTATGTGTCCCAATGGTAGATGGGTCAGTCATTGGCCTTAAGAACTTGCTTTAGCAGTTTAGATCCAGCAGCTTGTTTGTAATGTGTTGGTTTTTGTTTTTTCTTTAATTAGATATTAAAGACTTTCCCTGTTTTTTCAGTTGAATTCAACTTTTTTTATTCTGTGTGTTTTTTGGTGGTGCAGCCCTATCGGCTTTGGGACTGTGTAAATTATAGCAATAGTGAATTGTGATTACTATAGAGGATTTAATACAGTACTCAAAGCCAGTGCTATTGTAGTTTCTGTCTAAGTGGTATCTCTCGACCGTCTTTGTTTCCCATAAATAAAGAATGTGGCATTAAATTAAGCCACATGTTATTCCAAAATGTTTTATAGTAGAGCATTTTTCAAATTATGTGTGCTGACATTGAACATTCAAAATAAGGTAATGACCTGCCTGCCTGCCAGCGTGCTGAGCGGGTTCATGTTGTGTTCTAGTTCAGAACAGTTTTCTGTTTGCCGTCCAGCATTAAAGCTGTACTTAAGTTCACCTTTTGTTTGCGTGAGTCTGCATTTTGGGTACTTTTCCTGCCTGCACACGGCCCTCACATGACAGTGTAACCCTTGCACAGGGAGTTCTTCAAAATGAGGCGTACTGCAATCAACAAGACTGACTGGGTGGATATCAAGTTAAAAGGAGGAGTTTTCAAACACCCAGAACAGAAGGACACAAATAGCTGCGATGTGATTGTCATCTTGGTAAAGTAACAAAGACATGAGTTTCAAATCATTTTTGTGCTGATTATAAAATTGAGTCTGCTATAGAAAAGGAATATGACTAAATTATTTTTGAATATTTTGCTATTTCCATAGATGGCAAAGGCGTTCATGGAGTCCTTTCCCCAAATACCAGAAATGACATTTGAAACCACAATTAAAGCAATGGTACAGCAGCGTGAAGCAACTGCTTTACATATACTGGGAGCCTCAGGTTTGTGAAGCGTTACAGCACAAAGAAATCACTTGTATTTAAATATTCATTGTCAGTCACTAATTTTACTATGTTTGTAATAGTGTTCGAGGCAGAAAACAACTGTGCCATGTGTTCAACTCCAAAACCACCTTTTCCAGGGCCTCCAATCACCAAATGGGTAAGACAGATTTGTAATTGGGGATATGATTTAACAAAATCTATTGTGTATAGTTGCTTTTGTTATTTGGTTCTTGTTTTGAGGAAGAGGGGAAATATAGCCTTAACTTGCATGTAATGTTTTTTTGGCTTGGTGTGTAAGTTATTTTGAATATTTGATAAGGAAAAAAATATGCAATACATACTAATGGCAGATTAATAAAGATATTCATGTTAAACCACGTGATTAAAGATTTTTTTTATTTTTGGTTTGTTGAAATTCACAGATCCAGTGTGACAGCTGTTCAAGGTGGTTTCACACACAGCGCCTGCAGATGAATACTGAGCTGTTTCAGACGGCAGAGGCTGCAGAATGGGAGTGCGCTCTCTGTGAAAAATAAATACTTGTATTTATTTTGTAAAATGTATATAAGGTTGAATAATGTCATGTAAATTCTTATTTGTATTGATAGAAACTAAGGAACAGATGTAAATTGTTTTTATACATTTTGTATGTGTACATTTACAGGTTATGTATTTCAGAAATGTAAATAGAGCTTGTTCGTTTAGATTTTGTGTTGCATTCTTTTTCATTTTAATACCTTTTGTAAAAAAATTACACTAAATTTAGAAACTAATGTGATTCTCGCAGTTTGGGTTTGTGACCCAACCCTTTTTGCATTCGTTTTGGTATTTGTTGATTCAGATTACTATTGATCAATGTATGTAATTCTTGTTTTTGCTGTTATTAGTTAGTAGTTTTAATTTGGCGATACTTTGTTACGTTCTTCTAATTCTCCCTGACAGCTCATAGTTGCTCAGTCTTTACTCCGTTGTTTACATCGATCCTTTCGTGTCACCTACCATTACGTTCCAATCGCCCTTGTTTGTTAATGTGAGGTATACGTTCGTCATGTTTCCTGTTTTAAGACTCTGTTTTCCTTTCTCACGTTCAAGTCTTGGGTGTACCCCTTCATATTTTATCTCATACTGCTGGTCGCCATCATGTTCAGGTCTGTAGTAGTGTTGTCATAGTCACAGTAACATTAATAGCAGTCGTAGTTTAGTCTCGCCCATTTCAGGATTAATTACAGTTATTGTAACCTATTGCTTTTGCCTTGTTGTATGTTCAAGTTTCTTCCATCAGCCACAATGAAGGGCTCTCTTTTAGTTCATCACAGTTTTGTTGTCCTCTGTGTCCTGCTTTTTAGTCTGCTTTTAAATGACATCATCTCACCCGCTGTATAGTAAGTAAAACATATTCCGTTCTAAACCTTGCGTTAATCTTTAAGAACATATTTTTAACAATTGAAACAAATTGAAATATTTTTTTAGAAGACTATTTGTAGTGGATTCATCTTATAAATGAAGTAGAGTTTCTGAGCAAATATTGATGTCTATGTTGTTGTTTGACCTCAACTACTCAGGATGATTACCGTATTAATGAATTTTTGAAAATGACATAATTCTATTGTATTGACTGTATTAGACTGAATACAAGTTTCCTGTAATTTCTGAGGAATTTTACAGTGACTCTGGCTGAAACTTGGCACACAGGTACAGTAGGTGTCCTAGAGGAAGAATGTGCTGAAAGTTGGACCTCAACTACTCAGGATGATTATTAATGAACTTTTGAAAATGACATAATTGTGGTGTACTGACTGTATTGAACTGAATACAGGTTTCCTGTACGTGTGCACGGGTCTAGGCTTTCAATCGGGATATAAAGTGAAAAGGCGCTACCGTAAAGACTTGTGTAACAGCGCAAGGAAATTTATGCGGCAGATAAGAAGCGGCTGGCTTGACTGCGGCTCACAAATGACGGCTCACTTTACCGCGGTGGATTTGGTTGTTTAGGAAGAGGGAAAAGTTTTGGGAGTGACGGTAACGGCAGCGAGAGAGAGAGAGAGAGAGATTTAAGATGTGGGAGATTTGTGACGTTTAGTGTGGAGTGTATACTTAGTGTGTTGTGTTGTGTAGCTGTTCTGCTGTGTAGTCGTTTTGTTTTGTGTCTCAGTGAGGGCACTAATGAATGTCACAGAGGCACATTTGTAAACACTGTCACTAAGTAGAAACCAGCGGAGTGATACGCCTGCTGTTGTCAGGCCTGCAGGTTTGTCCCTGTGCTCTTCTGTCTTTTGGTGGACAAACTTGTTTTTACTGACACACATCATTTGTGGAGCATCTTATTGCAACACCTGATTGTTCTCTCATTTTAGTTTTTAGTAATGTTTTTAAATGGTTGTAGAAAATGAAAAAACAGCAGGTGTATTGGCTGCATTTGTAGATAAATAGTTGTTTATGTTTACAAAATGTACGATTTATATTTGCATTTAAAGTTATAAACATTTACCCAACATGTCTGTGTTTTTTTACAGTAAAAAATACTACTAGAATTTTAGGTTCTTTGTGTGATTTCAGATCAGTAATAGTTATATTAATAGTAACACTAATGCTGTCATGGTCCTGGGTCATGTTGGCCCAGTATTCTTAGTTTTCTTGTATGTTTGTATTTTGTTCCCTATTTAGGCCATGTTTCCTGAGTTGCCCTGTTGTGTTGTTCCCTAAGTGTTTTCCCTTCGTGGCTTTTACCCCCTGTGTGCCCCTCTGTGTATCTGTGAGCCCTCGTCTCTCCTTATGTTTTATTCCCTGTTTCCCCTGCCCGTTATGTCTAAGTTCTTCCCGTGCTCTCTCTCCCCCCTGTGTGCCCTCTGTGTATTTAGGAGCCCTCGTCTCCCTTTGTGGTTGTTCCATGTTTCCCCAGCCCGTTATGTCTGTGTTTTCCCCATGCTCTCTCTCTCCTCCTGTCTGAACCTCTGTACTTCCTGTTTGACTCTGCCCGTCTCCCGTCAGTGTCATGTTCACCCCGCCCTGTCTCGTTATGGTTGTCTGTGTCAGCTGTGTTCCCCGTGTGTTCCCACTTTCCTCGTTAACCCTCTGTGTATTTCTGTCTGCGTCTCCCTCTGTTCGGCGTCGCGTTCTCCCTCATGTTGTGTGGATCTCCCTGTGTCTACCTACGAGTGTTAGTTTACTTTTCCCAGTTTAGTTTTGTATTTCCTGTGTTCTGCCGTGCCAGTGTGGCGAGACGAGGATGGGATATAAAGTAAATACTCTTTGCAGTTTTAAAAAGACAACGCCACCCTGGGAATTTCACCCAGAGAATACTGAAAGTAACACTAAATCACCAGAAAGGCACTTAGGTTCGCTATACTCAATCCAGAGACGAGGTTCAATGATCAAAAAATTCACAATTTATTAATAATTATTTAAAACACCATATAAAAGCACAATCATAAATATTCAAGTACAAATATGCTTAAAAAGGTATTCAGAGCTGAGGCTTACCAGTGGAGGGGCAGGGATGCCACACACAAACTAAAGAAAGAAAACACACCCAAAACACAAGTGCAGCACACTAATACACACTCACACTAATAAACTAAACAAGGCAGGTGTGTACACTCAAGAGATCCCACCACCAAGGCACCCTAGTCTCCTCCACGTCGGCACTCCGCATCTGAATAAAAGAAACAAAGAAAATTTTAACATATTACAACAAACTAATGTGTAGCACCGGGGGATAACCCAACTGCAGGACCACACTGGTGATCTACAGCTAGAAAAAGGGCCTCCCACCAGTGGTGTAACAAAAATCCAAACTACAAATCAAAAGCAATAAAACAACATACAATCTGGATAAAACTCTAAAATCTGGAGCAAACGGAATCGCCGTACTGCTCCAACTTGCCGTCACACGACGACAAGTTAACAGTCAATCAATATGCACGCCAGCTGACTCCGATAACCGGCATGCATATGGCCGTTGTCCACGCCGACGTCCACTGTAAAAGCTGACAGCAGCGGGGAAAGAAATCTCACAACGGGAACAGACGATAAAAGCACAGCAAGGCAAAACAGCAGCACTTCAGTTCGCGTAGCTTGGCGCAAAACTAAGGCCCACACTTCCTGCGAAACATAATAAATAATTACTATAAAAGAACAATAGAAGGCAGAGAGCGTAACAAAAGTTGATTACGTACCAAGTAAGCCGTGTCATAGAACGTAAGCAGAATAGCTCAGGAGGCTTCTATAGCTACGACCAGCCGCGATGGAGACTTCAGAGGAGTAACCCACAAATGATCTCTACCACACCGAGGGGAAGTCAGGTGACCAAAAAGGAGATCACAGGCAAGCGATGCAGAGACACTCAAATGGCCACTATTTATACCAGCGCCCCCTAATGGGCCAGGCTGAAAGTGGGTTGGACCGAGGGATAACATTCATCCTGCCACACCAGCATTAAAGCTGTGTTTCTCGAGTTCATCCCCGTGTCTGTGAGTTTTGCATTTGGGTCCTCCTCCTGCTTGCCACACAGCGATCCATGACAAATGCAGTATGTCAGTGAAAAACAACTAAATTCAGTTGAGCTGAAAAGATACCAAACAAGGCAACGGGGAAACTTAAGTTAGACTTGTGCTTGTAAATGAAGCGCCCCATGTTGTGTAGCTTTATACTTATTGGGCTACATATTTATTTATTATACAGGCTATAAAGTACATAACATCTGTGGTGGCAGATTTCTTTCTCATATATTAATCACATACTTAATCACATCACATTAGTTATAGTAATATCACTTTCTCACTTTACCATAGTAAGAGCACTCCTGTCACTAGTTTACATGCATGTGGAAAGTTACCACAGTGAGGCCGTTGTAATGGGAGACGTTAAACAGATAGTGAGACTCCTTCTGCTTATCAGGGATGTAACTCTTTAGGTGACGGCCAAGCAGAAAACAAGGTCATAATTCTCTCTGTGAGGGAGGAGGTATAGCCCCCCTGAGAGGGGCAACATGTGAGAGTCTGTGGATGTTCTTTGTGTGTCTGTATATAAGATGTAAGGGCGGTGGCCACAGAGATGGTCCTGGTGTTTCACTGGGATGCTCTCTCCACATTGCAATGTGTTTATTAAACCCACTTCAAATCAAGCTCACTGGGTGTGTTGCAGGTTATTGTTAAATTTTCCACGACACATCAAAACTCACATGTTTTATGTAACTAAAGTGTGTAATCATGTGGGCTACAGACAATAATTAAGTTATAGACTATATTTATATGAAAAACGTGCATACTTACTGCATTTGAATCATTTTAGCCATATGTAACCACCTGCATATGTGTTTGGGGGAAAAAGGCTTTGATTTTGCCACCCTAAGAAAATTTCTCTAGATCCGCCCCTGACCTGAAGCGGCCACTGGTCCGAGTGTCAGGTGAACTGAACTTCAGGTAAGAAGTTATGACCTGCAGTCCATCTGGGTCAGATATAAATCAAGTTTAGGTGGAGTTTATTTTCCTTGTGCTGACTTTTTACAGTCAGTTACAATAACTCGTACTGCGTACTAGCTAGCATGACGGAGTTTATATACAGCTGGGCGGGTGCTATGATGTTACTGATGTTGAACTTGTTTCATCTTATTTTATTCATAAGGTTAGTTAGTAGAGTTTCCAACCGTCCCGTAAAAAACAGAGTCGTCTCGTATTCAGAGAAAATATTACGCGTTTCGTGTTGAGCTGAAAATGAACACAGTTTGTCCCGGACTTCAGCTACAATGGAAAAAGACACAAAGCTGGATTTATTCTGTGTCTTTGCTGCACAGCTGCCTCTTCTTCTCTCATCCTCTCCCCCTCCCTCTCCTGTTTCTACTTCAATCATGAAACTGATCAGTGATCAGCTGATCGGCTTTTCTCTCTTGTTTGTTTATCGCCCACTTTGCGCCAGAAAGAAGAAACCAGCGGATGTCACGCTAAACAACAGCAGCACGTTTAAGCTTGATCAGCTGTTGTTAGAATTTATTTAATATTAATTTCTAGTATCAGCTGATGTTTGCTGGAGCCACAGCTGTAAAGCTGCTGGTCATGATGTCGGTTGGATATGTGGTGAGAGGCATTAACAGGGAAAGGGGGGCACAAAGAAACACTTTTCTTTCTCATTCTCATTTAAAATGTCTCGCTTTTAATAAATAATTATCTGAATCTTACAACAAACGATTGATAGATTGATACATATATACCATCAAGACAGTGAACATCACTGTCACAACAGCGTTTGTTTTCATTCAAAGGCTTTATGATGTTTCCTATAATGGTGGGCCGGTCCAGCCCTGTATGCAGCTCATCTGCAGTCTGGTGTTACCTACATCTTCCTATTCAGAAGGCAGAATTTCAGAGTTCTGAGTACAATCAAAGCACCACGACTGCAGTTTTTTGTTGGATGTAAAAAGCACACATGACGCTGTGACGTAGGCTAGAATCATGGCAGCAGTCAATGACGGTCCAGGCGTGGGATTTCTCTCGTGGAAATATGCACATTATCTTTTCCTTTCTGTTGGTAGGTGGCACAGTGCACTGTGGCAAGTAAGCAAGCTAGAAGACTGGCAGTCTGGCTGGGTATCTTTTTTTTTTTTTTTTGTGCAGATGTCTTTAATGCACAACTGTGAAAAAGAGCTAACAAAAGTTATGTGAAATTGCACAATTCCATAAATTCATTCCAGTTTTGTTTATATGAATAACACAAATATCATTGTGAACCGGGATTGTAGTCCCAGAAATAGGAAAAATAATCCAGAACAAATAATTAATTCATCTTTTTCTGATTTCTTAAGCAGAAATGGTGAAACAGCATAAAAGGCACTTTGACGCTCACCCAGCGTCTTTGTTGAAAGTAATAAATAGATTTAGCGTGGTGGTTGTTGGGCAGTCTTGCTGACAGGTATGCAGACAGACACTGAACACAAACTGAATATCTGAGATCTGTAGACTCATTTGCTAAATCCTCTGCTAATATTTTAGGTAATTTTTTTTTTTTTTCATAGACTAAATGATTTGTTGATTAATTAAAAATAAACAGTATTTAGTAAAACAACACTGGTCTGCAAAAATATGTTTAATTTGCTTACTGGGAATAGACCAGATTTTTATCTAGTTTTTTCACACTGATTTCAGATATGAAATCCAATTGAAGCTTGCACGTTAGGTTTAGAGGTACATATATATCACTGGCATTTTTGACACTATATATATACATATATATTTGACACAATATCAATATGGTATATCACCACAATATTGACATTTAAACTACTTCTCACCTAAATTGTTTTACATTTATTCTGAAAACAAAACAGTAAACAATACCAAAGATGTGTTAAAGCATGTTTCTGTCAGTTTGAAAGTTAGTATGCTCACAAATGTTTGCGGCACTTGCTTTGTGCATACTGCACATCCATCTCTCTTTGCAGGAACTAACAGAACTCAGCCATCGTGCTCTGATTGAATTTTTCCATTACTTTTATATCTTGATGAAATCTTTCTCCATGCTCATCACTGACATCACCCAGATTTGGTGGGAAAAAGTTGAGATGAGAATGTAAAATGCGCATCTTCAGTGACATTCTGGCACTCATTAGCAGATATGCTTTCAGCATGTTATCCACAGGCTCAGCATAAGTCCCTGCTCTGTGATTGCCAAGAAAGTTTGGACAACTTGCACCAGTGCTTCCCATGCTGCTGATTCAGTTAGCTTCAGTTCTCCTTTGAAGTCATTGTTGAGCATCGGTTCACAGATTTCAGGGCCAACAAAAACACCTGGCTTAGCATTGGCTTCGCTTTTCTCAGGAACAAACTTGTATCTTAAAGCTGAAATGGATCCTAGTTTTCCAATTCTTGGAACATCATAACTAAAAAAACTGAAAAGATGTGCTAATATGGCTTCTACAAGTGATTTTATCAAACAGTGATTTTATCTGTGCCTAAGCACATTGTTGTGGTTTTTTTTGCCTGTCCCGTTTGGCTCTTTTGCCATCAGAATTCTGGCTGGGTATCCAGTTATGGAAGCAAGGCGTTAACAAGAGAATTCTGAGTAAAACCAAAGTTACTTTCCCTAGTAACTAGTTACTTTGAAAGTAACGAGTAACTTGAAGTAACTGAGTTACTTTTGATAGAAGTAACTAGTAATGTAACTAAGTTACTAATTTAAAGTAACTTACCCAACACTGGTGCTCAGTGTCTGATCTCAGGCTGGTTCTGCTTGGGAAGACTGGAGAAGGAAAGAGTTCCAGTGGAAACAGCATCCTGGGAAGAGATGCCTTCAGAGAAATCTCCAGTCACTCATCAGGTAAGAGACACACACACACAGAGTTTTTAATGGGGAGCAGCAGTAGGAATTCCTTACCTGTTACTTATTTTAGCGAGGACTCTGTAGGTGTGTAAAACGGGATACCATTTCTGCGCAGTTCATATTTGATCTAAATTAAGATGAGGTGATATATGTTTTCTCCTCTTCAGTGGCTGCTGAATCAGAATCAGAATCAGAATCAGAATACTTTATTGATCCCTGGGGGAAATTATTTTTTGTTACAGTGCTCCATTTTAAACCAACATTAAGACAAGACAGACAATACGCTAACTAAGAATAGTACAATATATACATATATATACATACATACATACATAAGTCACTTATAAATAAATATTTGGAAAAGAAACATGTGTAGTTGTAGCAGCAAACAGTGTGTTAAGTGGATGCGTTGTACAGGGAGATGGCCACAGGCAGGAATGATTTCCTGTGTCGTTCAGTGGTGCTTTTCGGTAATCTCAGTCTCTCACTGAACGAGCTCCTGTGACTGACCAACATGTCATGGAGTGGGTGGGAGGTGTTATCCAACATTGTCTTTATCTTGGACAGCATCCGCCTCTCCGACACCACCTTGAGGGAGTCCAGCTCCATCCCCACAACATTGCTGGCCTTACGGATCAGTTTATTAAGTCTGTTGGCATCTGCGACCCTCAGCCTGCTCCCCCAGCATGCAACAGCATAGAGGATCGCACTGGCCACCACAGACTCATAGAAAATCCTCAGCATTTTCTGGCAGATGTTGAAGGACCTCAGTCGCCTCAAAAAATAGAGACGACTCTGGCCCTTCCTGTAAAGTGCTGTGGTGTTTTTAGCCCAGAATGCTCCAAGCAGCAGGAAAGGGTGTTTAAGAAGATGGTCTCTGTGGTCGACACTTCCGGCCTCTTTGACACGTTCCTGCCTGAAGACGTTGTGAAGAGGGAGATCTCCAAATGCATCAACATGTCGGCCCCGGGGCCCCACGCCATCCTGCTGGTCATCAAGGTTGGACGCTTCACAGCAGAGGAAAGAGACGCTGTGAAGAAGGTGGAGGAGATCTTTGGAGAGGGTGCCTGGAGGTACACCATCATCCTCTTCACTCACGGACATGTAGTTGAGTCAGACTTGGATGAGACCTTGGAGGAGGCAGGAGCTGAGCTGCAGGAGGTCCTGCAGAAGGCTGGAAACAGATACCATGTCTTCAACAACCTCAAAACCAATGACCGCCGCCAAGTCCTGAATCTGCTGGAGAAGGTGGATAAGATGGTGGCCGACAACGGAGGAGAGTTTTAGGCTGTGCGCCGAAGGCTGTCCCAATTCAAAGGCTGCTCGAAATGCGGCCCTGAAATGCGTCCTTCATTTCCCTGAATTTCAAGGCTGTGGCGGTGTAGACTTCGTGGCCCAACATATCCCAGAATGCATAGCGCGGCAGTGGGTGTGGATAATTTTGCCGAAAAAAAACGGCGGATGAGGGGCGGCCGAAGAGTAAACTTTAAGTACTGAATATTATGTCACTTATTTATGTGCAAATGTTTAATAATGAAGAACATTAAAACATTACTGTTGGCCACAAGTTATGTGACATTAGTGACGTTTGTACTAACTTGGTTTTAAAGCCTTTACTTTAAATATACGCCGTTCAATAGCTGTAGGATTAACTACAGAGAATGATCAAAGCTCATGTAGAAACAAACACATGAACAAAAGATTTTCTCCTTCATTTCTGTCAAACAAAGCTGTATGACACGTTTCCAGCTGTTAGTATCATAGTTGCTAGGCAACCTGGGCAGCGCAACGGAGGCTAGACCGCCCCATTTCACAAGCCTCGCACTTCCGGCCTTAGCGGTCTTTGAGTACGCGGCCCTTGAGGATCGTTGAGGCTGCGTACTTTAAGGCTGAAAACCCTGAATTGGGATACAGCCTTACTCCAACTACACCTACCTGGAAGTTGAAGAAATGCTAAAGAGGAGAGAGTCGGAGCTCAGAGAGTTCTTCAAGAAGAAGCTGGAGGAGGAAATAAAAGCTGTGGAGTCAGAGTACAAGAAGAAGCTGATGGAGGCTCAGGAGGAGAAATAGCAGGTGGAGGAACGGATGAGGTCTGAGCTGGAGGAGTTGAGGCGGTATTACCACATGTTAGAGAGCGGAGTCGGTCAGGTCGTGGAGCAGGTGGCCAAAGACGACTCCTTAGATGAAATCCTCACCAATTTCCACCACACCCTGAAACTGAACGGAGGTGTTTCTGACTCTTGTACAGAGCTGGCACCATCAGTTATGTAGTTTCACATGGATCAACATATGGAACTCTGCAGACTCTTTACAGCTACATGCATGTATTTATTAGTATGTTTTTGCAGCAATTTATGTGATTTTACCAGGATCATTTTCTGTAAGCTCGGTATACTTTATGTTTCTAAAGTTTCACACTGAAAGTTCTCACAGAGTGATGGACTTTCTTTCTGATCACAGTCAAAGAGCTAAAGTGCTCCACCTGAAGCAGTTCAGATTCTGAGCAAACTAAAGAACTAGAAGCTCCATCAACTTTTAGAAGTCATGGATTTTCTCTACTGCAGCTGAAGGCTGATGTTTTCCCAGTGAATTGGTGAGATCTTCAGCATTCATGAGCTGGAAATTTGTCCTGGAACGGCTGATGTGTTTGCAGCACCTGAATGAAACACAGGTTAACTGCAGTTCTGAATGTTGTTTCAAACTCTGATTCTGCCTTTAAATTAACTAAAAAAACATGTTTTTAGTCCAAAGATCAGCAGTTATGCTAATGTGCCTTAGTAGCTACCATCAACTACACAAGGCAAAATCAGTAATAACAAAGTTTATAGAGGTTTAATGCTGTGGAGGAATGCTGTGACTGTTATACTGCCACCATGTGGTCAGTTCAGCCTGACCAGTTCAGATCTGGTCAGGCTGAACTACAACACTATTCTCTGTAATCTTCATCGAGCAGGCTGTTCAAAAACAAGAGTCATGAAGTGTTTAATGGTCCTCAGATTTGTGATTGCTGGTTATTAAACAGTTTCCTGAAAAAAAGGCAACAATGTTATTGATTATTGATTGAATAGCCTCTTCAAATGATGTCCTTGCACAGGTCAGGGGTGTTACTCTGTTACTATTTAACACTGAGCAGCTCCACGGCAGTGTGTGCAGTGTTGCATTAGGACAGCGGTTCCCAAACTTTTTTCGCTGGGCCCCCTTTGTTTTACAAGAAGAATCCTGCAGGGAGACCTACCTCGGCACTTGTGCAGGTGAAGCCAAAGGGAAGATTTGCTTCACCATATTTTCTTGTCTTTGGCTTAGAATGAAGTTGGTTTGGAAACATATTCTGCGATGCTTCTACTCCTGCTTTGCATTTGTGTGGGTGCCCTGTGCTAGCAGTGTCCAAGCTTTTTTTTGTTTTGTTTTCGTCCCTTTTCATACCACGCTCCCCCCCTGCAATGGCTCTGCGCCCCCCAGACTTTGGGAAGGGTTTTTTTTTTCTTTCTTTCTCTTTTTTTTTTTCCTCTTTTTTTTCTTTTTTTCTTTTTTTAGAAAGGAAAAACAAAAAACAAAAACAAAAACACCTGGGTCGCCTGTATGGAGAAAAAAAAAAGAAGAGAAAGCAAACAACAAAGAGCAACATAATAAAAAACAAAACGGCACTGTTGTGATATTTTGATACCATGGTAGCATTTACAGGATATTGCTTTGTAGTGAAAACTGTTACTCAATAAGGCCCATTTACTAGTTGTTTTTCTCTTTCTCTGTGACCCAAGAATTGATGTGTAAGAATCACAGGCTGGTACCCCAAGGTCGAAAATACCACAGAGACGAGACCACTTCCTTACTCCCATCCTCCCTTCCTTATCTTTTAGAAAAGAGCTTGTTAAAAAGCCAGGTGGTTTGTTTCAGAATTCACTAATGAAAGAACTCTGTATTCTATGTCTAGGAGTGTATTTTGCTGGGATGATCATAAATTGTAACTGAAGAGATAAACTACACAAAGGATACTTCTTTGCTCAGAAGGCAGGAAGACGTTTCCTTATTTGGTCTGTACCGGTTTTGAACTGAGAACCTGCTGACACACGAACCTTTTTTTCCTCTATATAAGCTGTTTTGTACTAAATAAACCTTTGAGTTGGTTTGGGAAGGCAACCTGAAGCAGTCTGTGTTTCCTTGTTCTCCCAAGCTACTCCCGGCGCTGTAACTAACCCAGCTGAACGGCATACTTGAGTGTTACTTTGAATAATTAGGAATCTTATAAGGAAAGGACAAAACTCTGCTTATCGGTGCTCACGCCTTGGAGGGAAACCGGGACGGAGATTTTCTCTTCAATTTGGTGTTAAGAAGTGGGATCGCTGACGAAGGTAAATATGCGTCTTTCATATTTATATAAAGACCGTATTATACCTCTCTCAGTGATCGACCCACAAAAACGGGATATGCTGACGAAGTTTCACTTAGTGATCCAGAGAGATACACTGACGACTTCCTTAGTCCCCGAATAAAGTAAATTAAAAGCAGAAAGACACAGGGAGTTGCCTGTTGTATTGCGAGGAGTTGCTCGTTAAGTGAGAAGTTGCTCACCCAAACAAAAATTGCTAGCAATAAATTTAAAGTAACCTCAGCTGTGCCACAGCAAAATACTAACATAAATCCTTCAAAGCGTGTAAACCCCTCTGGAAATCACTGAACATGGGTCAGAATAATTCAAAGACCACAGACAGGTCCGAGAAAAAATCGAAATTAACTGTAAAACCAAAAAATAAAATAAAATATAAAAATAACGGCTCAGTACGCCTCCCACTTCCGGTCACGTGCAACTCACGTCCGCGAATCGGTGAAGACTTCCATGATTACGTAACCAGAACATGCGGAAGTACTTACGTGACTGACTTTGTTTACAACTTAAGAACTGTAAGTTCAATGCATTCTAATCTCTTTTCGGAGCCCTATCCCGAACGATTATCGCCAGAAACCAGGTCAGTAGAAATGTTGAATACCATTTGCGATAAGAAAAGTAGTCTGCTTAAAAAGTCCTGTAGAAAATATATGATAGAATGCCGCGACGTGATACATCAAATGTTACCACTATGGAAAAAGGGACCGGAACCAGGTGTAGATGCTTTAACATCAAATAAAACTAGTGCAGGCTCTAGCAAAGAACATAAACCTACCGCAGGAAAAGCTAGTCTTGCATGTTCAGCCGTTCAGCCTACAGCCCCACACCCTTACGATGAGACCGAATTAATAGTCGCTGTAGCAGCTGCACGTAAACAATGTCAGCATTCTGATCCAACCAGCTCAAAAGAAAGCGACGAAAAATCTGAATCACATGCAACGGATCTTAGACACCTAATTGAACAAGATCAGGAAAAACAATATATACGCCGCGAGGAAGAATTAGCAGAACATAAAAAAAAAGAGAAAAACTTTTGAAAGAAGAATGTGAGGAACTTATGAAAAACAATTTAGACGACTATGAAGAAAAACTTTTGCATCAGGCAGTGTCCACGATAGACACCCACATGAAACGCCACGATATCGTAGCTAGAGGTTTAGAGGTAGCTAAAGAAATACCTGTTACCCGAACTTTAATAAAGACTTATCTAAAAGGAAAAAAGGAAAAACAAAGCCGGAATGAGAAAGGTCCTTACGCCAACACTCGCGGTAGTAAACAAACAGAATCAAAACCTAGTGACGTCAATGACACTTACCCCTTTAAGATAATAGGAGATCAGTGTTGTATTCAGCCCCCTAAAATCTCAGAATTAGTGGCAACTATTAAAGAGCTTCCCGATCCTCTTAAAAATCCTACAGCCTTTGTCTCTGCACTACAGAGAAGTACCAGATATCACCATTTGGGTGGTCCGGATTACAGGTACATATTGTGTCAATGCATTCCTGGAGTAACCGAGTCACAACTCATAAGAGAGATAGGTGAATTAGACCCAAAGCATGATAAAGCATCCACAACTGCAGAGTTTTTGTGGGTAAATAATGACAAAATCACCGATTTCTTTAAGAATCTAAAGAAATTCCTGCTAACAATGTCCAGAGACAAAATTGACTTAAATGCAGTAACTATGTGTAAACAGAAGCCTGATGAATCTATCCTAGTATTCATAAAACGCTTTATGCACTGTTGGACAAGCTAGAGGTGCAAATTTAGCTCAGTTTTCCAGCAGCCGCAGACACCCAGAGCAAAACTGAATTTGTGTATTTCATTTAACACAAAGGGTGAAATGTTTGCTGACACTGATAACAGCTTATGTTTTTTCTTTGCTATGCACCGACATGATGGAGAAGGAACAGCCTCTGTGTCAGCTGGACGCCTCAGCAGAGAATGAACTCAACATCTTTTTGTCCGGTACTCCATGTCACACACTGTGCCAAAAAAAAAAAAACGTGTACAAATGCAACAAGCCACACTTTTGTTTCTCTCACACTGTTCAACAACATGATAACTGCTCACACAAGTGAAGGTCAAACAGTGGTTTTGTCACATAACTCAGACATAGGTTACGACATAACTAAACCATGTCGACACATAGATCTAACCTACCTTATATTGACTTTACACCTCATCACGCACAGCTCATGAAATGCAACAAGCCAGTATATGTCAGGCAATATCCCATTTCCACCGAAAAAGCCGCAGCTCTAGATGTCATCATAGGAGATTTATTGACTATAGGAGTAATAAAGCCCACACTCCTGTCAATCCTGTGCCAAAGCCTAACAAACCTGGCGTATAGCGTTTCATACAAGACTTAAGGCAAATTAATGCAGTCATTAGGCCTCTGCCACCTCTCAGACGTCCCCAGCATATTGACATCTATTCCATCCACAGCCACACATTTTACTGTGGTGGATTTATGCTCTGCCTTTTTCTCAGTACCTGTGCATGAAGACACAGCCGTTATTTGCATTTACACATAGAAATAAGCAGTACACTTGGACTCGTTTGCCCCAAGGCATGATAGACAGCTCTGCTGCTTTCTCAATGGTGGTCCGTGCTACCCTGGACAGCTTCACTCCTCCAGGGCTGCACCCTGATCCACACGTGGATGACCTCCTCCTCTGTGCTCCAGTGAGGAACTATGTCAAACTGCTACACACATGCTTCTCCAGCACCTCCAACAGACTGGCCACAAAGCATCGGCAAAGAAAATGCAGTACTGTCAGACTTCTGTTCAATATTTGGGATTCACACTGTCTCACGGAAAACGTTCCATGACTGCAGACAGGGTCAAAGCTGTGACCTCCGTCCCTCGGCCCACTACACAGAAGGAAATGCTGTCCTTCTTAGGCATGGTGAACTATTGCAGACAATGGATACCAGACTGTTCTTTTCATGACCACATTCTGTGTGACTGTTGTGAACCTGCACAGGTGTACTGGCCCAAGAGCATGGCAGTGGCTACCGTCCAGTAGCCTTCTATTCAAGGTGCTGTCCGTGGTTGTTCAGGAATGCCGGCCTGCCTAAGGGCAGTAGCAGCTTGCTCTATCATGATAAGGGACTGCGAGAAGCTCACACTCTCACATGACACTATTCTACACACCAATCACCAGGTCATGACCATTCTAGCAAACATAACTACACAACATATGCAAATCTCACTATAAAAGCGAGCAGCACACCCAATTCGCCAGCACATTTATTGATCCTATGCTGTGTTACTCTGACCGACAGGATGGCTCAGACAGGCTTGACGTTCATGACTGCATGACACGTATACAGGAATCCACAGCACCACGTCCAGATTTAGAGCAAACACCTATTCCAGACTCAGCCACGGTCTATGTGGACGGGTCCTGTTCAAGGCCGAATGACAACTCATTTCTTTGTGGTTATTCAGTAGTGACATTGCCTGACATCATACTAGAGGCTCACTCATTACCATTTCACTCAGCACAAAAAGCAGAGCTCATGGCTTTAATACGCGCTTGTGAGCTCCATGTGGATAGGCGTGTGACAATTTACACAGACAGCCGCTATGCGTTTGGCGTTGTACATGACTTTGGCACATTGTGGAGACAAAGAGGATTTAGATCTGCTGATGGAAAACCGATTGCTAATTCTGATCTTGTGCAAAGATTTTTGCAGGCTATACAGCTACCATTGGCCATTGCAGTTGTAAAAACGAAAGGACACAGTACAGCTGACACAGACGAAGCAACAGGTAATGCCTTAGCAGACGTGACAGCCAAGGCTGCAGCTGCATCACAGCTGCAGCACCTCCACAGGAAGTATTATCTGTGCCCGTACAGCTGCCACTTGTTAAACTCCCAGACTATTTAGACACAAATGTTGATTTAAAATTCATACAAGAGCAAGCCTCTGCATGTGATTACACCTATTGGGAGAATAATGACTGTACCTTAGATGACAGGGATGGCCTATACAAAATCTTGAGGGTTTGATTGCCCTCCCATCTTCCCTACTGCCAGGGGTAATAGGGGCAATAAAATCAAGATTTGTAAAATCAAGATTTATTTGTAAAATCAAGATTTGTAATTGAGAAAACATTGCATGCAGTAAAAAGCATATTAGCAACTTGTCTAACATGTGCACGAACTAATGTAGGAAAACCAAAAGCGAAACACCAGCATTTACCACAACCAGATTTTCCATTTTATACATTATGACTCCATCTGCAGTAACCAAATTATCTCCATTTGAAATAATCATGGGAAGACTATTTCCAACACCATGGTCAGCTTCCAGAGGGGCACCGCTAGCAGAAGGTGATGTAGATATTGCATTGTCCGACTATGTCTACAATTTGGTAGAAACACTGAATAATAACTATCAGAAAGTTTGTCTTTCTCAGCCTCTCCCCCCCACAGCTCCAACGCACCAGTGGAGACCAGGAGATGCGGTGTTGGTGAAGTCGCTAAAACCAAGGACACTCTGGGAGGCCGCGCGTTTTCCAGCCCCCAGGCTGTACTGGCAGTGACGAAGAACCAGCATCCTTACGGACGGACAACCTCAGTGGATTCATGCCAGCAGGGTTAAGACCAGCCCAATCGGACCATCTCAGGCGTCGGATCAAGCAGACGACTACTCAGGCGGGCCAGCGCCGGGAACCAGAACAAATAAATACACACGGGTAGATGACATCTCCGGCGAGCCAGCGCCCGGATCCAATCCACCTACACACACGCAATTACTGATTAACACACAACACCTGAAAGAGCCAAGACTCAGAGCTCTTTGATCCTTCACGTGAACAAGACAAGGTACTCGAACATCCAGCAGGAACAGAAAGCCGAGAGTACCACATGATGTCTAATCTGATAAAGCCAGACTCATTTCATCCTGATAATGGAGAAAATGAAATGCCCATTGTCATCACACGGCGCTTATTCAATGTCTCTCGAACCTGGGACCAGGCCAGGAGACGACTGAAGAACTGTTTTTCCTATATATTTTCTTATATATTTAGGTTATTTATTATATCTATCACATTAACTTTAGGATTTTTCTTTGCTATTTTGTATTGTAAACTGCAACCATGTTCACATTTCTGCAGGTCATATTTTGCTGACAATACCTCATGCTCTATTTTGCAAGACACCTACTTAATGCACTCCTCACGCTCGCTAAAATCAGTAAATGACAACATAGACGCCACTAATAAACCATTTTATGCACCCCCTAGAGCAGGAGCTAACTCCTGGTATGAAAATGCCAGAATAGCCGCTCGTGATTTAGGAAACAGTAACTGTTATGTCTGTTCAAAAGGTAATCCAGAACAGGTTATAGTAGGATACCCCACATCCGGTTTCCCCGTTACTGAGGGACTAGAGAAAATCGGCGGAGATAATGCTCTCCTTAAAGACACTTTACAGTTGACTCTGAGCCCTCTCGATTGCCTACTTAGACACACACACACACCAACTAACCCTGAGACTCCATTAGGCGAATTATTGAAGTTATCTAATGACACCGCAGGGACCTGCGCCCCAATGAAACGCCCTAAGAATAGGTTAAAGCCCTCACTGCCCTTAGGACAGATCCCTTTCCATTTTAATACTAGTATGATATGTCTGCGCAGACTAAAGTTAACTGGCCCAGACACACACATAGATTATACAAAGGATAACTATACATTCTTCTCTGACTCCCCAGGTGCACGCTGTAATGAGACATGGCTAGCTGTCTCTGTGGCTGAAGTTGTATCATATCTGGAGGAACACACACACAGTTCAAGTTCGAGCGGAGAATTGATCATTGTTCCCCCAGAGGGTGTATTAGAGGACACTGACTGGGGGGAGTTAGTTAAATCACACATGGTCACGCGCCTAACTAGACCAATCCCACATGGTTATTGGTTGTGCAATAATACTCTTAGATTAGCTCTACCTGTTAATTGGACCGGTACCTGTGGTCTAGTAACTTTAGCCCAAGAACTACTAATACAACAAACCTCTGATACGCCTGTATACAGGAGACGTACAAAACGCTCCGCTTACTCACATAACGTTTACATAGATGTATGCTGTACTTTCATTCCCAATAATACCGCCCCTAACGGTTCATTCACACAAGCTATGAATAGACTTGAAGCATTGCAGATAGAACTAATTGCCAATACAGGTCACGGTCAGTGGCTAGATAAGTGGCTACAGGACACGTTTGGAAAATGGAAGGAACTAATTGTAGCCTTTGTAACCGTTGCAGCATGTTTTCGATGATTATTGTCTGTTGTGTGATACCATGTATACGCTCTCAGGATTTTTTGATATTAAGCTTGCTCGAAGGACTAGTTACATTCATGATTTGTTTTACGTTTATGATTTGTCTTTAGATTATGTTATTACATTCTGTCTTTATACTATGTTATCATTTCATGATAAAAGGGGGGAACTGTTGTGATATTTTGATACCATGGTAGCATTTACAGGATATTGTTTTATTGTGATATTATACAGGAAAACTGTTACTCAATAAGGCCCATTTACTAGTTGTTTTTCTCTTTCTCTGTGACCCAAGAATTGATGTGTAAGAATCACAGGCTGGTACCCCAAGGTCGAAAATACCACAGAGACGAGACCACTTCCTTACTCCCATCCTCCCTTCCTTATCTTTTAGAAAAGAGCTTGTTAAAAAGCCAGGTGGTTTGTTTCAGAATTCACTAATGAAAGAACTCTGTATTCTATGTCTAGGAGTGTATTTTGCTGGGATGACCATAAATTGTAACTGAAGAGATAAACTACACAAAGGATACTTCTTTGCTCAGAAGGCAGGAAGACGTTTCCTTATTTGGTCTGTACCGGTTTTGAACTGAGAACCTGCTGACACACGAACCTTTTTTTCCTCTATATAAGCTGTTTTGTACTAAATAAACCTTTGAGTTGGTTTGGGAAGGCAACCTGAAGCAGTCTGTGTTTCCTTGTTCTCCCAAGCTACTCCCGGCGCTGTAACTAACCCAGCTGAATGGCATACTTGAGTGTTACTTTGAATAATTAGGAATCTTATAAGGAAAGGACAAAACTCTGCTTATCGGTGCTCACGCCTTGGAGGGAAACCGGGACGGAGATTTTCTCTTCAGGCACCATCACAATAAACTAGCTAGCAGTAGATATCAGTAGATACTAAATAATAAACGATATTGTGCAGCACGCAAGATAGACAGCGCACAATGTGCTTTGAGGCAGCAGCCAAGAAAGCTGTAGTCCGCGTCTGTGAACACCCGTGTGTACACCTGTGTGCATACCTGTGTGGATCAGCATGCTTGCATTCCAAAGGTTTCTCCATGTAACGATCTGCTAGGGAGTGTGGGGAGCCACAGCCCCGTCCTCCAGGGTATGAAGCAGGTGTGGAGGAGATCAAAACTCCAGACATCCAGAGGCCCCCAGAACACAAGAGACCAAGGAAGACCAAGGAACAGACTTTGGGAAGTTTAACGATGTTAATATTTTATTTTCTGCATGTTTTCTCCATGTCCAAAGTTTTTGTTCTTTGTCGCTCTCCACTAGATTTGAATAATGCACATGAACATGGACCTAACACTGTGGATGAACCTGTATCATCTTTATGCAGACTTTAAACACACAGACATGCACACAGACTGAACACATATTTCTTGTAGAAGTCTTTTACTGGGAATCATGGGCGCTTCATGTCACAGCCAGAAAGCTAGACACAGGTGAATGGACTCAGATGCGAAAACCACTCAGAGACGCAGAGCGTATGAGCGAAGCAAACAGAGTCTGAGAGAAAACACAAAGTGAACAAGAATGCAATAATTACAAAACACAACGATTAAGCGGGAAATAATTCAATAACTTAAACCTTTCTGAGAATTGCTGTGAACGAGTATAGAACTACTAAAGTGAAAACACAGCCTGACTTCTGAGAATGAGCGTACCACTACTATACTGTGAGCTCAGCTTGACTTCTTCAATGAGAACACTAACATGAGAATACAAACACTTTACTGTGAGCGCTACCTCACTTCTATGAGACTGCTCGAGTGCCTCTATGACACATTGATGCTTACAGGCAACACAACACAGACTGAGAAACAGGGTGCTTTGTAACCACTGTGTCTAACTGGGAGGTGGGGTCCATGAGGGAGTCTTGGGGCTCTCGCAGACCTGAGTGAGGAACCTGACACCGGGTAACGTCCAGTGCAGGAACCGAGAGATGTGGCCAGCGAGGAATTAGGAGGCAGAAAATTCTCAAAGTCACTGCAATGAGGGAGACAGGGGTTAGCAGGTGTTCCAGCCATTACTGCAGTGAGAAAAGTGTGAATTTGAAAACAGTCTTACTTCTTTGTGGGAGCAGGCGAGCCATGGAGGGGTAAGAGATCTGGGAGAGCAACAGGGAGCGTCCAGAGAGTAAGTCTGTAAGGATCCGGGGGTGGGCAGTGGGACAGGCAGGTGTTAGCAGTGCTAACGTTCAGAAGCACTTACAGACTGGAGGCAGCTCCTTCTGCACCTCCTCACTCTTCTTTTTAAAGAGAGCTTCTTGTGCCCGTCATTGAAGTGCTGTTGCTGGTTACCAACCACCAGTTTGTTGGACCCGGACCAATCAACACTGACAGTTTACAGGTGCTGACGCTGGACCTGCCAGAGTAGCGCTCTGCTGTGGTTGGGTAGTTGGGTCAGAGGTGGGAGTGTTTCTGATGTGATGTTGCTTCAGATAAACTATCAACCCAGGTTCCTGAAACATTTCTCCCTTAATAAACATTTCATTTAGTTTTCTAGCGCCTCGCAGAGCCAGTGGGTCTTACTCCAGTCATCTCGAAGTGTCTCGAGAAACTGGTCAGAACTCACACATTCGATCCTCAGTTCACAGGAAGAACAGTTCAGAATGCCATAGCCCTCCATACAACCGTAGCTCACTCACAGGACAGTTACATCAGCCTTGTCTTTACTGATTTTAGCTCGGCTTTTAACACCATAATCCCTGTCAGACTGGTAATCAAATTACATGACCTCACCTTTGTGTGTATTCTCTCCCTGTTTCTCCTCTCTCCCAGCCGCGGGGTTTGTTTACAGAAGTTCGCGCTTCCGGGGAGGGCGTGGCTCGGAGGGCCTTCCACCCGGAGGCTCCTCCGCACAGCTGTGGCCTCACCTGCACTTGATCGCTCTGCCATCTGCTTCTAATCAGCCTCCATCTTAGAGCTGTGGTATTTTACGGTGTGTTCACACTGAACGTGATAGACGTGATCAAAACGCGCCAGACGCCCCTAAGTTGACGCGTGCAAATTCGCACATCGACGCGTGTCCAACGCGAATTCATTGCAAATTCATCGCGTGTCATAATATGCAATTTTGACGTGCGTGAACCGGTAATGTGGGAGGAACGTGGGAGGAAGTTGTGCCAGATGGTATCTTTGCTAGATGGCAGCTGTCGAGCTGGCGTTTGAAGAGAGAGTCTCCTTTCTCTATTTACTGTGGAGAGCAGAGCAGCGGCGTAAAGGACGTCCTCGCCGTACCCGCGTTTTGTCTTCATCTGCCTGCCACTTTCGTGCGCCTTTTTCCCTCGCGCTGCAGGTGTCTATTTCCGAATGAAGCTCATAGTTATGGGTGTTTTTGTGCTGTTTTTTCTATTGGACGTGATGGTTATCAAAACCAAACGTGATAAATTTGGCAAGCGCAGGAGACACGACATGGAGGAGATTTGTCAATCAGGCTGCAGAATGCAATGCTGTACTGTGCAATAAAAACTCAGCGAAAAAGCGAAGCAGTGACGGATGAAAAGCGGGACCACTGTGTGCTGTTTATTAAAGCTGTTTTAAACGGCCACAAAGGAGCAGATTGGTTATAATGCAGCTGCTTCAGAGGAATAAACACTGTTTTTATTTCATGTGTAACACCTTTCAATGATGTGTTGACTAAAGTCTATTGACCAGTATAAGTAAAGACATCACACACACACATGGAAACACTGAAACCTGTTTGTGGTGCAGCAGCGGTCCCAGCTGCTCGCCTTTATCTAGACTGGGTCGGCTGCTGATCTCAATATAATCATTGTTTAAAGTTCTCAGTGTTTCTGTGTTGCTGCGTATAGGATCTCCCAGCATCATCACTGTGCTGTCCAATCATTGTGTGCGAGGTTACCCTTATAGTGCGATGTGTGTTTGCACAAAGAGAAGCATGTGTGTCAAATATAAATAAGCTCAGAACAGAAACAGCTGCTCGTTTCTTCTGTTTAGAGTCAAGTTAGTGTTTGTGTCTTTGTTTGAGGCCTGATGTCAAGCAGAGGTGTGTGTAACTGCACTGGTCTGTTATATGTGTGAAGTGTGTGCTTCTCTTCAGCATCATCTTTGTCACTGCTGATTCCTTTGTGTCATCATGTGTTGAGAAGAGAGAACAGTTATAACGGAGGAGCAAAAGGAAGCCCTGAAATCTGCATCAACAAGGAAGTGTTGGCTCACCAGTGATCCCAGCAGAGCCACTGGTTTGGCTCCAGTTGTTCTAGATTCAATGATGTTGTTGCTACAGATACATGTCAGCATCTTTATTGTAGTAAAGTCTTGTAATGTGAAGATAGAAACAAGGCAGCAAACAGCTCCATGATCTGATCTTAATGATGTTGTTTTTATTCCTGTCTTTCAGAACTGGATTGGAAACTATCAAAGGTCTAAAAACAGCCTCAACCCTCCCACAGAGCAAACTTTACACACCTCATCTTTCAGCTACAATCTTTGTTGCAGGGATCTTCTGCCAAACAAGGCTGAGAGATTTCTTACAGCTGTCATGTTGATGCTGTTTCAGTCTTTGGGCAAACACACTCATATATTAGGGCTGATATCAGGGCTGCACAACTTCTTTGTGTTTGTGATCATGAATAACAGAAGTGTGCCTGTTGAAGATCATGTTTGCTGCATTATTATATGTCCTGTTATTGTTCTGTATTATATTCAGCTTTCAGCATCCTTTCCCAGCCCCCTGTTACACCATCCATACAAAGCCAATCTGACTGTGAGCCAATGTGTTTGTTTGTGTTGGATCAATAGATTTGACAGACTTGGTTCATCCAGAGGGAAACAGTCCAAATTCAGATCTAATGAAATGATGGAGGCTGTTTCCTACCACGGTACTGATGTGTGACTAACAAGGCTCATGGTCTCCAGCAGACAAGCGCCTGGAATGAGGTGAGCTGAGTGTTGCTGTGGTGGGTCGATGCCCACGTCATGCATCAGGATTCATGTTGGCAATAGTTCATATCTCTGTTCTTCAGCCTTCATCACAAAGCTGTGAAGGAAAAACAAACATCTAACAGGATCTGATGGATGCAAAGTCCACTGAGCTCTTTGTCATTTACAAACTTGTCCAACCAACAAGAGCACAGATGAAAAACACAGTGACAGTTACAGGATTTTGCCATATATGAGCATAGATGACTGTCATATAGATTTTCAATGCAGGCTTTTGGTGAGCCGCTGGGTTCTGTCTAATAATCATCTCAGCATTTTACAATAGAACAGCTCTTTATTAGCTCTTCATTTATTGTTATTGGACATGAAACAAGGAAGCTGTTTCTCATTGGATGTTAGTTTCATGTTCATCAGGATCATTTTCTAAAGAGCTGATATTGAGACCATTTACTGCACTGGCTGCACATCCTGTCTACATTTCTCTGTATGTTCTGTGTTTGTCTTTCATGTTTCTCCATATTGACACAAACAGTGAACAGCAGCAGATCTACTCTTCATCTGTTTTAGGCCCAGTGAAAGATATGAAGCAGAAATGGTGTCATTAGGAGAAGAAGAGGAGAACAAGTCCGGCGAGGAGGCAGCAGCTCTTAAAGATGAAACAGCAGCTCAGCCCTGAGCTCAGAGAGCTGCACATGAAAAAGCTCCTCAAGCAGATCCTGTCAGAGGTTTGTCATCAACAGGAGGAACTGTTCATATCATAGGATGAAGATGCTGTCAGCTGGATGAAGAAGGTTATTTAATGCAAACGTTCACACTGAAGTCAAATTGTTGTCGTGTTGAACAGATTCATGTACTGATCGTCTCCAGAATGTTAGAAGAGCTTCAATGAATCATTAGAAACAACTTACAGCTGCACAGTTGTGTCAAACACATCTTTGTGTCATTGTGGGATTGTTGTGTTTCTACATGTGACACACGTCTAAAACATGCACACAATCTGAACACAAACAGGGACTCATTTGTTCCCACAGCCAGGTGCTGAGAGCCATTTCCTTGTAGTCCTGTGTCTATATATATGCACCATTAGATGTTATTGGAATGATTGTCAGCTTTGATAGTTTCATGTGTGTTTAGCTGGACGCTGTTTGATCCTCGACATGTTTAAAGGTGTCCAGTCCTGAGACACTGGGGGTGGAAACAGCTGTGATGTCATTGGACTGTCACACAGACAGAAGTGCATGAAGTGAGCAGTCAAGGAGCCGCTGATGTTTTGGATTCAGCAGCATTTGAAAGGTCGACACAGACACATTTGCACACAGAAAGCTGAATCTGTCATATGCCACAGTGAACTCACTGTTCAGTGTTTTTCAGGAAGCTTCTTAACTGCCATCTCAGCTGTGATGAGGCTGGGGGTCATGGGAGGCCACCGTAGCAGCCTCTTCAACATCATGACATCATCATAAATGCTGCTGGACTGTCTGATGGGCTGACGGTGAAAAAGCCGTCGGGAAGGAAACAGAAGACATTTCAGAGGCTGCAGCAGATTTCTTTGATTCGGGGCCTTTTTCAGCTTTATTGGACAGAGCAGTGAAGATAAGTGACAGCAAAGCAGAGAGAAAGGGGGCGTGGCCCGGGTCAAAGCCAGGCCAGCTGCTCTCCACCTCGTGGTCACCTGCTCATCCTAGTGAGCTCCACCAGCAGCCCTTTCACACACTTTACACTGTCAAACACTGTGTGTGGACCTCAGCTAACAACAGGCTACATTTAAGTCTGGACTACATGCTTTTATATTGAGGAGATTTTTCACTGTTTTTATTCCATCAGCAGCTCAACATCATGAGCAGCTTTGACATAAAGACATCAAACTCAAGCTGACTTTAAGCTACTTTTAATACAGGGGCTCAAAAACAACAACATCTTTATTATATATCAGGACAGAAAGTCATTTCATCTCAAAGGGAAACAGCTTTATTTGGAATAACCAGCACTATCAACTGGTTTGGGATCTCCACCAGTTTCATGTCTTTACAGCTTCTCCAACAAAGTTCCTGTAAAATCAGCATGTTTGTCTTTATTGGTTTGATAGTGATTGATTATTCAGTCCCAATCTGCTGTCATCTAAAGAACAAAATGATGTTTCTATGAGTCAAAAAGCTCCAGATGTTGTCGGCTTCACAAAGAAAACAAAGAACTTAAACACAAAGTGTTTGGAGCCAAAATGTTCCCAAGCTGCTCTTTTTGAAATGGCAGAGGTACAGTGGTGTCTAACAGCACACTGTGGAAGGCAAACATGTTATTGTTGGATGAAACTTCATGAATCCTTTGTAGATTTGAGCTGTTGGAGCCTTTCTTTTCTCTTCAGGTGTACAGATGCTGAGGAGGCAGGTGAAGCAGGTGGAGCTGTTGTGATGCTGGCAGAGGGTGTGTCTTAGTAACTCTGTGAGGCAGAACTGGATCCAACATTGTGGATGTGTTGATGTTGGAGCCATTAAGAGTCTCTGGCCACACTGTAGGATTTCCCTTTGATCCACTGTGGGGCATTTTGGAGTCTGTCAGTGAAACTCTTCCTGTTTGTGTTTGACTCCAGTTTATAGAAACAGAGAAATGTGTCATGCTTTTGTTCGGCCTCCACAAATACACACATTTGTTCATTGGTTGGACTTTTTGGAAGGAGACACATTGAAAACCATCTTAATAAGATCTTGTTGTTTCCTGTGGATCCGACACAGAGAGTGGACTTCAGACAGAAAGCGTGGAAGAGATTTTAGAGGCCGTGTGGCAACAGGAAGTTTCTGTGTGTTTGCTGATCTTACATGTGGAAAACAACACGTGATGTTTGTGAAGTCCTACAATGATCATTGTTCTCACAGCATTTTGAGTGGGAACAGTTCAAACTGAGAGTAGTGGGAGTTATTTACTGATTGAAACAAGCTGAATGTTTCTGTGACGATGAAGATCAGCAGCTCAGCTGATCAATGAACTGACATCTATCAGTCGTTTCATGAGATGAAGTCATCAGCAGACATTTGTTCTGACTGTGTGATGAATGTCAGAACGTCAGGGCTCTGCTTTAGTCACTGCTTGATGATCATTGGCTCATTGTTGAATCCAGGGGCCCAGTCTGACCTCTGACCTTTGCTGCAGGTCTTCTGTGTTATCTCCACTTTCATGTCTGATCTTCTGCTGTATCGTCCAAAATAAACATCTGGATCATTTCCAACACTTCAGCAGATCTTTAGTTTGGGCAGTGCAGCACAAAATAACACATATTGTACTATACTGCCCACTTCCTGATCTTATTGGATCTGTGTGTGAGGTTGGTGAAGGAAACACATGTTTACTGAGTGAGTCGCTGCCATTAGGAACTAGTTTTTATATCACAGCCTGGAAATCACACAGGACCATTTCTGCAAGTGAAAAGTCGTCATTGGAGGAAAATAATTGTATAGTTTGTGCGACTGAAGAATTGTCCCAACTACATGTGCTGCTGACCTTTGACCTTTCCTTTAGGTGCACAGAGGAGTCTGTGGAAACATCCAGAACTGAGGCAGTGCTACAGATGCTTCAAATAAAGTGGTGTATTTAACCTGTGATTGTGCAGCATAAAGCCCACACAAAGTTAACGAGTGGCACTGACATGTAAACAGTAAACAGTGCTCCATGTAATACTTGGGTAGATGGCAGTAGCGTGACTCCCCAGTCAGCCTTTGACCAGTCCAGTGTTTCTGTTTCAGTCATTTAAACATTGTGATATCCAGATAAGTGAAATACCCTCCACAGAACAGCAGCATGGCTACATGATTTCCCTAATCCGGCGATACAGGAACAGCCGACTGTCTCCACTACTCCACTTTCTCTTAGCATTAGCCTTGCTAAGTGTTTAGCTTGATTAGCGCTCTGGCTCGGCTCTACAGCTGCTTTAAGAAAAATAAAGTCGTCTTGTTTGTTGAGCAGTACTTTATCAATGTTGTTGCTGTGCAGGTAATTATACGCCTCGGTGCTCTTATAATTACACAATTCCTCGCCAACAACGCCTTCACCATCAACACAGGAGCACCTCAGGGATGTGTCCTCTCGCCACTGCTCTACTCCCTCTACACTTCAGACTGTGTGGCCACCCATGGCTCCAACACCATTGTGAAGTTTGCTGACGACACAGTGGTGTTGGGTGCCATCTCCAACAACGATGAGGTGGCCTACATGGATGAAGTGAAGAATCTGGCATCGTGGTGCCAGGACAACCACCTCCAGCTGAACGTCAGCAAGACCAAGGAGCTGGTGGTGGACTTCAGAAGGGGTCAGCACAGAGACTACAAGCCCATCATCATCAATGGAGCTCCAGTGGAGAGGGTGCAGTCCTTCAAGTATCTTGGTGTCCACATCTCCTCAGACCTGACATGGGCTGCCCACATTCAGGTCCAGACCAAAAAGGCTAGGCAGCGCCTGTATCACCTACGACAACTGAGGAAGTTCAGGGTCTCTCCAAAGATCCTCAGGATTTTCTATACAGGCGCTGTGGAGAGCATCCTCACACAGAACATGACATCGTGGTTCGGGAACAGCTGTGTGAAGGACCAAAAAGCTCTCCAGAGAGTGATCCGTACAGCAGAACGCTGCTGCAGGATTGCTCTCCCCCCGCTTCAGGACACCTACACCAGGAGATGCCGGACTAGAGCAGCGCAGATACTGAAGGACCCGTCCCATCCTGGCAACAAACTGTTCCAACTTCTGCAATCTGGTAGAAGGTTCCGCATCTTCCGGGCAAGGACAGAGAGACTCAAGAGGAGCTTCTATCCCCAAGCCATCCGTGCCCTAAACACACACACCCGCCCTCTCACATCATCTATAATTGACTGAGACAGGACTCTCTTCCAGACACTAAACCAAGGAACAATGTACATTTCAATTCCTTTAATTTTAAATATGTTTATATTGTCTATCCTGTAAAATAGTCAGATATCTATTCATATTAATGTACAGAATTCACCTGCTTGCTGCTACTACTGCACATTCACCCAGTGTATATACTATATGTGTATATATATATATATATATATAATGTTCTTCCTCTACACCCCCCCCCCCCATTTTTGCACATGTCGAGGAGCGTGTCAGGCTACATTTCACTGTGTGTTATACTTGTATAACTATGCATGTGGCAAATAATAAAGAACCTTGAACCTTGAACCTTCGGAAAATACAAGTCATTAATAATGTGGATGTAGCTAACATCAGGCCATAGTTTAAAGTCATCTACCGTGAGAAGTGACGAGCGAGACGCTGCTACTGAACTGTTCTTAAAGATTTTTAAAACATCTCTACTGTCTATACACCTTTAATGTGTTGCCATTTACACCAGGTAAAAACACCTGATTCATTCCAGTTTCTCTGCTTTCACTTTGATTCATGTCAACATGAAACCTGAACGTCTGTGATGAACACACTATCAGCATCACTGACATATTTCATCATTTAAAAACACTTCCTGTCACTGTGGTGGTGACAGGACATACACAAACTGCACCATCATAGACTAACACACTAACTTGGGAGGGCAACTCAATGAGCTTCAACACTCTCTTAAGTAGCTCCCCCGACGAGCCCTGATCACCAACAGGTGTGGCAGGAACTTCAGGTGTGGCCAGTCCTCCTGCAGGGCCACACCCATCAGGCCTGCATATGGCTGTTCTCCATCCTCCAGCCACACCGGCAGACACACATGTACACAACCACACCCTGCCTATACACATAATGAGTTGAACACAGCATAACACAGCATAGTGCAGAAAAACACACATCCCCAAATAATAACAATAATAATAATAATAACAATAACAACAATAATAATAATAACAATAATAATAATAATAACAACAACAATAATAATAATAACAATAATAACAACAACAACAACAACAACAATAATAATAATAATAACAATAATAATAATAACAATAATAATAACAACAACAATAATAATAATAATAATAACAATAATAATAACAATAACAATAATAACAACAACAATAATAATAATAACAATAATAATAACAACAATAATAATAACTAGAAAGCGAAAATTTCTGAAGAAATTTTAAGTGTGCCTATGCCGCTGCCAATGAGTGTAGTTTGCCATTCAAACGGCTACAGAGAGCAAAACTCAGCAGACACACGAGACGCAGCTATTCTCCACCATGAACTATGTGCACATGCGCCAACCAGCGTGCAGCCTGTTACAGTCGCTCCTGCTTTTCTCTTAGTTTAGCTTTTTTTTTCTACGTATTCTTTTTTTTCCTGACTTGTATTTTCCTCCGTTTTCTATCTCTTACTCAATCATGTGGATTGAGAGAGTTTTTGTTCTTCTGGTGGCCATGGAACTGTTACTTTTATCAAGGAACGGGACCGCGGCACATCTCCTACACGCACGGACTGTTTACTCCAGAGATCAGCTGATCACCCTGATGCCGGCCGGTTCGCTGGCCAGGCCCGCAGAAGTACCAGCTGAAATTTGGAGGAAAACACATCGGGGATGCAGAGGTCAAGGACAGAAGAGAAGAAAAAAGGTGACGGTGAGACAGCGGAGGCTCGAAGCGAGGAGGAGGTTTAAACCGTGTCTGCCGTCTATCGTGATGGGTAATGTGCGATCGTTGGCAATTAAAATCGACGAGCTCTCAGCACTGGTACGGAGTCAGAGGGAATACCAAGAGTGTAGCCTGATGTGTTTCACCGAATCATGGATGCACCAGGACATTCCCGATGAGAATGCTTCCGTGGAAGGCTTCCACACTGTTCGGGCGGACAGGGACAGCATCGCTAGCGGTAAGCGGAAAGGAGGTGGGCTTGCTGTTTTAGTTAACAACCGGTGGTGTAACCCTGCCAACATAACAATCAAAGAAAGGATTTGTTGCCCGGACACTGAACTGTGTGCTGTTGGACTCAGGCCGTATTATTTACCCAGGGAATTCTCTCACGTCATCTTGGTGGCTGTTTATGTACCCCCCTCTGCTAACCCCACAGCTGCATGTGACACTATCCACTCTGCCATAGCTCGGCTACAGACTCAGCACCCGAGTGCCTTTATTGTGATCTCGGGTGACTTCAACCATGTATCACTGGACAATACACTACCAACATTCAAACAATATGTGGACTGTCCCACCAGGGGAGAGAAAACTTTAGACTTACTGTATGCTAACGTCAAGGATGCATACAGCTCCTCCTCCCTCCCCCCACTTGGTAGGTCAGATCATAACCTGATTCACCTCACCCCCCGCTATGTGCCAATTGTGAGGAGGGAACCTGTGACCACCAGGACTGTCAGGAGGTGGTCAGAGGAGGCCTTAGCAGAACTACAGGGCTGAGGTGACCGACTGGGAAACACTCTGTGAGCCTCACGCCGAGGACATCAATGGGCTTACTGAGTGTATCACAGACTACATAACTTTCTGCACCGACTCCATTGTTCCAGCTCAGACTGTTCATTGTTACCCAAATAACAAGCCGTGGGTGACTAAGGACATCAAAGCCCTCCTCAACAACAAGAAGAGGGCTTTCAGAGGGGGCAACAAAGAGGAGGTGAGGAAGATCCAGGTGTTACTAAAGGACAAGATCAGAGAGGCTAAGGACAATTACAGGAGGAAGCTGGAGTGGAAACTCCAGCAGAACAGCATGAGAGAGGTGTGGAGGGGCATGAAGACCATCACTGGATTCAGGCCAACCAACAGCAGGGGAACTGAGGGAGGTGAGAATAGAGCCAATGAGTTGAATCTGTTTTTCAATAGATTCGACACCACAGTGTCTGCTCCTACCCCCACAACCTCACCTGTAGTCAGCCTGGAATCCAGAACCACACCACTGTGCCAGCCTCTCTCTTCACATGGCGCTGTTGCCTCCTGTGAGATTCCTGACACCCCTCCCCCACCCATCACCTTCACTCAATACCAGGTTGAGATGCAAATGAGACTTCACTCAGGCAAGTCTGCTGGACCAGACGGAGTGAGTCCCCTTGTCCTCAAGACCTGTGCCCCCCAGCTGTGTGGAGTCTTTCATAAACTGTTTATGCTGAGTCTGAGTCTGCAGAGGGTCCCGGTGATGTGGAAGACATCATGCCTCGTCCCTGTACCAAAGACGCCACGTCCCAGTGGCCCCCAGGATTACAGGCCCGTGGCATTGACCTCCCACATCATGAAGACCCTGGAAAGGCTCATCCTGGACCAGCTGCGACCCATAGTAAGACCACACCTGGATCCCCTTCAGTTCGCTTATCAGCCTCGTCTCGGAACTGAGGACGCCATCATCTACCTGCTCAATCGTGTCTACACCCATCTGGACCAGCCGGCGAGCACTGTGAGGGTCATGTTTTTTGACTTTTCCAGTGCTTTCAACACCATCAGGCCGACCCTCCTGGGTGATAAGTTAGCAGCGATGCAGGTGGATGCTTCTCTGGTGTCCTGGATTGTTGATTACCTGACAGGAAGACCACAATATGTACGTCTCCCACAGTGTGTGTCTGACAAGGTGATCAGCAACACAGGGGCACCACAGGGGACTGTCCTCTCCCCCTTCCTCTTCACCCTCTACACCACAGACTTCAGCCACTGCACAGAGACATGCCATCTTCAGAAGTTTTCTGATGACTCTGCGGTGGTTGGATGCATCAGCAGGGATGATGAGACAGAGTACCGGGCTGTGGTCGACTCCTTTGTCACGTGGTGTGAGCAGAATCATCTGCAGCTCAACGTGGCAAAGACCAAGGAACTGATCGTGGACTTCAGGAAGACCAGGAAACACTTGACCCCTGTTTCAATTCAGGGGGTCAGTGTTGACATTGTGGAGGACTATAAATACCTTGGAGTACACATTGACAATAAACTGGACTGGGCTAAAAACACCACAGCACTTTACAGGAAGGGCCAGAGTCGTCTCTATTTTTTGAGGCGACTGAGGTCCTTCAACATCTGCCAGAAAATGCTGAGGATTTTCTATGAGTCTGTTGTGGCCAGTGCGATCCTCTATGCTGTTGCATGCTGGGGGAGCAGGCCCGTTGCGCTGCCCAGGTTGCCTAGCAACTATGATACTAACAGCTGGAAACGTGTCATACAGCTTTGTTTGACAGAAATGAAGGAGAAAATCTTTTGTTCATGTGTTTGTTTCTACATGAGCTTTGATCATTCTCTGTAGTTAATCCTACAGCTATTGAACGGCGTATATTTAAAGTAAAGGCTTTAAAACCAAGTTAGTACAAACGTCACTAATGTCACATAACTTGTGGCCAACAGTAATGTTTTAATGTTCTTCATTATTAAACATTTGCACATAAATAAGTGACATAATATTCAGTACTTAAAGTTTACTCTTCGGCCGCCCCTCATCCGCCGTTTTTTTTCGGCAAAATTATCCACACCCACTGCCGCGCTATGCATTCTGGGATATGTTGGGCCACGAAGTCTACACCGCCACAGCCTTGAAATTCAGGGAAATGAAGGACGCATTTCAGGGCCGCATTTCGAGCAGCCTTTGAATTGGGACAGCCTTCGGCGCACAGCCTAAAACTCTCCTCCGTTGTCGGCCACCATCTTATCCACCTTCTCCAGCAGATTCAGGACTTGGCGGCGGTCATTGGTTTTGAGGTTGTTGAAGACATGGTATCTGTTTCCAGCCTTCTGCAGGACCTCCTGCAGCTCAGCTCCTGCCTCCTCCAAGGTCTCATCCAAGTCTGACTCAACTACATGTCCGTGAGTGAAGAGGATGATGGTGTACCTCCAGGCACCCTCTCCAAAGATCTCCTCCACCTTCTTCACAGCGTCTCTTTCCTCTGCTGTGAAGCGTCCAACCTTGATGACCAGCAGGATGGCGTGGGGCCCCGGGGCCGACATGTTGATGCATTTGGAGATCTCCCTCTTCACAACGTCTTCAGGCAGGAACGTGTCAAAGAGGCCGGAAGTGTCGACCACAGAGACCATCTTCTTAAACACCCTTTCCTGCTGCTTGGAGCATTCTGGGCTAAAAACACCACAGCACTTTACAGGAAGGGCCAGAGTCGTCTCTATTTTTTGAGGCGACTGAGGTCCTTCAACATCTGCCAGAAAATGCTGAGGATTTTCTATGAGTCTGTGGTGGCCAGTGCGATCCTCTATGCTGTTGCATGCTGGGGGAGCAGGCTGAGGGTTGCAGATGCCAACAGACTTAATAAACTGATCCGTAAGGCCAGCAATGTTGTGGGGATGGAGCTGGACTCCCTCAAGGTGGTGTCGGAGAGGCGGATGCTGTCCAAGATAAAGACAATGTTGGATAACACCTCCCACCCACTCCATGACATGCTGGTCAGTCACAGGAGCACGTTCAGTGAGAGACTGAGATTACCGAAAAGCACCACTGAACGACACAGGAAATCATTCCTGCCTGTGGCCATCTCCCTGTACAACGCAGCCACTTAACACACTGTTTGCTGCTACAACTACACATGTTTCTTTTCCAACTATTTATTTATGAGTGACTTATGTATGTATGTATGTATATATATGTATATATTGTACTATTCTTAGTTAGTGTATTGTCTGTCTTGTCTTAATGTTGGTTTAAAATGGAGCACTGTAACAAAAAATAATTTCCCCCAGGGATCAATAAAGTATTCTGATTCTGATTCTGAATGAGCAGAAATCTCCTGAAAAGAGGTTTTTGCTGAAAATAGCAGAAAAAACTGAAAAACTTTTCTGAAAAGAGTTCAATCAGCACAATTTCTACTGAAAAGAGTTTAATCAGAAGAATTTGTGCTGAAAAGAGTTCAATGAGCAAAATTCTGCTGAAAAGAGGTTTTTACTAAAAAGAGCTGAAAAGCTGGTATTTGTGCTGAAAAGTGGTGAAAAAACTGAAAATTTTGCTGAATAGGGCTGAAAAAGCTTAAATTTGTGTTGAAAAGAGTTAAAAAAGTTTAACTGTTGAGTGAAAGAAATGTTGCCATAAGCGGGATTTGAACCCGGGCCTCCCAGTCTGAGAACGGACGCTCATCTCACTGAGCTAAAACACAGGTCAAGCTGGCAAGGAAAATCAGTGAGGCCACTGATAATATGCAAAAAAGGGCAAAAAATATTGAAAAGAAAAATCAATATCTCAAAAAGTATAGAAGTTATGAGCACCAAAAGTCATAGCACCCATTAGCAGAAAGAGCAGAATTTTTTAAGATTTGAACGGAGAAAATCGGCTGAAAACTGAGGGAGTAGTTAAGCGCCGAAAAACGTACGGAAGCAACTTGAAGATGAAGAAAAGACTAGAAAAATTTGCATTTCCTGCGAAAATGCTGTGTGGATGCCTTAAGGGCTGAGGATGTCTGCAGAAAAAAGCTGAAAAAGTTGAAAAAAAAATGTTGCCCTGATGAGGATTTGAACCTGGCCCTCCTGGGCTAAGGGCAGCGATTTAGCTCACTGAGCCAATGTCATTCTCACAAAGAAGCACATGCAAGCAGTGAACACGTGTAGCATCTATCACAGGTAGGATTCGAACCTCTGCCACCGGGTCTCACGGCAGCTGCCCTACCGTCTGAGCCAAATGAGTTCTGGTCACAAGCAAAGATATGATGAGAGGGAAAATGTGCACTGTGGAGCAGAAGCTCAAATTAGCAGAAAAGAGGTGAAGAGGAAGAACTTTGTTGTGAAATGAGGTAAAGAAACTGAAATTTGTGCTTAAAACAAGTGAAAAAGCTGAACTCTGAAATCCTGCTAAAACAGCAGAAGAGGCTGATATTTTTCAGCTACTCATTGAGCCAAACTGGTTCTCACGTAACTGAAAAAAGGTGGAAAAGCTTAAAATTCTAATGAAAACAGCAGAAGAGGCTGAGTGCACTGTGGAGCAGAAGCTCAAATTAGCAGAAAAGAGGTGAAGAGGAAGAACTCATTGAGCCAAACTGGTTCTCACGTAACTGGAAAAAAGGTGGAAAAGCTTAATATTCTAATGAAAACAGCAGAAGAGGCTGAGATTTGTGCTGATAAGAGGTGAAAATGCTGAACCAATCAGAGGTACTGCTTCTGTCTGCTTCATCAGGCTGTGTACTTGTATGTATTTCTGCCATGGACTGTTAACAAGAATCTGAGGTCCATATTAGAAAAGCTGCTAAAATCATAAAACTTTGCAGAATTGTAATAAATTATCAATATGAATTACCGGTCTGTGATAGTGTATAAATTTGTAGTGAAAAAAAAAAATAAGTTGAACAAGGTGGGATTGAACCCACGACCTTCGGTCTGAAGATCCGTTTCATTACCAATCACGCCACCTCTAAGGGGGCGGGCGCCTTGAAAAAAAGGGTGATGAGGAGTTAGAATTAGATCGCGGTGAGAGGCGAAAAACGCCGTTTTTTGGAGTTACAAAACGTCGTGTAACTCAAAATGGCATACAGTAGGAGGATGTGGAGAGGTGATATGGTGTGGTTTCTATGATTAAGAACAGGGTATGCATTACAACATGCATACAGATTAAAGATTAAGAAAACTGGCAACAAATTCCTCCACTACAAATCAGTCTGATACCACTTCTTACAGGGTTCACGTTTACTAAGGCACTACCCAAAAGGCGCCACAAGAGGGCACTCCAACACAAGAGATGACCTATTTACACTGTAAACAGCCCCTACTTAGCCACTACATAATACAAATTCACAAAAATACTATGATTTGGCAGAAATACTATGACTTAGTAGTAATACTATAACATAACAGATTTCCTAAAAAAACTATGAAATTGCAGTAATTCTATGACTTGGCAGAGATACTACGTTTTAGCACAAATACTATAACAACGCAGAAATACTATGACTTAGTAGTAATACTATAACATAACAGTTCAATGTTCTTGCACAAATACCACAATATGGCAGAAATACTATGTTTTAGCACAAATACTGTGATTTGGTATAAATACTATGATTTGGCACACATACTATATTCCGCAGATACACTATAACATAACAAATATTCTACGACTTAGTAGTAATACTATAACATAAGAGATATACTATGGTTTTGCAGACATACTATGTTTTTGCACAAATACCATGATTTGGCACAAATGCTATGATTTAGCAGAAACACTATGATTGGGTACAAATACTATGATTTGGCAAAAATACTGCGTTTTAACAACAACTACTGAGATTTGCTTGAAATACTATGATTTAGAAGAAATACTATGACTCCATACAATACTATCATTTAGTACAAATACTATGATTGGGCAGAAGTACTATGTTTCAGTACAAATACTATGATTTGGCAGGAATACTCTGGTTTAGCAGAAATACTCTGATTTAGCAGAAGTACTATCTGTTGGTAGAAATTCCTGCTAAAAGGTACTATTTCTGCGTTTTAGCAGAAATACTGTAATTTGGCATAAATATTATAATTGGGAAAAATACTATGATTTGGCACATATAATATATTCAGCACATATGTTATAAAATAACAGAAATATTATGATTTGGCCCCAAAACCATGATTTTGCACAAATACCATGACTTTTGCAAAAATACTATGATTTAGCAGAAATACTATGATTTGGCAAAAGTACTAAGATGTAGTAGAAGTACTTTGCTTTAGCAGAAATACTATGATTGAGGAGTAATACTTAAACATGGGAGAAATATTGATACACAGACACACATACACAGAGAGTAAAGGGAACAGGAGCTGTGGAGAGTCTGGGCTTGGTATATGTAGGTCAGTTAAATTAGCTGCACCTGCTGTAGTCAGCCCTTACACACACAGACACAGAGAGAGGTGTGAGTTTTCTTCAGTGTATTTCTGACATTCAGGATTCCTCTCGAACAAATGGCCATAATTTCCTAACCGTAGAGGCTAGAACGGTCATTCAGACATCGTTTTGTTCAGAAGAGATGGGGGAATCTTCAGGTCTTCATAATTCAGAGATAAAATATAAATTATTAAAGATATATGACTTGTAATACACTGTAACTGAGTAGAGGCGAAGCAAAAACTGCCTTGACTTGCCCTCAAACAACGCTTTCTAACTCGAAATCTATTTGGAGTATCGATATCATTCTTTCACCATAAGAAACAGCAGGCTTTGGTGAACAGTCATGGAAATTTTCAGAGCTCTGTGGAAATCCATCAAAAAGATATGATGAGAGAAAAAAGTGCCTCATTTCCAGAATTTGAATTCTGAAGAAATCTGAGCGAGGGACAAATTTCCTACCCTCAAACAAGTCTAACTCATCTCAGAACGGTAATAGGTGAGAAAATAATTCTTGAATTGTGAGCATCAGGAGTGTCTGAAGATATACGGGGACAAGCCTCGTGTCTTAACTTTGCTTCGTTAAGGAGATATGACAATTTGAAAATGCCTCTCATTAGAGAAATCCAGCGGTGATTTTGAACAAACTCTCCATTGAGTTTATATGGAGAGTTTTCTGACTTTGTGTTACTCTGAGGAGATTTGCCAAAAATCTATGAGTCCCACAACAATGATAGTGACATTTTCTGAAAGCCAGCAAAAATACCTACGTTTTGATGTATAATTTGTGGGGCTTGAGTGGAAATGGAGCGAGTAGCAAGAAGTTGTTTGGACATGAAGATAAAATTCAAACAGTTTCACTGTCCCCTCTGAGTTAATTGCATAGCAACCATAGCAACGCATGTATTTTCTGAAAAATCACAATTTTGCAACTGAAGACTTAAAGAGAGATAAGATTAAAACGGTAGAAGATCTGAAAAAGCTGAATCATACAGGAATAGCCCAATAATTTGTGAACATTTTAAAGTTTGGATGGAGTTTCTAGGTGAAAGTATGAGGAAGTAGTTAAGTTTCAAAGACAAGCAAGTTTTAGGAGAATTGTGGAAGTTTCCCATTCATTTCAATGGGACAAATTAAAGGAAAAAAGTGTAATATTTTAAAAAGTATAATAGCAACTAGAAAGCGAAAATTTCTGAAGAAATTTTAAGTGTGCCTATGCCGCCGCTAATCAGTATAGTTTGCCATTCAAACGGCTACAGAGAGCAAAACTCAGCAGAGCAGCCATTCTCCACCATGAACTATGGTAAAACCAAACACCGCTCGCGCCTCACAGATGACAGCTTACGGTTTTGTGTAAAGATGAGGTGACTTCGTACAGCCCCAATTTGTAGACGCTGTGCGCAGAGGTTCATAAGCAGACCCGACAATGTTTGCATGAACACACTTTGAAGCATTACGTTATGGACCACTTTTCACACATAGTTGCTGTACCCACACAGCCGGCTGTAGCTTTTCATCTCATAGCCCGACACATACACAAAAAAAAAAAAAAAAAAGCAGAGAGAGCACAGACTTTACACCTGAGAGGCGTGATTGCAGATGCCGCTGAGGTGGGTCCACCTCCCCTGCAGCGGCACTGCAGACCACGCCCTGCCACACACATCAAACACGTAAAATAAATATTTATGCACTTTTCATTCACTTTTTGTTTTTTGTTATTTTTACACAGTGTTCTGAATGATTAACAATGGTCTACAGCCAATCTTGTGTATTATTATACAAACTTTGGTTGTAAGATTCAGATAACTATTTAATAAAAGCTAAATATTTTATATGAGAGTAAGAAAGAAAAGTATATCTTTGTCTCATACTCTCATCAGACAATACATGAACCTCTCAATAAACAAAATATATGCTCGGCTTAAATGACAAACCGCTATTTTACACAGTGGAACACTTATTTTTAAACAAAACCAATGCAGTTCGCCACTGACAGTGCTTACCTTTGCAAATCACAGTAAACACTGAACCAAGATGGCGCCCACGCGAACGAGAAATCTGAACTACGGTGTCCTGCAGAGGACAAATGGTCAAAATTGCTAAAATTTACAACATATATGCAGCTCAACAGCGACACCTTGTGACTTATTCCAGTCACTACCTTACATATACATAACGTCTTACCTGACATTCAGTTCACCGGACACTCATACTGAATCACCAGCCCATATAAATGAAAAATAACACGACAGCGTGAGCGGGCCTGGGTGTCAGCCAGCCCAGCCTGGGTGTCAGCCAGCCCGACCTGGGTGGCAGCCAAGCCGCGCTAGCCAGCTAGCCGGCTAGCTGCCATGCGGCGGTGAAACGTGAGCGTGAGCCGGCCTGGGTATCAGTCAGCCCGGCCTAGGTGTCAGCCAAGCCGCCCTAGCCAGCTAGCTGCCATGCGGCGCTAGCAGTAACATCGTGAGAGATATGGGACTTCTTGATAAAATATGGGACTTCTTGATAAAACGAGCAGATATTTGAAGTTTACACCCCTACATTCTCGCCTGAAAATAGGGGAGGCTGTCATAAAGTTCAACATTAGTAACTTAGCGCGCACAGCTGTATAGAAACTCCGTCGTGCTAGCTAGCACGCAGTACAGTTATTGTAACTGTCAGCACAACGAAAATAAACTACACCTAAACTCGGTTTATATCTGACCCAAATAGAGTGCAGTTAATAACGTCTTACCTGAAATTCAGTTCACCAGCTGCCTGCTTCTCCTGCATTGGGTTTCCCTTATCCACGATTGAGCTCCGCGTTAGCCACCACCGGTCGATCGGTGTTTCTTTCCCCGCATACGAGGGGAAGAGACATATACCGGTGGCTAACGCGGAGCTAGCTAGCCACCGGTATATGAACAACTCAGTTATTTTTTCCACATCGACCAGCATCATCGGCCCATATAAACGAAAAATAAGTCCAGCTAAGACAAATACTGTTTGCGGAGCGATCGGGGGAGGAAAGGAGTTAGAGACGCCTCACTGAAAGCCAAGCCTGGGTGCTTTTGAGCGAAGCGGCGCTAGCTAGCCGAGCTAGCTAGCCGGCCGAACTAGCTAGCCGGCTAGCAGCAACATCGTGAGAAATCTGTTGCTAATATGGGATGTTTTGACAAAACGAGCAGATATTTGACGTTTACACACCTACATTCTCACCTGAAAATATCTTAAAAGTTTACTTTGTGACCAAGAAACACAAATAAGAGGAATATATTAAACCAAGTGGCAGCCGCTATTGTTTGACTGGTAGAGGCGTGCTTTGAATTGTGGGATATGCAGTTTTCCACCAAGCGTACACCATTGCCGTTACCGTAACTATTCAATGCTTCGTGCAACCTTAAGAATTCCAATGGTTCCTGAAAGCACCAACGCTGTGCGCGCCGTTCGTATTGTTGTCATTATGGTAATCCAAATACGGGGACATACCACTAGAGTGAGCCAACACACCACAAATTAAGTGAGTGAGCAAACACACCACAAAGTAAGTTAAGTTTCACTTTCGTTCGTTCCCATTCATTTGAATGGGCAAAAACTTGCATTAAAATATTCATATTTAAAAAACTATAGAAGTAATAAACACCAAAAGTCATAGCAACTCATTCCAGCTCCAGCCGCACACAATGATATATCATATGTGAACCTTGTCTCAAAACTGTGGGGCGAGTTAAGGTCCAAAATTTCAGGCGGAAAAAGAATAATAATAACTAGAAAGCGAAAATTTCTGAAGAAATTTTAAGTGTGCCTATGCCGCCGCTAATCAGTATAGTTTGCCATTCAAACAGCTACAGAGAGCAAAACTCAGCAGAGCAGCCATTCTCCACCATGAACTATGGTAAAACCAAACACCGCTTGCGCCTCACAGATGACAGCTTACAGTTTTGTGTAAAGATGAGGTGACTTCGTACAGCCCCAATTTGTAGACGCTGTGCGCAGAGGTTCATAAGCAGACCCAACAATGTTTGCATGAACACACTTTGAAGCATTACGTTATGGACCACTTTTCACACATAGTTGCTGTACCTACACAGCCGGCTGTAGCTTTTCATCTCATAGCCCGACACATACACCAAAAAAAAAAAAAAAAAAAAGCAGAGAGAGCACAGACTTTACACCTGAGAGGCGTGATTGCAGATGCCGCTGAGGTGGGTCCACCTCCCCTGCAGCGGCACTGCAGACCACGCCCTGCCACACACATCAAACACGTAAAATAAATATTTATGCACTTTTCATTCACTTTGTTTTTTGTTATTTTTACAGAGTGTTCTGAATGATTAACAATGGTCTACAGCCAATCTTGTGTATTATTATACAAACTTTGGTTGTAAGATTCAGATAACTATTTAATAAAAGCTAAATATTTTATATGAGAGTAAGAAAGAAAAGTATATCTTTGTCTCATACTCTCATCAGACAATATATGAACCTCTCAATAAACAAAATATATGCTCAGCTTAAATGACAAACCGCTATTTTACACAGTGGAACACTTATTTTTAAACAAAACCAATGCAGTTCGCCACTGACAGTGCTTACCTTTGCACATCACAGTAAACACTGAACTACGGTGTCCTGCAGAGGACAAATGGTCAAAATTGCTAAAATTTACAACATATATGCAGCTCAACAGCGACACCTTGTGACTTATTCCAGTCACTACCTTACATATACATAACGTCTTACCTGACATTCAGTTCACCGGACACTCATACTGAATCACCAGCCCATATAAATGAAAAATAAGTCCAGCAGCCAACCAAGAGTCATCACGAAAGACTAGGGGTGACACGACAGCGTGAGCGGGCCTGGGTGTCAGCCAGCCCAGCCTGGGTGGCAGCCAAGCCGCCCTAGCCAGCTAGCCGCCATGCGGCGGTGAAACGAGAGCGTGAGCCGGCCTGGGTATCAGTCAGCCCGGCCTAGGTGTCAGCCAAGCCGCCCTAGCCAGCTAGCTGCCATGCGGCGCTAGCAGTAACATCGTGAGAGATATGGGACTTCTTGATAAAATATGGGACTTCTTGATAAAACGAGCAGATATTTGAAGTTTACACCCCTACATTCTCGCCTGAAAATAGGGGAGGCTGTCATAAAGTTCAAAATCAGTAACTTAGCGCGCACAGCTGTATAGAAACTCCGTCGTGCTAGCTAGCACGCAGTACAGTTATTGTAACTGTCAGCACAACGAAAATAAACTACACCTAAACTCGGTTTATATCTGACCCAAATAGAGTGCAGTTAATAACGTCTTACCTGAAATTCAGTTCACCAGCCGCCTGCTTCTCCTGCATTGGGTTTCCCTTATCCACGATTGAGCTCCGCGTTAGCCACCACCGGTCGATCGGTGTTTCTTTCCCGCATACGAGGGGAAGAGACATATACCGGTGGCTAACGCGGAGCTAGCTAGCCACCGGTATATGAACAACTCAGTTATTTTTTCCACATCGACCAGCATCATCGGCCCATATAAACGAAAAATAAGTCCAGCTAAGACAAAGACTGTTTGCGGAGCGATCGGGGGTGAAAGGAGTTAGAGACGCCTCACTGAAAGCCAAGCCTGGGTGCTTTTGAGCGAAGCGGCGCTAGCTAGCCGAGCTAGCTAGCCGGCCGGCCAAACTAGCTAGCCGGCTAGCAGCAACATCGTGAGAAATCTGTTGCTAATATGGGATGTTTTGACAAAACGAGCAGATATTTGACGTTTACACACCTACATTCTCACCTGAAAACCGGTCGATCGGCGGCCGCCTCACATGTTTCTTTCCCCACATATGAGGGGAAAGAGACACATACCGGTGGCTAGCTAGCTCCGCGTTAGCCACCACCAAACAACTCAGTTAGTTTTTCCTCATCGACCAGCATCATCGGCCCATATAAACGAAAAATAAGTCCAGTGTGAAACAGTCGCTTGGCGAGCGATCGGGTGGTTTAGCGAGTGTCAGCCTCTTAAGTTTAAGACAAGCCCGGCTGCTTTTTAAGCGACGCGGCGCTAGCTACCCAGCTAGCGTCAGTACACAGGAACTACTTCCGGTAGTTATACAAAATAAAAGCGTCCACAGGGACACAGCGGCCGCCTCGCATTACTCCCGACATACCACTAGAGTGAGCCAGCACACCACAAATGAAGTTTTCTTGTTCTCCATTCATTTCAATGGGAAAAAACTTGCATTAAAATATTCATATTTAAAAAACTATAGAAGTAATAAACACCAAAAGTCATAGCAACTCATTCCAGCTCCAGCCGCACACAATGATATATCATATGTGAACCTTGTCTCAAAACTGTGGGGCGAGTTAAGGTCCAAAATTTCAGGCGGAAAAAGAATAATAATAATAATAATAATAATAATAATAAATCCGAGCAATAGTAATAAGTGTGCCTTCGCATAGGCACACTTAACTAGAAAGCGAAAATTTCTGAAGAAATTTTAAGTGTGCCTATGCTACTGCCAATGAGTGTAGTTTGCTTTTAATGTGGTGCAATAAGTGCAGGTTGCCATTTATAACAATAGGGGGGAGCAATATGCAACATGAGCATAGTTTGCTATTTATACCACAAGAGGGAGGGAAATTGAATACAGCTGATTTTCAAGTTAAAGAAAAGTAAGCTGTATTGTGATCTCTGCTATATGCAGTGCAGCATACAGAGATGAGAGAAAGATGCTCCAGTTACACCATTACAAAAGAAGTTAATCGATATAAAATAAATTATGTTTAAGTCTGAGGTGTTCAAGAGAAGTTACAATTTAGATTTTACAGTTTTGAGTCGTTTAAAGTGAACAGTTTAACAGATTGTAAACCAAAGTAAGTTTTCTTGGTAGAAAAAAAAAAGCCCATTAAGCGGTATTCAATTTGTATTTCAAAGGTATTTTAATGTGAAAAGGGAAAATTATGCAAATTATGAAATTTCCCCTTGTGGGGACTAATAAAGGTATCTTATTGTATTCAAACTATATTTTGTACAAATACCATTTACAATAATGTATTCCATTTAAACATGATATTTAGATTGTGGTAAACAGCAAAGCAATATAAAATAAGGAAAAAGGAAACCATTCAAGTAACTTTATATTATGAACCGAAGAGTAAGGAAAAGTATAAATGAAAAGCATACAAGCATTAATGTATATAGATAAACCCAACAATCATATGACCCCCTATGAGCAAGCACTTTGGCGACAGTGGGAAGGAAAAACTCCCTTTTGACAGGAAGAAACCTCCGGCAGAACCAGGCTCAGGGAGGGGCAGCCATCTGCCGCGACCGGTTGGGGTGAGATGCAAACAAATCAAAAACTGTCCACAGAGCTACAGGGGGCACACTGGGATCGCAACAGCAGCCATAGAGGGAGACAGATTAGGATGTTCTTTCCAGTACTGAAGTAGGTCGCTTTTCTTATGTGTGCGTTTTTCTCTGAGAGGTAGGTCTCCACTTTAGTTTCTTCTCATGAGGCATTCACGGATACTTCTGGATAAGGGTCATTTGGAAGCAAGAGGTTGGCTGACTTTGCAAAAACAGCTAGAAAACAGATAAAAGCAAAACACAATTTAAAACAAAACAAGAGACATCACAAAGCGCAGGTTTCAGTTAGCGAACTGGCAAGTCATGATGATCTAATAAATATTTGCAAAAATAAATGTAACTTTAGAACTAAATTACCCAAAACTAAATTAAAAAGGAAGTAAAAGAGAGAAATTTGTTTAATACTGGTGTCTTTTGATTAAGTAAGTTGCCATGTGAGGTAAAACCACACGTGGCTGTAATTTGGTGGCCTGTATATAGTTCCAATCAAAGCGTATAGTTGGCTTAAATGGGTTTAATACTGGTGTCTTTTGATCACTTGACTGTATATAAACCTGTTGAACAAAAGGTGCATTTTAATTTCACTATACCTGCCCATCCTTGTAGCTGGTTTCTAGAAGAGTGGCACAGTTTCAACATCAGTGTAGAGCTTCTCCACTGCCTTCACTGGACAGAACACATCTGAGGAGTTATGAATGAATGGATGACTTAATGAATGGATGAGATTATAGTTTGTTTCAAACACTATCAATACCAAATGTTACAATATAAAGAAAGAAACAAAAAAAATACAAATGACCTGTTATGGCAGGGATCCCATCAGGTGCAGTTGCAGTCTTTCTGTTCACGTTTCTGGTCAGCTCTTCAATGGATGACAGCACATCAGCAGTCTTATCTATGAGCTCCCACTGGTGAGCTGTCAGTGTTGCTGGTAGAGCGTGCTCAGTCGCAAAGACATGAAGATCACGTTTTTGTTGCAGTAGGCTTCGCACCACGTAGAGGCTGGTGTTCTGTTGTGTCTGCGTATAAGAGAACATGATTGACTTTATTTTTCAACAAATTCGGTTCAGAGTGTATAGGAATTAATAAAATAGAAGTACATTAAAGAACAAAGGGGATACAACAAAATTCTTGCTTTCATAATGCTAACATGTAACCATATGTCTTTAACATTTAATGGTAATGTAACTGTCCACTATAAATCCTTAATGGAGGAAGACGTTTTTTTAAATTTACCTTGCTGCCTGGAGGACATAAGGAGGTGGGTCTATTCTCCGTTACCAAGGACAACCTGGCTGGTGCTGTCTGCCAACCCAGGAAAAACAGTATATAATGTTAAGACATTAAGTGACCTGACACATTAATTTCACTCTAAAATGCAATGCATGGCATGAACTGGTATGCCAGTTGGGTAACAGATCGTTTTTCTAGTGGACGTGTGTCTGAAATCTGATGAGAGGTTATGTACAGTTAGTCAAAATTATAAAACCTACTAACAGATTTGAAACAGAATGGAATATTTGATACTAAACAGTAGTGGTTACTAAACTTACAGAGCAATAAAAAAGAAAATCCCTGCTGTTTGCATAATGCTGAGATGTAACCATGAATATGTCTATAACATGTAATTGTCTGTTGTAAATTCTTAATAGAGGAATATTTTTTGATATTTACCTTGATACGTGGGGAACATAAGGAGGTGGGTCTATCCTGTGTTTCCAAGGATAACCTTGCTGGTGCTATCTGCTAAAAGGGTATAGAAGACATTAAGTGACCTGACACATTCATTTCATTTAAATGCTCTGCATACCATGCACTGTTATGCCAGTTGTGTGACATTATAACAAACAATCCTAAACTGTATGGGTAGGTGTTCTTAACTGTCTCAAACGTGTTTCGAAAACTGTTCAACTGTCTGTGATCACTACTATATCTTCTTTACCTGGTCAGATGGAAAACTACTGACTGCCTCATCTTGGTTGTGGCCAGTGAGCATTGGGACAGCAGGATCGACCAGGTCAAGTGGTTTCCAGCGCTTCTTTTGTGCCTGGGATCTTTTATTTTTTCTCGGCATCTGGTAGAATGTCAGCAGAAAAACAGAATATTAATTGTTGGCATTTCAAGCATGTGATCAGACCCAGCTTTCATTTTAAGTCAAGCATAATAACCAGGTAGCTGCATTGGTAGCCAAAAGACTTTACAATGCAGTAAATCGACAAACAGTAAATGAATCAAAAATTCTGATGTATACCAGCAATTTTTTATTTTAACCCTCTGATACACAAGATAACTACAAGAACCAAAAAATAATAATAAATCTCTCTTTTCTTTAAATAGACATATTGATAGTGTCACTGCCCGGTCTTAAGGCTTTGTTAAGTAAAGTTCCATAACAGTTTGTATATTGTAATTGGGAAAGTGATTACCTTGAAAGTTGGGAGGCAGATTTGTTGACCACGACAACTACTCCATTTTGGTGTACAGTAATTGGGAAAGTAATTACCTTGCAAAGCTGGGAGGCAGTGTTGTTGCTGGGGCGCTGGTAGAATGCCAGCAGCAAGCAAACCCAGATGTTCACAGCTCCTACTTAACACCTTAAACTTTCCAAACAAATCTTACAAGAACATTTGGCAAAGTGATTGGCTTGCACACCTAGGAGACAGTCTTGTTGCCCACAACAGTTTTGTTATAGAGTAATTGGAAAATTGGGTACCTTGCAAGGCTTACAGGCAGTCTCGTAGCTGGGAGGCGGTCTTGTTGCTGGGGCTCTGGCAAAATGCCAGCAGCAAGCAGACCCAGATGGTCACAGCTCCTACTTAACACCTTAAACTTTGCAAACAAATCTCACAAGAACAATAGAAGTACATTAAAGAATGTTACAAGAGGACTCACCTGTACTTCTTGTTGTAGATGCTGATATCCATATTTAGGTCCATCTGTATGACTTTTAGGCGAGAGTAGGCCAATAGGGAGTGACACTTGGCAAGTCCATATCCCTCATACCCTTGCAGTCATTTTGTGTTAGTGAATAACACAATAAATGGGGTTATGATAACTGTGATATGTATTCAGAACACCTGATTGGAGGCAGGCGTATGGCTGTGATATGTAAATGTGATCAATCAATGTGTGTTTTTCGGTAGTTGCAGCAGTAATCAGTTGTGCATATCCTCTTGACTGCAACAGTTCTTGGATGGGGTTTTTTCCTCTGCTCATAAGGTCCTCATTGAAGTCTCCACAAACAATAATTGGTTGGTGATTCATCATTTCCAACGAGTCCAAAAGACATTGCATTTGTGGTAAAAACCTCACATGGCTGTAATTTGGTGGCCTGTATACAGTTGCTATCAAAGCTGTGACTGGCGATTCAACCTTGACAACAACAAATTCAAGGTCAGTCACATTTTGCAGGTATTTTCGGGACTCTGCTGTAAGAATTGTGTTGTAGTAAATTGCAACTCCACCGCCATTTACCTTTGCCATGTCTGTATGATTTGTGTAAGAGACGTGTCTGTTGCGTGTGGCCATGTTGTATTGTTCCAGCTGGAAGCGGGGAGAAACCGATGATCCAGACAAGTGTGTTTCTGTTATACATAAAACATCAGCAAGGCTGAGTTCATGGTGGCATCTCATGTCCTCCATGTGAGTTGGGAGACCTTGTGCATTATGATGGATAATTGTCAACGTGGGGACTGTGGGATCTACTGATTTTAAGAATTGCAACAGTGGTCTTGCATTCTCAAATGATGCATGTCTCATATTTTTGAGTGCATCTGTGATGGCAGGATCAGCATAGATTTTCTTTTCATCAAAGTCTGTGATGTACAGTCCTTTAAGTGAGGTTGTGCGGCTGAGTGCAACATAGGCCATTCCAGGTTCAAAAACACGCTTCAAGCATACTACTGCTGATTCCATTGTCATGCCTTGTACTTTGTGAGCTGTACATGCAAAGGCCAACTTCATTGGAAACTGCCTGCGAACCACTCCTTTTTTACTTGTGCATTCTTCACATTTCTCAATATACACAAGATTGTCTGAGGATCCTTGTATTTTTCTGCGAAATTTTTGCCCAGAATTTTCATTGTCCAGCGTGAGTCCAATGAGATTCACAGTTTTTGGTCCATCCTGTGTGGCTGTCACAATGTTCGTGATTGTTCCAAATGTCCCATTAACAAGCCCATCTTCAACATCCAAATTTCTGATAATCATAACACGCACTCCAGGTGCAGCTTGTATGTTATCAGGTAAATCTCCTTTGGTGCCTTTCATCATTTCTGCCAGGAGGACCATGTCACCCGTTCGTGGGTCTTTTCTGTAGTCTTCTGCCTGAATATTTATGATATCAGAATGAAGAGCAGTTACAGTTGCTGAATTGTGTTTGTCGACCTCTTTGTTTGTAGCATAAATGTGTAATACATTAGATGGACAGTCTTTTATGTCATGGATAGCCTGTGTGAGCAAGGCTTTGTCATCGGCTTCAAGAGAATCTGTTTTTTGCTTCACTCTTATCCTGTTCAGAACTTCAGCAAAAGAATGATCATCTTTCTGTCGCATGATTTCTGTCAGGTTGACCATGTGGAAATAGTCTTTCCAGAGATCAAGGACATTGTCCTCATACACACAGAGTGGTTTGGCTTTTCCAAGGGGTGGCAGCTGGTAAAAGTCTCCTACTGCAAGGATAGACATCCCACCAAAAGGTTTCTTGTTTCCTTTGATCTGCTGAAGTCTCCAGTGGATGTAGGCAAAAAGGTCTTTAGAAACCATAGATATCTCATCAATGACCAGAATCTCTGCATTTGAAAGTGAAGCTCTCACTTCATCCAGTGCATTCCCCAGTCCCTGATAAGGCGGTTTTAAAGATCTTGGCAGCTTTAGCAGAGAGTGCAGTGTTTTCCCAGATATGTTAAAAGCTGCAGTGCCAGTAAATGCAGTCAGCAGTACTGCAGGGTAGGACATGTCTGCTTGGTCTCGGAATCTGGGGAGTTGGTGCAAAATCTTTGTTGCCTCCTCATATATGCACTTGATAACATGTGATTTTCCACAGCCAGCTCCTCCAGAGACAAAATAAAAGAACTGCTCAGGACAGTGACCCCACACAAGTTTGAAACACCACTCACGCACTGCGTAGAATATGGATGCTTGGGTTTCATTCAGACTTTGGTACATTTTTCTGACAAAGTCTGGGCTCAGCTTTGGTGCTATGATTGCTGGCATGGTTCCACTGCTGCTACCACTGACTTGGTAGTCAGGAACAATGTCCATTTCATTTTCGCCAGTGTCATGTCTGGATTGTCGTTGGGCCACACACTCTAAACGATCTACTTCAACCTCAGGTGCAAAGGTGTTCCATGCATTGATAAGTGGGCCTTGTTGTTCAATCTGTTCCAGTGCCCTTTCCATTGTTTTGCCATGGCCTTCATATCGCTTTTTGTTAAAGGTAACAATTGGCCGTACTGCATAACCATGTTTTCGTCCACTTTTGTAGAACTGCTCGGATGTGGGGTATTCTGTGTTTTTAAGGTCATCATTTGATCGATGTGGATAATAAAGTTTTAGCAGTCTGCTATAAAACTTTTCTGGTTGTTTCTTTTCTGAGAACCGAGGATATCTGATTATTGCAGGTTTCCCTTTTGTTCTTTTTTGAATATAACCCATGTTATTCAAAAGACGGATGGCATTTTTGGACTCTGTTTGACGGCCGTAGAGAATCCTGTACTCTGAAGCAAATTCACCCAAACACATTCTTTCAAAGTCAGGTGTTCTGGGTCTGTTTGCATATTTTTCTGGCAATCCGGACATCCACACATTTTCATCATCTGGTGCCATGCTCTGCAACCTGCTCATCGGGAGACTCATTTTCAGGGCATCATCATCAGTCTGTATGAAGACCACACTGCGTGAACACTTTTTTAGTGGCAGGCTGCATGTCCTTGCCACGGATTCTTGGGCACTGACTTCTCTGTGTTTAGCATATGCCTGCATTATCTGTTTCATTTCATCTCTTTCATTGACACTGGACTTTTTTACTTCCTGGATGACTCCATTAAGAAATTGTGTCATCTCAAATTCGGGTTTAGAGACATAAGACATCATGTACATCAGGCAGCTGTAGTCATCAATGACATATTGGATGTCCATGTTGGCATTCCAGGCCCTCAGCAGATCTGCATTGTATGCATTCACCCAGCAGTCATTAGGTTCACGCTTTAAGAGGATGACATGACTATTGGTTAAATTGAAGACACAATCCAAGTATTGTTCATAAGTTAATTTGCATTTGTGAAGCAGCTCAGACAAGTCTTCAAACGAGGAATTTGGGTTGCAGAGCAAATCTCTCAATGGCTGGAGTTTTTCTTTGGCCTCTTTCATTTTTTTTGCGAGAGCCATTCGTCTGTTCTTTTGCTTTTCATTTGTGCCTTTCTCCTTACTTGTGCTATGCTGCTTATCATTGTGATCATCATCATCATCTGGGCTTGGGAAAGTGATCATTGTTTGATCTACGGGTAGTTTGGGGAAGCCAAACCTACATGACACATTACCTTTTTTACAGGATCTGGAGTGATTTCTGCTGTGGACTTGAACCTCAGACACAATTTTGTGAAGTTCAGGATCGGCATTTTGGTCAGGCATCTTACATGTTATGTACTTGTCAATAAATTTGTACACGTGGTCTTCAAGGTCGCTTCCAAATTCAGGTGCATCTTTGACCCAAACCAGTAAATGGATATGAGGGCTACCTCTGGCCTGAAACTCCACTCGATAAAAGTAATCTTCTACTTCACCGATGGGCTGTGCTGGGGACAGGATCAGTGTTGTCATTAGTGCATCGACTCTTTTTTCAAACAATCGCATCACAGTCACAGGGTTGCTTCGGAGAATTTCACACTTTGTGTTCCAGTCAAGTTGTGAAAAATCCACCTGTTCACCTTGTTGAGTTTTTATGACCTCAACAACCTCAGGCCATCTCATTTCAGCAGCTGAAAATGTCAGGAAAAAAGTTGGCTTTCCTAACTGTCTGACCATAGCATGTAGGTCTTTCAGTGCCTTCTCCCAATAGGCTGGAGTACCTCTCAGAGGTTTCATGAAGCGTGTTGCGTCTTTGTTATTTATCAGTTTCTCCACTTCGTCTTTATTTTGAAGCATTCTGTTAGAAATTTTACGCCCATCCTTGGTGATTGCCTTTCCTTTGCGCAATTGGATGGACATGCTGTTTGTAGCCATGTGTGTTTCTGTTACAAACTGTGCAAAGAATAGGTAGCTTTGGTCAGTTGCAAACCGTGTGTCTGCAGAGAACAGCCGTGTATTAAAATACATGCTTGGGTAAAGTTTCACTTGTCTGGCTTCATCTAATGTGTTCTGTCCAGTTGGGAACTGGACAGGAAAGGCCATGGCTTCAAGTTTAGGAACAGAGAAGAAGCCAACAGGTCTATTTCCTTGCGCGGGTGCAATGCTAAATATTCCTTCACCATATGATAAAATGTCCTGTGCTATATCTGGTGGTTGCATACAGGTGTCTAGAACAAGACCAGGTCGAAGTTCTTCCTTTTCTTTCTCCATATCTTGTAAGGGCTGTTCATTTGACTGTTCAGGCTCCATTAGTTGGTTTACATCATGACATGGCTCAAGCAGTCCAGCTGTTGTATCCTCAGTGGTTCTTCTTTCTGGTACAATTTGCTGGTCGAAGTTTCTGGGCAGTGCATCTTGAATATCTGCATCAGCAGTGTCATGTTCCGTCTCGATTATCTGATTACTTGTGGGATCAGCAAAAGTAGCTTCATCATCAATAGATACATCTTTGTATTCTGAATGCATCTCTTTTAGCTTTGATAATCCTGCTAACACGTTCTTCATGTTTACAGTGTAGAAGTGTTGGTAACCTTTGAATCTGATGTGTCTCTTCAGCTGTACCTGCAGGAGCTGGGCTTCACTGTTAGGTCTGGGAAGACAGTTTACTGTGGTTTCCACATCCGATGGTACACAAACAACAGCCCCATGTACGGCTCTTTGCTGTCCTTTTGGTAATGCAATGATTTTTGCAAACGGGAGAATTTTAGCAGTCAGTTGTCGTTCTAGTACATTTAATCGACTCAGTTCAATTGGAATGGTTGCTAGTGCTAAATTGTTTGCTACTGCGACGGATGGCATCTTGCCTCTTTGTAGGTGGTTGTCACAGTTGTAGCAAATCCACTCTTCCATTCTTTGTTTTGGGAAAGTACAATTAGCTGAGCATTCCCTGTCACAAACATGGACAAATTTTCCTGTCAAGCAAGTGGCAACAATGTTACTATTAGTAACATACTTTGATCTTTTGCAATGTTTAACTTGATTAGGAAACAGAGTTCTGTGGCACACTGTACAGACATGGGTGGGTCCTAACTGAATGGCTTCACGGAAAGCTAATGTGGCTGCTTGCATCACACTGTTCACTACAAGCTGGGGCTGTGCTTCAGACTGTGGACCCTGCTGGAACTGTGTTACTAGTCGTCTGTATTTCTTCTTTATTCTCTGTGCACACAACTTTTTATAAATGGCAAAAGATGCAGTGGTAGCCATTTTGTGTCTCTGGTACTGGGCACAGCGCTGTATATGGTGCAGTCTGAATTGTGAGTCATTGTGATACCTGGCATAAATTGATTTTTTCTGTTTGTGCCTGTAGTTTGGATCAGATGCATATTTTGTTCTTATGTATTGCTTCTGTCTGGTTTTAAAGCTGGTATCCGTGTTGTACTTCTGAACCACATATTTTTTCTGTCTGATTTGAAAGTCGGGATCCGTAGTATATCTTCTGATA